>NW_024352787.1:23644279-24155070 GCF_902729225.1 Pteropus medius
CACATTAAAAGGATCATACACCATGATCAAGAGGAATTTATCGCTGGAATGCAAGGATGGTTCAACACAAGCAAATCAGTAAATGTGATACTCCACACTAATAGAATGAAAGCTAAATCATGATATTCTCAATAGATGCAGAAAAGCTTTTGACAAAACTCAATATCCTTTCATGATAAAAACTCAATAAATTCAGTATAAGAGTAATGTACCTCAACATAATAAAAGCCATATAGGACAGCCCACAGCTAACATTATACCCAATAGTATAAAGTTTAGCCTTTCTTCTAAGATCAGGAATAAGATAAGAAAGCCCACTCTCACCACTCTTATTCAACCTAGTACTGGAAGTCCAAGGCAGAGCAACTAGGCAAGAAAAAGAAATAAAAGACATCCAAATTGGAAAGGAAGAAGTAGAACTGTCACTATTTGCAGATGACATGATTTTACACACAGAAACCCAAAAGACTCCACTAAAAAAAAAGCAGAACAAATATATGAATTCAGTAAAGTTGCAGAATAAAAAGATCGACATACAAAAATCAGTTGTGTTACTATACACTAACAATGAACTATCTAAAAGAGAAATTAAGAAAGCAATTTCATTTACAATAGAATCGAAAATAATAAAATATTTAGGAATAAATTTAACTAAAGAGGTGAAAGACTATACACTGAAAACTATAAGACACTGATGAAAGAAACTGAAGAAGACACAAACAAATGGAAAAATATTCTGTGTTCTTGGATGGAAAAAAAAATATCATGAAAATATCCACACTATTCAAAGTGATCTACAGATTCAATGCAATCCCTACCAAAATTCCAATGGCATTTTTCACAGAAATAGAAGAAACAATCCTAGAATTTGTATGGAACCACAAAAGACCCAGTATAGGCAAAGCAATCTTAAGAAAGAAGAACAAAGGCTGAGGCGTCACATTTCCTGATTTTAAACTATATTACAAAACTACAGTAATCGAAACAATATGGTGCTGGCATAAAAACAGGCCCTAGTGGAACAGAACAGAGAGTCCAGAAACAAATGCACACATATACAGTCAACTGATCTTTGACAAGGACATCAAGAATATACATGGGAAAATATAGTCACTTCAATAATTAGTGTTGAGAAAACTGGATATCTACATGCAAAATAATGAGACTGGACACCTAACTTATACTATTTCCCAAAATTAATTTGAATTGGATTGAAGACTTAAATGTAAGAAAGGAAACAGTAAACCTACTAGAAGTAAACATACATAAAATGCCTGATATTGGTCTTGGCAATGATTTCTTAATAAGACACCAAAAGCACAGGCAACAAAAGCTAAAATAAACAGGTAGGACAACATCAAACTAAAGAACTTCTGCATAGCAAAGTTGAATAAATTGAAAATGCAACCTACAGAATGGAGAAAATATCTGCAAACCATATATCTGATAAGGGATTAATATCTAAAAATGTATAAAAAAACCCATAGAACTTAAATAGCAAAAAAACAAATAAGCCAATTAAAAAATGGGAAGAGGACCCGAATAGATATTTTTCCAAAGATGACGTACAAACGGCCAACGGGTTCATGAAAAGGTGTTCAACATCACTAATCATTTGGGAAATGCAAGTCAAAACCACAATGAGACATCACTTCACAGATGTTAGAATGGCTATTATCAAAAAAACAAGAGATAACAAATGTTAGCGAGGATGTGGAGAAAAGGGAACCGTTATGGACAGTTGGTGGAAATGTAACTGGTATAGCCACTATGGAAAACAGTATGAAGGTTCCTCAAAAAATTACAAATAGAACTAAAATATGATGCAGCCATCCCACTCCTTGGTATATGTCTGAAAGAAATAAAACTAGTGTCTTGAAGAGACAATCTGCACTCCCATGGTTATTTTAGCATTATTCATAATAGCCGAGACACAGAAACAACCTAAATGTCCTGAACAGATGAATCTATACGGAAAACATGACAGAGAAATATATAAGGGAATATTATTCTTCCATAAAAAAGAAATCCTGCCGCTTGAGACAACATGGATGAACTTGAAGGGTACTATGCTAAGTGAAATAAGTCAGATAGAGAAAGACAAATACTGCATGGTTATCACTTATACATGGAATAGAAAAGAAAAAAAAAGCTAATTTCAGAGAAACAGAGAATAGAATAGTGGTTTCCAGGAGCTGGGGGGAGGTGGAAATGGGAAAGATGTAGGGCAAAGGGCACAAACTTTCAGCTGTGAGGAGAATAAGCTCTGAGAGTCAAATGAGCAGCATGGTGACTATAGTTAATAATACAATATTATATTCTCGAAAGTTGCTAGGTCAGTCTTAAGCATCCTTACCACCCTCTCCAACATACACACACAGCTAAGTACGTGAGGTAAGAGTAATCATTCCACAGCATATATGTATATCAAAGGAAGCTGTGCACTATATATATACATGCATGCAATTATATTTGTCAATTACTCCTCAAAATTGATAACTAATTAATTTGAAAAGAAGAAACTGTACATTGGTGGCATTAAAGAGGAATGAAGGAGAGGCATGGAAAAGATAAAGAAAATACTGCAGGTTTATATCCGAGATACTTGCTCTTACATCATCTCTCATGATGATCCTACCAAAACATTATGTTTCCTGCAGTAAATCCAGTTTCTTTGTAAAAATGGAGAGTAGGAAACATCAACACCCCTTTGTTGTCTTTTCTGACTCCTCATACTTGTTTTCATGTAGCTGCTGGCTCCCCAAGACTTTTCACAAAAGTCTATACAAGTTGGCTTGCCCCAGAGCCACCTCTGGCTCTAATCTAGACCTTATTTATCTATTTGCTTCAGCAATCGTTTACTAAATATATCTTCAGTTTTAGGATAGAGAAATGACTAAGACACGGGTGCTACCTGTCTAGAATAACTTATATTCTATATTGGTGAGATAGTTTCAGATATCTGGAACATTCCCAATTACCTAAATGTGTAAGGCTGTCTGAATATGAGCAAAGGCTTGATCGTCACTCATGCTGGCACTTCTCCTTGGCCGTGTTGGTCAGTGAAGGTTGGGGGGCCTGCAGGTGAGCCTCTCCTGAACTCCCCATTACTGGCAGCAATGCCAGAGGAGGTGGGGTTATGGCTTGGGCAGGAATTATATTATTTTTAATAATTATACTCAAAAGCTGGACCTACAAAGTAGTCAACATGCAAAGAAAGCATTCAGTGAGCTGTGAGAATGATTTCGAACATCCACTATTTAACAGTATGAAAATACTGTAGGAGGCTCACTTTATAATGGCCCCGTCTTTACATTCCTTGCTCACACAGATCCCTGAAAAGGGTTTACTTCTTAACAAAAGGATTCGAGTCCTATAGTTAACTTGTTCTTATGTTATCAACCCAGGCATCCTCTACTTTCTCCAACTGGAATTTCCTAGAAACCAAAAGTAAGAACACAGGACTATAAGAACTTCTACCTTTGTCTGCTCCCAGACACTCTGGGACGGTCACCAGGGGACCGTCTGTAGAAGGCCCAAACTGTCTTCTTGGATATAAACATCAAAGGAAAGAGATTCATCTCCTTAATCAATAACCTTCGGCAGTGCTGACTGTTTTCTATTCTGTGTTCCCCCATACCACCTTATTCGTGCTTCAGTGCAGTGCTTGCCATGTTGTATGTAGTTATCTGCTCATATAGTCCACTCTCCCTATGGACTGCAAGCATGAAATAGGTTCCCAATAACTGTTTATTGACTGAGCACTGGTGTCAATCGTTTGGTAGTAGGAAAATATTTCTGACTCTAATTATATTTACTAGCTCTATTATTTTTCGTATGCATTTTACAGCTTGACTTTGCTATATGAAATTTTCTTATTAGTCTATCTTTTTCGATGTGCCTGGGCCAGTTTTCACATTCTGGTATCGCAGGACTTGGTAAGCAATGTGTGTTTACTCAGGCTTTGCCCTTTTACTATTTGCACGACTATTGTCTTTTTGCCATTTTACAGTTGCTTGTTTCCAGACTAAAAATCTATATTCGTTACTAATCCCCCTGCGGATCATTTGAGTTAATTTCCTTGAGACTTGCTCCATTAGGATTTTCTTGGAATTTGATGGTAAGTTTTGCATGGGATGTCCTAGAGATGATGAAGGTTGGCCTGAAACTTCAACTTTTGAGAGGCCATAGATGCACACTGTTCATCAATATTCTTTTGCAGGTACACATTTCCCTTCTTCCTTTTTAAACAGAACCCCATTTTGTTCAGGGTAGCGATATGTTTAATTAAAAAATAATTGATTTCCTTAGCTCTTCTGCATGTAGGGGTGACTATTTAATACAGTTCTGGCCAATGATGATATAATTGGAAGCATATGAAGAGAGCGTCCCTTCCTGAATGAAAAGGCAAAGCCTCCTAAGAGAGAGCCTTTGTTCTTCCCAGACTCAGGATGTGAGATCTAAGGTTACAACATCCATCTTATGGCTGTGAGGCAACAACATAAAGACTGCATTCTACATGGGGAAGACGGTACCGTAGAAACATGGAGGCGCTTAGGTTCCAAGCGGCATCACTGAGCTGCGGCCTAGCCCCAGACCTCTTTTTACAGGAGACAAACTGACCACTGCACTATTACTTTCATCCAAAAGTAATCTCAACTGAAAGGCAAATGATGAGCAAAAAAAATTAATAATAAATTAAAATGTATTTAAAAAAATTATAAGTTTCCCTAAAACACATTGTGAGAGTAGAGGGCAAGAGGTAAAACATTCACCCACATCCCAGCCAAGAGGTAAATGATTGCTTCGTACTGCTTATAAGTTCTTCAAGTGGATCTAACTTAAAATGCATTCAATGTTCCCCACTCTGGCCATGGTAAGAGTGCATGCGTCAGAGAGGAGATACCTGAGTTGCTTGCAGTGGAGTCTGATTTCCCAGTTGGATCAGCTTTTGAATTTCCTTTAAGATTAAATGGATGATTTATGAGAAGTATACCGAATGGAAGGTCCTAAGCCCCTCTCCCCAGCCACCAGGACACACTGGTCAGTATTTTCATTAGTATAATGCTCGAAAAATAACGCATGTTCTGGCTTTAGAAATCTTAGCATACCTTATTAGCTCCCAATCAAAGGCTAAGCCTGTTCTGATTTAACAGTTGTGGTCTTTCAAAATTAGTCTTTCCTCTCCCATTAAACACTGATGAAGACAAAACTGCTCCTTGTGCTAGTGATGACCACTTCCCCAAAGCAACAACACCCTAGGTGCCTTGTGGAAGACAGTGTGGGAATGCACATCTACACACAGGTACGAGCCCACTCGCACACACATCATGTGTAAATCTTGGGAATTTCTGTACATACGAATATCTACAAACTGATAACTTTCTTTTCCTAAACTGATAATCTGTATTATTACCCATGTCCCCACATGTACTGACCAGGTACGTGTAAGTCATTTTCGTACTTATGAGTTCCTACACGTGTATAAATACACATATACCAAGTGATAATGGACAAGTGCACATATCAAGTACACATAATACCTCTGACTTGTACATGTGTGTACCAACATACTTATGTATACCGAGTGATCGATCTTCCTCTAGACTTATAACAAGGGAATACATATAGAGTAATATAGCAATATACAGTTATACTTAGGGATAAATCTTCTATCTTTTTCACAGATGACAGTAGTCATGTAGACACACACACACACACATGGTAAATGCAGCCTACAGATATTTTCTTTGGTACCTTTGCCACAACCCAAAGTAGTGCCATAAGGTGGTTAGAACATTAGCCAAGTTGAAATCTTTAGGGCTATGCACACCACTGTTTTCAAATCTGTTCTTTCATGTGATGTGCCAGTTGAAATTACTTCTACAACATGGTCAGAACCAACCTGGATGAATTTACAATGCCTCACATTGCTACAGGCACATTTTTGAGAATCATCTAGAGACAGCAGATAATTCTTTCTAGGTTGCAGGGATTGCTAATTCTTGTGCTTGCCGTGAAGTTTTTGAGTGCATGTATCTAAACAGGAAGGCTGCAGAGCAGGAAACCCGCATGATGTCGCACTGCAGTGTGTGAAGGACGCTCACAGCAAGGTGTGTGGAAGGGCATCCTATCTCAACAGTACGTGGCTCCTAACCTGCTTCTCTCTCTGATCCCTGGGTGTAATAGAACCTGACTATTTCCACTCATTACCCAAGGCGGGCAGCTTCCTGCTGACTGGGGAGGAGAGCGAGTCGTTTACAGCTGTACTCTGCCTGCAAAACTGTGATGATTATCAATGATTGTGCTCTGAGCACCCAGAATGCACCAGGAGCTGTAAGCATTAGACGGATGAGAACAGGGGTTAAGTGGGTCCTTTTCTGTTCTCTATGCCCTGATTAGACCTTCCTATCTTCCTCCGCCCCTTATTTCTTTTGACCTTCCCCATAGTTTGTCTCCTTACAGGGAGAACACAGGAATGGCATTCACTCCCCACCACTCTCGAATGTCCCCACCGTGGTTCTGCTTAATAGTTTTACTCTGATCTTCATCTTGTGGTTCTCGTTGAGACTCCCGCCTCATGAATCATTTTGTTAGCTGCCATTCTGATCACAACCGTACCTTCCCCTTCTCTCCTAATGCTATAAATTTGAAAGGTGGTGGCATTTTAAAGTGCTGTTTTGTATTCCAGTCACTGTATCCTTTCCCTTTTAAAGGTTCATGCATCTTTATAGAAAAAAGTCAACAGAATACCGATAAATAATCACATATAAAAACATATTGGCATGCAGGCACATATATACAATATAGACTTAGAATTTCAGCAGAGGCTTTTATTTGAGGGTGATGCTGAGATGTTTACTTTTCAAGGATCCACTATTCCTGACCTGTACCTGTTCTGCTATTTGTAAAAAGAACCCAGCAAGAATGATAGGTTCCATTGGCCAACAAGTAGTAGGATATGAAAACCACTGCAAAGACAGCCGCAGAAAGGAGCTTGGGAAAGCTTGGGAGGGTAGACCCGTCATTAACAGGAGAATTACCACAAATTCTTCCACACTAAATTTGGTCTAAGGGAAGAGGAAGAAGTACTAACTTTTTGATTAATACTCTAACATCTTCAAATTCTGACAAAATTCTGGCTCAACTTGTTGCCAGAGTTACTTGTATCTTATATTACCTCCTCAGCAGCTACCAACTGGGTCTGCCAGCTTGGTCTACGTAAGTTGTTAGTGGGTATAAGACAGGCACTATAACTGAGTTTGATCACTGCCTGGATTTTTCATAACTTACTGATATTTGGCCAGCTCAATTTTTGGCATATGCAGAAAGTCCTTGATGTCCATAAGGAGAATGACAACTTAACAAATCAGTAGCTTTTGGGTACTTATGGAAAGGGTGAGAAAAAGCCAGCTGCTTCCGCTACTGGAGGTGATGCATGGTTAATTTATTTATTTTAGCATACAGTACACAGATGCGGCTGGGTTGTTAATTTTGCTTTGCTACCAAGAGTTACAAGTATCAGCTATCGGCTGATTTATTTGGAATCCTCCCTGGAACACATCAGAATTTTAATTGTTTTCTGAGTTTCTGCAACAGAAGAATTGATGTCACTGGAAAATGCCCTGGGTCCCTGCTGACTGCAGCTAAC
This sequence comes from Pteropus medius, assembly GCF_902729225.1. Lineage (NCBI taxonomy): Eukaryota > Metazoa > Chordata > Mammalia > Chiroptera > Pteropodidae > Pteropus > Pteropus medius. Next base: position 23,651,931 of record NW_024352787.1, read on the forward strand.
TCCCAGTGACTGATTTCCAATTGATACAGATGAGGCCTGGGAGGTGGTGCACATAGATACACCCACGTGAGCCCAGCAGCCCAGTAATGACTAACAGAGATGATGGGGGAGACCAAACATTTCTTTCCAACAACTCATCAAGCGCACTGTTCTTCTCAACAGATGTAACCGTCGGGGCCCAACATGGATGCTGGCAGAAACAGATGGTGCCGTGGGGCAGCTCTGTTCCCTGCTCCCGGGGCTGGGCTTTGCAAGACGGGAAGAGGGCTTGTGTGTGCAGTGTGTAGGGGGTGGGGTAGGACAGGGCTGTGCTTTCCAGCAGCAGGTAAAATCCATTTGTCACACCAGCTCCAACCGGGTTTTCAGCACAGAAGTTAATATCTGAAGCCAATGAGGCATTCTGTCCCACCGCTGCGGGGAAGCAGGGGGAAGCCTCTCACTAACTGCGTCCTCTGAGGGGAGAGGGAGGCAGAAGAAAGGAAAGGGGTGGTGGGTCAGAGAGGCAGAGGGAGACCTGGCAAGGGAGGGAGACAGATGAAAACATAGGCCAGGCTTGCAGTGGCTTTAGAGGCTTTGTTTTTTTATATTTCTTTGAAAACAAGATGGCAGGTAGAGAAGGGGGAAGAAAATACATCAAGAGTGTTTTCTCTTAAATACTTCCAGGGGAAAACTGCCACCACCACTGTGACTACCAAAGTCATTGATGCTATATCCTCCTCCCCCACTCGCTATTGACCGCCCCTCTCCCAAAAAAAGCTCCAGGAGAAAAACAAGTGTTTTCTTTTTCTGAACAGCGTCTCGGCGATCTCATGAAAGCAGCTTCTACATATTCACTCAGTCTGAAATATAAATACACACAACAGCAATAAATTCCCATTGCCTCCAACTTTGAACATTTCCAAGGTATGTGGCACAGAGAAGATTTTTATGAGCAGGCCTTCAGCTGCCAGGATCCCATCTTCATAAAGAAGAGATTTTAGTCCATTCTGTCTATTTATTTTGTGTAGAGAAATCAAAGGCAATAAACCATGAAGAAATTCACTCTACCTTATTCCATTTCACACTTTTGTCAACCACGCTTTATTGAGTATCTAAATGAATTTTTAATATCATGCCCCAAAATGCTTTGGTCTTCTATCATATGCTGGGACTCTATCAATCTGATAACACTTGGGAGTTCTGAGAGATACTCAGCACTGAAGAAAACAGCTTTAAAGTTTAGTCATTCTGATGGAATGTAAAAGCTTATATCAGTGACAGGTTGACAGAAAAAGCTGTTTTCCTTTCCATTTCACAGACTTCCACGTATGAACGCCATGAAACATGTCAGGACTTTCTCTGAGTCTATGAAGACAGAGATGGCATCTGCTCCCAGTGGGAAGCCCTTCTAACCAGTAATACTATAAAATTTCATGATTCTGAATTCTGACTGACATTCAAAAGGGCAGGGAGGAGGTGTTTACTATATTTTATAGAACCACATCAATTGCTTGTCTTAACTCATAAATATAGTTTTATGGTATACAATGCCACCTCAAGCATCTCTCTCTCTCTCTCTCTCTCTCTCTCTCTCTCTAGCAAAAAGAAATCACAATCCACTTGTGTTAACCAAAGAAGTCTCTAATTTCCTTGCTGCGGGTAGGAAGGAGCTTCTATTTGCATTTTCCCTGAACTGTACATACACATCTCTTGACTCGGTTAGGAAGCTGTGGCATAAAGGAAGAGGGTTTCCACTGGTTCCAAGCACAGCCTATAGGCTTTAGAGTAGCAGGAACTGTCGCCCCAGTTTCTAGCTATGCTGCTGCCCTCCAATTCCTATTAGATTTGGGTAGAAGCAGCAGTGAGAGAAAATGTTCACGAGATTCATTTCAGGGGTTTGGTTATGGTGATGTTTTCTTTCCCTCCTCTGTTGTCTTAGGTAGAAAAGATGATGAGCCATATTGCCTTGCATTATACAACTACGACAAGTAGGCGACACACAGCTGTTAAATAAACATGCCAAAGGCTAACAGGGCCTCCTAAGAGGACTGCCTGTGGTCAGAGCTCTGCTGTAATGAGGCACTTTCAGACAAAAGGGTAGATGGTAGCAATGTCATGTCATTCCAAATGTTCAGATAATCCTTGCCCTCTATACTTGAATCACACGCTTTTAAAAAAAAAATGCTTAAAAAGGTGGAAATATATTCTGATTTGAAAAGGCAATCTAACATCTTTCTGAGTTCCCGATACTAATTCCCCTTGAAAATTCCCCTTGAATGGAGGACTTGGAGCAGACTAAGGCCTTCAGAAGAAACCAACTTGATATTTCCTAGAAAAGCGTGAGCACCTTCATCGCCAGGAGGCCAGAGAGATATGGGCAGGAACGAAGGCCAGATAAGGGAGAAGTCAGGAAATGCTGGAAATTGGAGGCCAGGCCCACAATCTCTACTGATGGTGTACTGTGAAAAAGGGAGAAAAGATACAAAATAAAGAAAACAGAGTCCCCAACGCATTTTTAAAACCTTTTTACATATCCCAATAGAGGTGACAGAACCCCTAAAAGGACAAAAAAAAAAAAAATTCTTGGGAGTGAAAACAATCATATATTGCAATGGTCAAACTTCAATCCCAGCCTACAAAACGTCATTCCTCAGTATTTACCTTCATGGAGAAGGGTGTGATTTTTGAAAAAAATGTCTAAAAAGGTTCCCCAGGTTGGTGGAGGGCCTATAATGAAAAGAAGGCTGAGATACACTGTTTTAAAGATATGAAAAATGCAGTGCATATGCCCACAAAGTGGTCTGTCTGAGGGTTACATAGCTACCGAGTGGAGAACCCGGACTTAAACTCAGGCTCTTATTTCCTTTCCAAATATGACTTCAATGGATTCCAATCACCCCTGCAATACCCTCTGCCCACAAAAGGCTGACGGTGGAGTGACAAATGGTGGATTTTACATTTGGGGCTTAGAGGGTGTTATAAAACAAGAAGAATACAGGCTGGAGTAAGGAAGACCTCAGAAAGAGAGAGAGCTGGGGGAAGGGAGAGAGGGAGGGAGGAAGACAGATATTTCACATGGAAATTAATGAGAGAGAGGGTATGCATAAGCCATTCGAATTCTTTTTCTTAAACAATATTATAATTGCTATCCATGTCACCAAGCTTTCTGGACTCATTCTTGCTTCTTTTTGAACTTGGGTGTGAATATTGGCAAGCTTTTCCCCAAACCAGTTCTTTAAGAATCAGGCCAGTAATCTGACATCTTTGATCTCCTTCCAAAACCCCTCTCTAAACACAAAGGTTGAACTAAAAGAATGGCAGCATCTACACCAGCTTAAGAGGACCCAAAATGTCCAGCACACATTCCAAGCTGTAATGAATTTTGTATCAAAACATTCTGCTAAGCCTTCCTTATTTATTCTTTTGTGACTCTGCTCATTTTCTTCAGGAAAGAAAACCCCACAGAGGGCCAGAGAGAAGCCTCAGTGCTTTACCCCTTCTTAAGTAATTTCTTTTGTTGAGAGAGTAAGAGAGGAGGAAAATGGATGGGAGTCTTGAAAGCCCAGCGTCAGGGAGTCTTTGGGGTATTTTTACATTTGAAGATGCGCACCAGAAGGCAAATCCTTGGCCACGATGGGGCCATCAGACAGACACGCCACACAGACACCCGATGATCTAATGAGAAAGGCCCTGCTGTTTTCAAGTTTGTTTCAACATGAAGTGTCAGGGGGTGGCATTAGCGACCTCCACTGAGAGCAGCAGTGGGGCCCGTGGTGCTGGATGGGCGGGGGACCCTGGCCAAGTCTCCTGACATGTGGCTGATCTGCATGTTTGCCTGGAGTAGGGATGGCAAGAAATCGTAGGGTGCTCTTCCTGGTGGTGTGAAAATCCTCACATCCTGTTGTCTTTTATTCATTTTTTTGATCGCATACCCTGCCCGAGGCTATGTTCTGGCAATTCTGCAACTTCTGAGCAGGTGGCTCAGTAAAAGTTCACTAGTAAATAAGGGGTTAGGGCACCATTCCTGGCGCCCTGGCCCACCCTGAAAGTCCTATTCAGCACAGAAATACCTTGAAGGACAGAATTTATTAAAAGCAGTAGCTCAACTACACCTGAGCTCTGTCTAACTATAGCGTTTCTATGGGAAAAAAAAATATTTAAAGCCCAAACTAGGAATGCCGACGGAAAAAAAGTATTCTCCCTCCAGGTGCATCCAGGGGTGGACATGAGTTGTCTGACTGATGACAGGAGAAAAAAATTAGTAATTATTATAATAGTCACCAATTATGAAGGATCAAGTACATGCCAGGCCCATGATGGGCACACCATATTTAATTCCCAAAACCACTCTCAGGAGGTAACTGTGATTATCCTCCCTTTACAATTGAAATTGAAGCTCGGAAGGTCAAATAAATTGCCTAAGGTCATGTAGTTAAGGAGTGAGATTAGAGTATAGCCCAGGCCCCTCTCCGACTGAGGCTATACACGTTGCTCCTCCTACACGCAAGCTTTTCTCTCACTAATTTAACACCCTCCATCAAGAAGAGGGTCCCACCGAAAAGCCCCTCTAGCAAAATGTGCTTGTAGCCTACATTCCAAAACACTACGTTCGATTTCCTTCCCAATAACCCATGAACTTGTAACCTTGGAATCCTTTCTTCATTACTTAATGTTTCAGTTTCCTTACTCAGAAAATGAGAGACCTTCCAAGGCTATTCTAAGATAAAATATAAAGTTTTACATCTGGAGGCCCTTTTTACAGCGAATTGTAATGCACCATCAGCTTCACAGAGCGCCTGTGAGGCAGATGACCCAGTATCACCTCCCAGCTGAGTGCTGCCAGTGTCAGGAGTGGCCAGCCTCTATGATGTCCCTATCAAGAAACACAGCTTCCCAGTATCATAAATAGCATCTCTTCATAATTCTCTGCTTCCTGGGTTGATACAAACGTCTTTCCTCTCTATTGTTGTTCATTCAGTTTGTTTTTTCAGTTAAGACGTGCCAGTTCTTGGTACCCTGGAGGTGCTCCAAACACAACATCCTATTTTCACAGAGTGAGACCACAAAATACAGACAGAATATCTGGAACTTTGAGGGGTGCAAGGACCCCGAAGTACTATAAAGATTTGTAACACCTCATATTTGACTGTGCTGGGCCGAAAATGTGTGTAGAAGGGTTAGGAGTTGATCACAAACCTAGGGAGAACGGTATAATAGTAAAAACCTGTCAGTCTCTTTGTCTGGTACAGCTCAAAGCCACCAGGTTTGTAAAGGAAACTTTTAGACTCGTGTTTCTGTGGAGTACTGACCCCTTTTCACGACAGTGCCACATCCCCTGCAGGACAGGATTGCTCCGTGGTCAGAATCACGCCTGGTACGATGACTGGAGGAGCCAGGGCTCTGTCCTCCTGCTTGCAGGGATCTTTCCAGGCATGTGGCTCTGCCTTGGCTTTGAGCTCTTCTCTCGCCTCTTCTCTGACCCCTCACCTGCAGATGACTACCAAGTGAAGCTTCCTCTCCTCTCCCCTAGTCTCCTCTGTCTCCACTCTGACCTCCACGGGGTGGCCTCACATTTGCATCTCCAGCCTAGCTCCACACCTACGGAGGTACCCCACGTCCTGATGTCAGCTCCGGCTCTGTCCTTCCAAATAGAGCTCACCCCCGTCCCCTTATTCCTGCTGATCTCGCCATTCTCCCTTTGGTGCCATTAGTCTCAGTCGCAGACTCAAACAGGGATCACCTACGGAAAAGCCTTTTGCTTCCCTGGCAGGTACTGAGTGCCTCCTCCCAGCCCATGTCCAGGAGCTTGTGAGAGAGGAACGGAGCGGAAGGTGAAGGTGGAGGGCAGCAGGTGTGTGCAATCTGAATAAGGTCCCCAGGGGATTCTGTTGCCTCTCCCTCACAACTTGGAGAACTGCTTCTCTAAACCTTGGCATTATTAAATCCCATTTCTCTCTCCCATTCCTCATCAAATTGGTTACCCAGTCCTTGCTGACTGCCTCTCAAAAATACCTCCTTTATCTGATTCTTCCTTCCCATTCCCCCAGCCCCCAATCTCATTATCTCCTGCCGGGATTGTTGTTGCAATCGCCTGCTAGCAGGTCCCTGAACCTCCAGAGTCTCTCGGCTCCAATCCATCTTGCACACTGCTGCCAGATTAACCTTCTAAAGCAGTAGTTTCTAAACTTTGGCGTGCATTAGAATCACCTGGGGAGCTTGTTAAGAATACAGATGCCTTGACCCCAACCTATAGATTAGGAATGAGCAGGTCTGGGTGGGGCCCAAGGTATATGTATTTTTTTAACAAGCTCCCAGGTGACTGTGATGCAGACAAGGTTTGAGAATCTCTGGCACAGCTCTCACCATGGTCCTCCCTTCAAAAAACCAACCAACCAAACAAACAGTAAGTGTCAATGACTGCCCACTGCCTACCCCTCTCTTTCGGTGTTCAAGGCTTGGCGTGGTCAGGCACCAGTTTACTTTTCAGACTCACCTCCCACTCCACCCCAACATGGCCCCGATGCTGAATCCTGACTGCTTGCGTCTTCCCATGTGTGCTCTTTACTGTCTTGCCTCCTAACTTGCTCAAGCTGCTTCCTGTGCCTTGGATGTTCTGCCTTCTCCACTTTCACCAAACACTGTGATAGACTGGAGTCAGGGGACTTTTGGGGCATAAGGATCACAAAGTTGGGCACAATGTCCCATTTTAGATAATGTAAATATCTTGGAATGAGGGAACTTCCAAGGTTATTCTAAGATAAAATATAAAATTTTACATCTGGAGGCCCTTTTTGCAGTAAATTGTGATGTACCATCCAAACCACAAACTAAGGTTACCTACACTCTGTGTCAGTTTCGTACAGGCTCAATCATTTATTCTTTGAGATGACCCTCTGCTGTACTAATTTTACCCAAAGTTGTTCAACAACACAGGGTTGCTGATATTCAAACTTAGGCTCATCTGACTCTAAATACAGGGCTCTTTCAACTACTTCCTTATAATGCTACCATTGTAGTTAAAGCTGACACAAGGATCCACTCTTTGCCATGGTTGTTTTTAAACTGTGAACATGGATCAGTTGACTAATTTGTGTTCTTCATATAGTAGGTCTTATGACCAAAAGCTCGTTTTGCCTACTAGATGTTGAAGGTTGGGAGATCCGTTTGTAGGAATGACAGAATTACAGATGCTCTCTTACTCAACTTCCGTTTCCCTAGTTGCCTGGAGTAACCAATCCTTACCAATATGCTCTCCACATAGCTTACCACACACTCACTCTTTGCATCTGATTGGCTAGTCTCTAGTTTGCCCACACACTCTGCTCTCATCAGCTGAGTTGTTACAGGTCCCAAATCTGTTTATGTCAGTTGTGCTGAGTACTGCAATGATATATTTTAATTAAGTATTATCTACACTGATGAATAGAAGTATAAAAAGGATTGTTTCTTCTCTAAAACCCAAGAAGGAAGTTTTAGAAGCACTCACTAAAGGCAGAGACTCAAAGACAAATTGCTATTCACCTAGGTGTGGGCAAGACAACTGTAAAAGACTGGCAAAAGAAAGAAAACGAACTCTTAAATTTAGAAGGATTCCACACATCACAAATGTTTAAGATCTCCCTCAAACCGAGATCGCAGAGGATGCATTAAGGATGTGAATTATACAAGAAAGATGGCACAGGACTTTCATAAGCAAATCCATAAACAAATGAAAGGCCTTCATTATAGACGTAAAATGGCATAAGACTGAAAATCAATCGATGTAATTTACCATATTAACAAACCAAAAAATTCATATGATTATCTATGAAAAACCTAAAGCAGTGAAAGACTGAATGCTTTCGTCCTCAGATCAGGAACAAGACAGGGATGTCCACTCTCACCGCTTTTATTAAACATTGTTTTGGGAGTTCTAATAGTGTAATCAGCCAGTAAAAGAATAAAGGCTTCCAGATTGTAAAGAAAGAGGTAAACTGTCTTTATTTGTAGATACGATAACCGTCTAAGTAGAAAATTCAAATGGAATCTATACAACAGCTACTAAAACTAGTAAGTGAATTTAGCATAATTGCAGAATATACAATTACATATTGTATTGTAATTGTTACACATAATTGCAAATCAATGTACAAGAATCAATGGTACTCATCAATTATAATAGTAACAATCAGAAATTGAATTAAAATTTTAAAATCACATTGTTTATAATAGCAATAAAAACACGAAATGTCTAGAATAATTCTAATTAAAAATGTGAAAGGCCTGTGTGTTGAAAAAATTAAAATAATGCTAAGAGAAATTAAAGACCTAAATAAATGGAAAAATAATTTGTTCATGGGTTGATACATGGAACAATATAGATAAACCTAAAAATAATTATTTACAGTGAAAGAAAAAAAATCATACTATATAATACTCTAAACATGTAATCTGTAGTGACAGAAAGCAGGGGGAGGGGGCGTGAAGGAACAGGAGAGAGGGACGAGAAAGCAGCATGAAGAAACTTTGAGGTGACAGGTTCACTATTTTGATTGTAGAGATGGCCTCATGGGTGGATGCATATATCAAAACTGACCAAATTATATACTTTAAATATGTGCAGTTTATTACGTCAATTACACCATAAAGCTGTTTTTCTTTTTTTTTTTTAATTAAATGTTGTTAGCATGTTCCTTTTTTAACTTCTCCCTTTAAATGACTTTCTCAATTAACTACATACTTCATAGGTTGAGGGCTCTTCTTGCACATGTAATATAAATAGGCCTGAAAGTGGAGAAGAATCATCAATCATCACTTAGAGCTAAAACAAATCATCTAATACGATGGACAGATTAAAAAGTTGAGGTTGAAGAGAGTTAAGTGAGGTTCCCAGGTCCATCCAACTAGTTGAAGAGCAGAGTTGGGTACAAATTCCCAGCTCCTCCGACTTCTGAAAGCTCCTTGAACCTATAATCTGTGTTCACCTACAAAGTGGACAAGCACTGATAATGCAGGAAACAATCCTCAATGAAGAGAAGTTGTCAATTAAATTTCACCTATGTCATGGACATGGCAGCTGGCTGCTGGGAACACTTGAAAGAGATAAGCTCATCCATGGGACCATTAAACTGAATCTTTGTATATTCAGTTTAATCACACACTCTCATCTGCAAATACAAGATCCATCTATTTTTTTCCTTTATCACTATGATGACCTACTGATAAAAATGATTCTGATTAAATCTCAAAGTGGGTAGAGAGGCTGGCAAGGAAGGAGGAATTGGGATCAAATCTCAGTTTTTTCATTTAAGATCTGAGCAAATTTGGGCCAAGATAACCTCTCTGAATCTCATTTTCTTCTCTGTAAAATGAGATAATATCTATTTTACAGGGTAATAGGAATGATCACTGAATGAAAGCATATGTAAAATGTCCAAAGTCTGACATGTAATATACATGTTTAACCAGTGACAGCTAGGGGACACTGTGTAGTTTTAGAACCGTGATTATCCGGTGATTATCATGACTCCTTTGTAACCCTGGGCTGTATCAGAACTAGGCCCCACTCTTTTTCCTATGGTCTTTACCATCTTTCCCAACCACATCGGTCAATCTCCTCTACGTCACTGAGAATCACTGGTCTAATGGGGCACAGATATTGGTGGGAGGGTGTCTCATCCCTTAGAACTTTAGAACACAGATTATCTTCTGCTTACCTCCTTTCTGCTGAGATCTATTCCTTGTAAAGACAGATATAGTTCTCTGGTCAGCAAAAGTCAAAAGAGTGACTGATAGGATATCACACCCAGGCAGTTTGGGTTATTTGCAAATAGCCTGGGCACTCAAGACTGAATGCTTAGGGTTCATGTCTTAGCTGCAACAAGGCAGACAACCTCACATGCATCAGTCTCTCTTTCTGTGAAATGAGATCACTTCAAAAGATTGATGTAAGGATGACATAAAACCATGCACTACCCCTGGCACACAAAAAAACTCAAAATAAGGATTGGCAATTATTATTAACACCGATTCTATAGGTGGGGGTGGGCGGGGGAAGCAATAAAGAGGCTAGGTCTGATTTTTCGTTATATTAACTGATAGCGCATGAACACACGCGCACACACGCGCCTATGTGAGGCAGATGAATTCTCAAGGGGACAGAAAATAGCCATCCTTTCAAAACAACTGGTAAAACCTCCAGAGAGACAGGTATCAAGCAATAACAACCAACAAGGCTATTTGTGAGGCAGCTTTGAAAGAGGTAGCTCCTATGGAAGCCAAAATGAATAGAACAGGTTCCCAATCCTTGCTTTTTCTTTGCCGAAGAGATGTCAGGGTGAATAAAGAAAATTCTTCAAGCTGCTGCTTGCCATGAGGTGTCAATGGCTCGCCCTCTGTCTGTGTGTGATAAAAGAGAGCAGGGCACAGGAAAGAGGAGGAAAGTGAGGAAGAAAAAACACCAATTGGATGCTCAACGAGCTGGCTTTCAAAGGAGACAGGTATTAAAGGCTGGAGGGGGGATGGTGGACTCCACATTAAGAAACCAAATTATTTCAAAAGCAGAACATGTTAGTTGCATGCTTTGGCACCAGGGGCTGGTAAAGAGCAAGGAAGCAAAAGAACAGCACACAGAGAACCTTTTTAGTAATCAGTTTGTGCTACCCCCTCCATGAGGGCAGAGAACAGGATCAATGCAGAGGTGCTTGTGTGACACAGTCTGTCCCAGATAATGAGAAGCCTCTGGAAAGGATGTGCACAGGCTCACTCTTTGGCCCACAAAACCCACTCGTAAGCCAGGCCACTTCCTATGACCCCAGGAAGTTTCAGTGAAATACTGTGTTCGTGCTTCAGGACAAGCCAGCCCGCGGGTCAGGTGGGCACGAAGGGAACTCCTCAGAGGCTGGCACTCTGCTGAGTACTGCTGCTGAACCCGACACCCGCCTCCTCTCTCCCGAGCCAGCGCATGTGCCCTGGGACTCTCCTGAAAACAGTTCCCAGAGAAGACATATGGTGCTTGCTTGCTAAGAAAGAGTGCTAACAAGACAAACTGAGAAGGAACGAGGGGAAAAGCTGATTGAGTTTCTCAGTCCCACGAGGCGAGACTCAGGCCAGAGGACATGAAGGGGGCTGCTGTGTGAACGCACGCCCCCTGAGCGTTCCCTTCTGGGCCCACTGCCCTATGGGCAGACCCTCCTGTAAGGAGTGGTCGTTTGCCTCAGGCCTCTCTGAGGTCTCAGATCTTTGGGGGTAAGGAAGGGCCCCAGTGGGAAACCTCTCTACGCTTAACTCCCTGAAAGACATTTTTCATAGCTCTAAATTGTCCGGGAACATAGTCCCTTTCTAATCCCCCGAGAAAATAGAAAACTGAAAATCTCACATTTTTTGAGTGTGTTTAGGGGACAAGTGGCTCCTGAAGATTTATCGGAGATGGTGGGATATCAGTGCAAGGGCTGTACCAATGGCAAACTGAATCTTAGCTTAAAGACCTGCTATAGTTAGCAGGCGGAGGCAGGCTGAGCATGCATCAGTTGGTTTTCAAAATATGTTATTTACAATACGCAGCAGATGTTCTTTGAATTCTAATGTGAAAATACAGGCTTTTTATTTTTTACTGACAGACTAAAAAGTACACTTAATATAATAATCTTGCAAAGTCCAAAGATTACCTCACAGTTTGGAAAATACTATGTTGAGTCATTAGTCCCATTACTCAGTATTTTCAAAACTCACCAGATAAATATGGTACACGGAGACTTCCTGGTAACGACCTTCTATTTTTTGCGAGGAAGAACACAGCAAGGCTTCCCAGAAGCCTCAATTAAATCTGGAAAATGTTTCTAAAATATTCTGAAGCACAACACATGCACACATGCTAAAGCATTTCAGGAGAGCTTTGCTCATGGATGAGTTTCTGCTGTCACTCGTCCTCGTAAAAGAAACATATGGGGTGCCGCCAAAGGGCTAGGCAGTACCTGAGGCTAAGAGACTATGAAGATGAGCAATAATCAGTTCTTGCCCTCAAGGAGCCACCTGTCTACAGGAGAAAGAGCCGAGTAAACAGGCAACTACAAAGCTGTGAGGATAAGCTTCATACCACGGTTAGCACAGGAAGCTAGAAGGGCACTTGACCAGTTTTGAAGGCAGTCATGCAACTAATCAAGTCATGGGTCAGGGAAAATCTCCCAGAGGAGGCTTCATTAGAGAAGTCAGGAAGCTCTCTGCGGAGTCCAGCTTGTCGGAGAAGGGCTAGTTATCCTGTGATGCAAGAGCAGGGGCCGCTGGAGAAGATCTGAGGGCGGCAAAATAAACATAGGAAAGGAACTCGGGCTCCAGAGTCAGACGAGCTCCCTCGTGCTTCCCAGCTCTGGCAATCTTCCGTTGCCCTTTCTCCACTGACAGTTACAGAAAAACCAGGGAGAATGAAAGTTTGTTGTGAAGTGAGAGAACATGAAAATGTCTGGCACATAGTAGGGATTCAATCTGCTTCCTTCTTTAACATTCTCAAAGCTCTATAAGGCAAGAGTTTTCGTGACTCCTGACCTCACCTGGAAGAATAAATTACAGTTGAGGTTGACTACAGTTCTACAAAATTGTTCAACTGATACCCTGTGTGTGATTGTGATTCTCTAAATTATTCAATAAATACCCTCTCTCAGTGAGGGCCTGAACTCCACAAAGGGCTATATTTACATAAAACATTTAAATGTGGGGCTATTGGTATGAGTTTTGTTGGCACTTCGTTTGTTTATAAACAGAGCGATTCATTCATTCAAAATTCTAACCCCTAAGCTTGGAGCATCTAAAGCGGTGTAAGGCAGCCGGCTGGTTTCTGGGCACACAGAGCTCCCCTCGATATTCTCACCGTCCAGTATGGGAAAGAGACACGCAAATACAAACAGTGCATTTGCTGATGTAACGAGGACTCTTTCTGAGTCAGTGGTTCTCGTTTTTGGTTGCAAATTTGAATTAACGGGGAGCTGATACTTGGATCACGACCCCAGAGATTCTGATTCAATGGCTCGTGCATGTACAATGTAAAGGCTCCTCAAGTGATTCCCATGTGCAGACAAGGTTGAGAACCACTGTCTAGAGTATATAGTTCCTTTACAAGTTGTCATGAAATGGCTTTAGAGTTATCAGCAAGAGGCAATAATTCTCAAACTCTTGAGTGTATAAGGATCACTTGAAGGCTCCGTGAAATAGGATGGGGCCGGGCCTTTGTATATCTACAAGTGTCCGAGGGAATTCTGAATCACGGGAAAGTATGAAAAACACTGCTCTATCACAGCCTGGCTATATCATAGAAAACATGACTAAAGCAAGGCGTTTGACTTTTTCAGAGACAGTTCACAGAAGGAAAGAATTCCCTCAAACCTTTCCATTTTCAAGTTTCGTCTTCGCTGGCACACACGGCAGCAGAATTCTGGCCTCTGTGTGCCTCTGTTTGATAGTGTCTATATCTTAAAACTTCTCCGAATTGTTTTCTGCCAGCTCTTCTCACCATAGTAATTGTAATGCTTCAAGTCGCTCCAGAAGTCCTAATTGTTTTCCTGTAGATTCTCAGATTTTACTCTCAAAGTAGCACGAGGTCCCCTAGAGCAGGAGTCATTACCCTTCTTTTAGGGATGAGGAAACTGAGGCCCAGGGACTTGTCCAAAGACCCATGGTTGGTTGAGAGTACTCAGTCCTAGGACCAAAGTTTACTGACTTCTGGACTGGACATTCTTTTCAATACATCAGTGTTTCTCGATGCGCAGTCCTAAAAACAGCAGTATCATCATGTCCTGGAAACTTGATAAAAAAGCAAATTCTTGGGCCCTACTCCAGATCTACCAAATCAAAAACTCTTGGGATGGGGCCTACCATGTATTTTAACAAGCCTTCCAGGGGATTTTGATGCACCATTGAATGTTATTACGCTATCTCTTTAAGAACACCTTTTGCATCCAGCTACAAAGCTGTTGGTATTTTCATCAATGCATAATACAATTAAATATTCTAATCTTTCATATATTGGTGAGTTACAGAAAAGCTGGAAAATCTGTGAGCTGGTGTGGACTCGTGAGTGAATCCATAAAGCATTAAGAAAGCATATGTCCTCTTTTACCTCTAATTCCCGAGGAAGAGAAGGGGGCTACGGCTGGGATATAGCACCGTCCAAAATATTCACGTCCATGTCTGCATTCTTCCAGATAAGTTTCAGAGAAACTCTCTTCATTTACAGGCGGTGAGGACTGGATGAATAATTCTAGTCTTTCAACATTGCACCCATAATTTTTTTTGCAGCGAAAAGTTACTGTGAAATAGAAAATGAAGTCTTTCACTGGTACCAGCCAAACCTACAAAGTGGCTCCTTTATGATGAATTCATGAAAAATTTAATGTTATGAGAGAAGAGAAGGATATTTACAGTATCTGAGCTTAGCAAAGTGGAACAGGGAGCCAAAGTATGATTTCTTTTTGGCTCCCAAGGCACATGGCACATAACATGTTTCTATGAAGGAAAAAAAGGCAGATCTGGTTCTGAGTTCAGTGAAATATCATGATTTCCATTTGGCTGTTTTATAGCACTTGCCTTTTTAGGCAACTCCCCATTTCAAGGAAAAGTTTGGAGCTCGTAAGAGTCACCTGCTTCCTTCCAACCAAATATGCCATTGTGAGAGAACGCAGGGCTTGCCCACCACGTCCGAAACAGCAGACAGGTAATGGGGTTGCCAGGTTGGGCCTGCTACATGTGATGATGACATCTGTGAGATATTCTGCAAACTTCACTTTTTTTTTTCTGGGATGGCAACTCTAGGCACTGAAGGATTTGGTGGAAATATGTTCTTTTACATTCCCACCTGCAGGTGGTCCACTGACAGTTTACAAAGAGTGACTAGGATTGGGTGGGGTCTTCATTTCCTGGAAGATTTAGGGCATGGACAGGGGCGTCATCCTACACCTTAGCTACATTTGCTTAAGGTCAAGTTCTAAAGAGAGACAGAAATCAAGACTTAGAGTATGGAGTACAGTGGCATAGTGTTAATCTAAAAAGAAACCGCAGAACTGCAGAATTAGAAGGGACCTTCATCATCCTGCATCTTTTGAGTGTCTCTTTTTCATAAATATTCTATATTTGGTTGGCCAGGTTGTTCTACCTGAGATCCACTTGAACAACAGAGGCAGTCAACACTGTCCTGGAATGGATTTGATAGTTATATAATTTTTCTCCTTAATCGGGCTTGAAATGCTTGTATTTTTTCTGTCTTCTGAGGAAATAAAGAATAAAAAATGATTTAATCTTCTTTCATATGATAGCTCTTCAAATATTTAAAGACAGCCAACATGTCCCTTTGTCCAGGCTCTGCCACTATCTAATAACCTAACATTGGTTAAGTTATTAAAACTAACCAGGTCACATTTCCCTCACTTATGAACTGACAGATATTAGAATAGCTATCCCTTTCTAACTCTACGAAGATAAACAGAGGGTCAGAGAAGATGTGAAAGTACTTTCAAATGGTATAAAATATTATGCAAATGAAAGACACGACAATGAAGATGATGTCAGGTTCGCTATAATTCTCTCAAGCTTCCTTCATCTAAGCCCTGTACTTGGACTGATTGAAAATAATGATAGTTCAGAAACTACTGAGAACTCTCCTGACACTGACATAAAGCCTGTCATCCATGAGTTTAGTTTTTATACTTTCTATATTTTATAGAGGTTAAAAACTTATTCACTCAAGAAATACTTATTCATAATATATTATGCTATCAGTTGTTTTTAAAAAAGTTACTCTATCAGCCGTTATAGCAGTTATAACAACGAAAATGCTAGGCTCCTACTTTTGGGAGACTGGATAAGATAAACACTAAATAAGTGAAATACAAGACAAAGTGCTGCCAAAAGTCCTTTCCCATCTCTTACACACACACACACACACACACACTCTAGAAATCCAAAGAGAGAAAAATCCTATTCCAAGATTTCACGGAAAAGAAGGGATTTGAAGGATGAGAGGATTTCAACACATGAGATCATACTGGCAAAAATAAAGGATATAATTTTAGATAAATGATACAGGGTAAGGGCTTAAAAATGAGAACTTGTGGAGGAAAAAGAATGATCAGGGTTTTGCTTAGGTAAGAACACAAAAAATATGGAGAAGAAGAATGAAAATTAATCTGGGAGGGAAGACAAGGTTTAAGTTGTAGAAGGCCTTACATACTAGGTTATGGAGTGTAGAATGTATTTGGTAGGCTTAGAGCAACTTGAAAACTTGTTGCCTAAGGAAATGACGTAATCAGATCCGTGTTGTTGGAAGACTGATATCTAACAGCAATGTATGAGATGGAATGGAGCAGGGACAGAATGAGACCTGGTGACAGTCCGGGTAAGAGATAATGAAGGCCTGGACAATGGCATTGAGAAGAATCATAGATGAAGAAATACAGCCTGGATGGAACAAAAGGGTTATTGCATACAAGTTTGCTGTCATCTATGGCAACCAAGGAGTGAAAAGAAAGAAAGAAGTCAAATTTTCAACGCTGGGTCACACTACGGACAGAATTAGAGAAGACAGAAAGCCTGCCAGGGTATGAGTTCGGTTTTGAGCAATGAATCTAAGTAGCTGGCAGGACATCCAAGTCGTGAAGATAGTTTTGGAAGTTATCCACACGGTTAGGAGCCAGATGATGTCATGAGACTGGAAAGGGAGAAAATAAAGAGACAGATAAATGAGGGGGCATCCATGTTTAGGAAGGCATGGAAAACTGGAGCCAAAGGTAGAAAGAGAATATGGAGTATTACAGAAGCCATAAGAAAGAGTGTTGTAAGAGAAAGGGTAGTCAAAAGTCATGAGGAAAGGGATCAGAGAAGGTTACTCAGCTTGACAAATAGGATGATGCCATGAACCATGAAGAGACAATTTTCAGTAACGTAATGAAGGTAGAATCATGAGTGCAAGAAGCTAGGTGGGAGTGGGCGGAAAAGAAGCACCAACAGTGAGAGCAAACTGTGCTTTCAAAAGATTCGACAGTGAAGGGAATGAGAAAAATAGAATGGTACCTTGAAGGAGGGTAGCGGGATCAAAGCGATTTTTTAAAAATGTGAACTCTTGAGTATTTTTGTAGGTTGAAGGAAAAAAATGAAGATAGTCAAAAGCCAGGTTCTGTTGGAGGAGGGAAGAAACGGAATAGAAGGCACGAATGGAGGCATTCACCTTAAAAAAGTGTGGATGCTTCATTTTTTAGATGACTGAGAAGAAAGAACAGAGAAACTATTGAGTAAAACGGGGAGGGGCTTAGCAATATTGAGATCATTCATCCCACAGATAAGTTGGAGGCGACTTGAAAATGATATTTGAATCTATAAAGAACCTGAGGGTTGGTGAAATGATGAGAGGCAGAGAGATAAACAAGGTCATATGAGTGATACTACAGAATACTATAGCTAATACTATAGAAATAAGTACAAGTTAGACATGAGTGAAATCTTTCTGAGCATAAAACATGTAAGAACCAGGAGGCCTCATTGGAGCACTAGAAAAATTTTCTTTGGAGATATTTTAAAACATAACTTGACTCATGTTCAGTGAGCTTAAAATATTTCAGAGGTTAAATATCCAGAATTGGCAAATCCATAGAGACAGAAAGGAGACTAGCGGTTGCCAGGGGCTGGAAGTAGGGAAGAAGAGATATGGGGTTTATATTCGGTGTGGAGAAAATGTTCTGGCATTAGTGGTAGTGGCTGCACAGTTCACTAAGTGGTTGTGAATATACTAAAAACCACTAGATTGCATATGGTAAAAGGGTAAACTTTAAGTGAACCATATCTCAATAAAGATTTTAAATTAAAAATATCATCCTTTGAAAAAGAACATTTAGAGGTAGAACTCATGACGCATCTGGAGATATACTAAACGATGATCCCCTGGCTGACCCAAAAGCCCCCTGTGTTCCTGTCCTGAGGCTCCTCAGATCATTGTCTAAGATATCCGCATCTTTTTAGAAAGATGCCCTGGGAAGAACGCATCAGCAATTGCCCAGGGCAGCAGAAAGACTGAAGGAAACGCTGAAGCTCTCAGTATTGTGTTTTTCTAATCGGTGCTTCCCAAACCAAAGACCACAGACTGACTGCATCTAAAACCACCTGGGGAACATTGCAAAGTACAAATTCCCAGGCTCCACCATAGGCCTCATAACTTAGAACATCTGGGGACAGAGCACCCAAGTCTGTGTTTTCATGAAACTTTCCGTGTTAGCAAACCGCTGTGTCATAACCAACCACCCTGCTGAGCAGAAGCATAAATAGTGAAACTGGCAGAGCGGTGGCTGGGCCATTGCTAGATAGAGTGCGAGAGGCCACATCTCTCACAGTCCTCACTCTACACCCAGCCATCAGAAACACAGCTTTTCTAAATAGTGCCTGCTACTGCCCACATCCCGAACGGTCTGCCCCCTTGGTCTCATAAAGACTTCTACTTTGCTTTAAAGAAATTAATTCTTTTGTAGCAAAAGAGAATGTAGATACCGCAGCATGCAGATCAGGCTGCACTGATACTGGTTTAGTTGCTTGGCAGAACGATATTATTTTATGTAATTAAATATTACAATTAAATAATTGTTTATTATTTAATTAGTTAAATTAAATAATACGATATTTCCACCTGGTTTTCATTTAATTGGCAAGTCATACCGAAACACCAGAGTTATGATTTCTTAGAAATCAAGAAGGTAAAAGAAAAGCCAACAACTCTCCAACGGCCTCGTAATGGCTTTCGTCTTTACTAATGAGCATTTTCTTTCCTTCATTCTTTCTGCAGCCACCACAAAACGAGCACTCAGCCAAGCACAAATAAGGCGGGTACGTGTCCTCAAGGAGAATACATTTTAGTGGAGAAGTAGAAAGTACATAACGATAAGTGCAGCCAGGTAAATAAAGCTGGTGAGCAGTCTGTGCAGTGGGAATGCAGGGACGCGGGCCGTGCATCATGGGGAGAGGACACCATGAACTAGGCTCTCTGCAACCAGTGCTGTGCCAACCTTTACCTGCCCTATCGGCGAGGTGCCGGCAGGCACATGTCCGCCTTGCCTCTGGGGAAGGAGCCAGACTGCGATACCCAATCCCTTCACACGCTACCCAGGGACTGTATTAATATCTCGTTCTCCCACTGGTGTCCAGTGGGGAAATGAAAAATAGCTTCTCTTCACGATAAGATCGGGAGTCTCTGCTCAGAGGCCGATCAGTCCACTACCCAATACCAAGGCCAACTCCAGATCCCTTTCAAGTTCATATTAGTAGGCTAAGCAGAGAGGCTCTGACATTCTCCACTGACATCCTCAGGAGTATTTTTTGCCAGTAGTACTGAGCACCAAGGCATAAAGAAAATACCTCAAAACTGAAGGCTCTTTTCCCTGCACAGACAGTCTCTTGGCACAGTCGGCACCATACACAGCTGCCTGGAACTGAGCTGGAATGGCAATCATCTTTGTGTGGTATGACAGGAGTGGTATTTTGCTGTAGGCCCAGCTTCTGTTAAGATGGCAGAAGGAGTGGCCTGTCACCCAGAATTACTTCTCAGATCCCAATTATATGTTTCAAAAATATCACCTATTAAGATCCAAACACTTTGTTTGCTGGTTGCAGCCCTTTGAACAGGTTCCCATGGATTTACGCTGGCATAATGGGCTCGCGTGATGTATGCTCCCTGTCAGCGCTGAAACAACAGTCAGTGCGTCTAAGCAGGCCCACCTGCCAAGCAATATGCTCTCAGTCCCTCAGGCAGAGCAGTGCACGGCTCAGCCAGGAAAACGTCCCCCCACTGGGCAAATGGCAGAGCCACGGAACACAGGCAGCCGTGCGCGCATGCGCGCTGATCACAGGCGGCAGGAGGGCTGGTGGAGAAAGAGTGAGGACGTTCCCGTCAAGCTCCACTTCACAGTGACAGGCAAACAATCTCATGGTTTTCCTTCCGTCCTCCTTTCTTTCCTTCCTCCCTCCCTCCTTTCCTTCCTTTCTTTTCCCTAATGAACTAGCATAGGCTGCTAATCACATACATCATTAACGCAAGTGGCTGGAAGTTGGCTGGGAGATGACTGGCAGACTGGTTTCTGAAGCCAAAAATGGGAAACAGACAGGAATAATGCTCAGAACAATGCAGAAGTGGCTTGTCTCGCGGTGGGCAAGGTACTTTGTTAGCATACAAAGGCACAGTCTGATGGCGGTCCCACCTCGTAGAAAGGAGCCAGCAACAGCAAGTCATCTAGAGGCTGCAGCATGTTTCACCGCATTGGCTGATCTGAGAGCTCACCACCACCCTGCTTTTGTGTGCCTTGTGGAGGTGCCCCTAGACAGAGAGGCAGGCTTCATTCTTCCCATGGAAAAACAGAATTTTGTCAAGCCCAAGCACTGGGGCTTCTGGCCGGGAATGCTCTGGCTAATTAGTGATAGCATGAGGTCTGTGCTGCGAAGAATGCCTCAGAGACACAGAACAGATTCTGCTTTTAGCTACTTGTAAGAGAGAAGACTACGATGAATGTGCTGCTTTCTACGTGAATAAGCTCTCCGCAGATTATGTAACAAGGAACAATGAATGGCTTTCTTGCAGGCAATGGAGGCACAACACCGTTAAAAGCAGTGCTAAAAAAAAAAAAGCTACAATTTTACTGTGGATTTTAGGTCAATCATCTCTAACCTCTTTTCAAGATCTCCAAACATTTGTTCAGGTCCCCAACCACATGGAGTGATGTGTCACAAACAGTTCTTGTCAAGCTCCATGACAGGCTGCTCACTTGCATTTCACGCGACTATGTTAAGCACATGGGCTAGAAGACAGGATAACAGCCTCCTGCCTGCACCTCCTAATGTTGAGATGAAGGCAAGCTAAAAACGAGCAGCGGTTAGATTAAGGTAAAGCAAAACAAGGAAGTATCTTGCAGCCATTCACTGAAATTCATAGTTTAGTTTTCTATTGAATAACATTAAAAAAGCACCAGAATATATCAACAGAAAGAAAAAACCAGAACTTGATTTCATTTATGGAGCAATAGACTTCATAAATGTTTGCATACGCACAAAGAGGTCTGGAGGGATGCTCAAGAATAGATCTCTCTGGGTGAAAAGATTTCAGGTGGTTTTTAGTTTCATTACTCCTCTGTACATTTTAATTTTTTTCAATAAGTATGTGTCATTTTATGAAAATCCACTGAGTTATTTTAATAAAAAAGTAAGAGAATAACCATAATGCAATGAAGCGAGAGACAAGTACATTCAAAGGAGAGAAGAATCATGTTGATCAGACTAAGAAAGGTCTCTGCAGAAGGCAGCGAGCGAGATGTACTCAGAGGTTATGATGGGTGTGGGGGTCGGGGGAGCCGCCTCAGGAGCTCAGGTGGGAACCATGAGTGGCCGCAGAGTGGTACCGAACTGGGGGCCTGCTAAAGAGCAGCCAAGAATCTACTTTGGCTGAAGTAAGTGCAGGAACCTGTAGTGGAGATATAAGAAGATTTAAGAGGGAGGTTGGAGCCATGCTTTTAATAGTCTTTATTGCCAGACAGAGACGTTCCCATTTAATTTTGGAGCAAATGAGATCCCAAGAAGAATGGTTGTGTGTGTGTGTGTGTGTGTGTGTGTGTGTGTGTGTGTGTGTGTTTGTGTTTAAGAAGGGGTTGATATAGAAGATGTGTTTTAGGAAAATTAATCAGGTAGTGATGTACAGAACAAGTGAGAACTGGGGACAATAGGAATAGGGAGATGAGTTAGAAAGCTACTGGAACATTCTAAGGAAGAAGCAAGGAAAACAAGGAGATTCTGAACAGACATAAAAAATAAATAAATTTGTCAGAATTTAGAGAATTGACATTAGTTAACCTAGAGGTTCAATAAGAAGAATCGAAAATGTTCTTCACACATAGGCGAAGCCTGAAATTGAGATAATTTGGGAAGAATGTGAGAGTATAGCCACGTTGAACTTGAGATGTCGCCATGAAGGGGAATGGAGTCTGGACTGGGTGAAAACGCTTGTCTGGGAAATCACTATCTGGGCTCCATGTCCATCAACGGCAGAAAATAAGCTCTGTGAGGGAAGGCACTTAGTCCATTTGGCTCAGTGCTGTGTTACCCACCCATATATCAGTGCTGGGCATATGGTAGAAACTCAATAGTATTTATTGATTGAGTGAAACACTAACACTGAAATTAATAAATCAATGAGAGTGCAACATTAAAAAAAAAAAAGCCAAAGAGAGCAGAAAACAAACCTTTGGGCGAGACTTCGCAGGTGGGAGGAAGAGGAAGTCAGTACAACAAAAGAGAAAGAACTTTAAGCTTATAGTTTGCTATCTGGTGAAATTCTGTCTCTAATTTTCTTTGGACAACTTTCTAAAGTTTTCTGAGTCTCATTTTTTTTTAATATTTAAAAGCGGAGAGATGATGGTTTTAAAGTTTCCATCCAGGTCCAGAATTCTATGAATCACTTGTTGTTGAATTACTTAATCTTTACCATTAAAATTTGTCTTACATTTGTGTCCAGGATTAACCAAATGATTTGCAAGTTTTCTAAAGGCTGAGAAATTTCTTTCCCTAAAGTGCTTAACACAGTCACCTTCTCATAAGTCATTGCTCAGTAAATAAGCTGATTTGACTCTGTCCTTTTTTTGTATTAAAGTCCAATCTGCGCACAGTAATGTGTACTGATCCCAAGTGTACAGTTCGTTGAGCTTTGACAAACGCACGAAGTGAGTCACCTGCCCTCCTGTCAGGATGTGGGACATTTCCATTTTGATTTCTTCATCACTGCATCATTGGGAACCCACCCGAGCCACCCTTATTCCTCTTCTTTATCTCATCGGTATATCACTGATAAAATAGTTATGTAATCGGTCATTTTCAGACATACAATTCTGATTTTTTTTAGTGTTACCTTTTCCTCCCCATTTCAGTATTTTCCTCATGTAATCGACAATAAATTCAACTAAGAGCCCTGCACCAGATCAAACATTATTTATATAGTATCACTGCCAGGTTTTCTACTTAAAAGAGAAATCATCAATCTGACTTTCTGTAAGAGGTATTTATCCGAGATTCTTTTATATTAATAAATGTTTGGTAATTTTAAGAGAAAAAATTCTTTTTTAGTCAAAGATACATATGTTTGATAGCATGTTTTTAAAAACACACTGTTATATTTCAGAGTAGTTTTGAATATTTCTCTGGTTGGGTCATGAGACTGTGGCTTTTGAGTCATCTGGACCCAAACACCATTCAGTTGACTTTGGCTCCTTGGAGTAGGTAAGGGGAGCTCTGCCTCCTCCTGTTTTTAATCAGATACAATTTGATATTTACCCATTTCTGACACCTGGCTCTGACAAAGCCCATGGGTGCCAGTTCAGGCTGGGCCACATTCCTGACCTCGATGGGTCCTTTGGATCTGACAGTTCCCCCAAGCTCGAATTCTGTGGGGTCACTTTGGCTCTGCTTCCCCCACCTTACGAGAGGCAGCCTTCCCAGTCGTAAACCCAGGCCATGGACTAGAGCCCTCCCCTGAGATCACAGCCATGGACGCGGGCCTGGCTCTGCCAGCGGAAAGGGGGACTGCTTTTGCGGTCAATGTTAGACGTCAATGCCGGAGGCTGGCTTCCAGGCAAGGTCTCCAGCACTCAATTTCTATCAAAACAAAATAAGAACCAATACATGCAACTGAAATTACCAAAGCTGTCCTGGTGACACTTGAACAAACAATTAAACCTGCACTGAATTTTAAGTACTCTTGGTCTCTAGATGAGCAAATATTCCACTATTTGCATTAACTTTGGTTGATCCTAGAGCCACACTAAAAAGGAGGAGAGAATGTCATTTGTATCAAATACCCAAGTTCTTGCTCAAGTTAAATGTTACATTGAAACAGTACGTTTTCGAGTGCTGGATGCTGAACAGTTCCAATACGACTGTGCATAGGAGAAGTCAATAAATCAAATAATCAGTATACATTTATTAAGCCACTTCAGATACTTTGCTCAATGTCAGCCCTGTTTTGCACATGGTCTGTCCACACCCTGGAGAATCTGAATCTAAAAAGATGAACTGTTGTCTCCCTAACTATGATTTGGATCTGGTCAAAATATTTTCTACTTATAAGCCATCCCTACACAGCAGTTATTCGCCCCTCTTAGCTGCTGCCCTGTGTTGAGGCAAACAATACCACATGACACAATAGTTCAAATGAAGTTCTCAGGACACTTGAAGTAAACATAATGATATACCAAGACTGGAGATAAATAAATGAGTGTCTTAGTGTAGGGATCCTCTTCACCTGATTGTTGAGCAAGATTTCTGGCCTGTGTTTAAATACCCCACTGGCGGGCGTTTACTACTTTCAAGGCACCCAGTCCACCGCTGCTTATCTGTGCATTTTATTCTGAACTGATATATGTCCCTCTAGAACTTAAACACACAAAAAGGCCTCAATTCTGTCCTCTGAAAGAATACTAAGTCTAATGGCCCTTCCACATGATAGCAATTTAGCCATAGCCTAAAACTTCTGGGATTTCAAAGATCGTTGAAGGCATCGTTCCTCTTCTGAGGCTATAAGTGATAAAGAATATTATGTAAGAACTTGATATATTCGCAGCAACTTAAGTCAAAAAAGTTGTGAAATTCATAACGGCAATTAAAAAGGCAGTGACGGTCCTAACAAGAATTAGAAATGATATGAATAAAACAGTATATGAAGCAATGCTCTAACAAAATCACAAAGGCAGGCCCTAGTTAGGTTGCATAATGCTTAGACCACAGTTTAAAATCTAGATGGTTTTTGGTCCATATATTTATAGCTTTTAACATTTGTCCACCTCTAGGTTTAATCTTAATATTTTACATTTGTATAGCACTTTAGAGCTTTCAAAGAATTTTACATGTTATTTTATATAATTTGATTCTGAAATCTGAAAATGATAATCAGGCTATAGAAAATGATAAGCCTTCCACTAACCATGCCGAGAATATAATGAAGTATATAAATGTAAGCCAGTCTTCTGAACAGTTTTGTGGTATCTACAAGTGTGGGCTCTGGAGTAGAACCCTGTCTGTCACATACCAGCTGTGTGACCGCAGACAAATTTCTTAAGCTCTCTAAGCCTTTGTTTCCTCTTCCGTAACATACAGATAACATGCAGTAGGCCTTAACCAAATTAATTCACATAAAGAGCTAAACTTTGTGCCTGGTACACAGGATGAATAAATGTGCTTATTGATCTTTTTCGTTCATCGTGGCTAATAACTGATTTCTTTACTATAGAAATTTTATCTTATTAGGATATATGACATAGAAAAAGAAGGTAATAATATTTAAAGTAACGTAAAACTTAAAAGAAATCTGTTACGCTGGCAATCTCAAAAAACATTGCAAAGGTCACTCTGGGGAATATACACAAAAGAACTGAAAGTGGGGACTCGAACATGTTCCCAAGCATATTATTTACCATGGCCGAAAGGTGGAAGCAAGCCAAGTGTTCACCGATGGGCAGATGGATACACAAATGCGGTGTTACATGCAGCAAAACAGCATTCAGCCTTAAAAGGGAAGGAGATTCTGACGCATGCTACAACATGGATGGATCTTCTGGACGTTATGCTAAGTGAAACTAGCCACTCGTAAAAAGACAAATACTTTATGATTCTACTCATATGAGATGTGTAGTCAAATTCATAGAGGTAGAAAGTAGGATGGTAGCTGCCAGGGGCTTGGAGAAGGAGAAATACGAAATTATTGTTTAGTGGATATGGAGTTTCCGTTTGGGAAGATGAAAGAAGTTCCAGAGGATGGAAGACGGTGACGGCTGCACGACAATGTAAATGTACTTAGCGCCACTAAACCGTACACTTAAAGATGGCTGAAATGGTAAATTTTATGTTCTGTATATTTTATTATAATGAAAAACCCTATTAATATTGCAATGATATTCCAACAGACTTTTAGGGTTCAGGAAGTAAGAGGCATATTCCCTGTACCAGAGGCACTTAACATCTAATTAGAGAGATAGAAAACAAACTAAAAAGACAAATAACAATCCAAAGTACTCTAATTAAGGCAACAAGCAAAAAAATAAATGAGCTACAATTTGGAGCTACAAATTGCCAAGGACATTATCCAGTTGGTGGACATTAGCCATAACTTACATATGCCAGATATGCTGGGTCAGAGTCATGGACACAGACTGTGACCCGAGGTCTCACTCAATAGCACTCAACAACAGAATATGATTATTAAATACTAAAAATCAAGAGGCTCCCAAATATACTTAGTGACTGACAGCTTCATCTGCCAGGCTTTTTATTCTTCACATGCAAACACAGACAATGTGAAACAGTTACTCTAATTAAGCACTTTCCTTATCCTCCCCCAACAGAACTGCGCTCAAGATAAAAGGATAATGGCACTAAATGAATAGGTTAATTAGAGACTGCATTTACCCCTACGGGCCTTCCACTGGAAACGCCATTTCACACCGTTACATCACACAGGAGAGCAAGGCTCCAGGGGCCAGCTCCCGAGACAGCCAGTGACCAGCACAGAACAAAGCAAGGAGCAGAAAGAGAGAAAGCACGCTGGCATCCTCGACACGCATGCCCATCCAGGATTTCGCCCACGTTTCTCTTAGGCATGACTTGGCAAACTATAGCCCGCAGGCCAAGTTCAACCCTTAACAGTTTTTGTACAGCCTGAAAGCTAAAATTAGCCTTTGCATTTTTAAAGTGTTGTTAAAAAAAAAAAGAGAGAGAGAGGAAAAAAAAAAATAACAAAGAAGTGTATATACAGGAACCTTTGTGGTGACAAAGGCGAATTTGTGCTACCTGGCCCTTTTTACAGAAAAAGTTTGCCAAACCAGAGGACAGGAATTAGTAATTATTGTGCTCAATACCAAAGAGAAGGAGGGTATAGAAAACTCCAAAATGTTCATGTGGGAACATCTTAAAACTCTACCTTGTCACTCATCGTCATCCTACAAATATCTTAATTTGATTCAGAGGTGTCATTTTAGCTTACCGCTTTTGTGAGCAACCATGTGCCCTCCCTTCGTCCATCTAGAAAAAAAGTAACTTATTCACCCAAGCGACTTTTTTTTTAAAATAAGAAAACATGCACTCGTCAACTCCTCCTTTCTCTAACCTGGTCATTATTTCAAGCTCGAACATGTTCTTATGAAAATATTATTACTTAAGGTGGTGCCTGCTATCATTCCATTGGTTTGGGGGTGTTTAGGACTACACTTGAAAAGAGATTACAAGCTGAAACTTGGCAGAGAGAAACAGACACTCAGGGTAGGCACCCATTGCATGTAATTTGAAAACAGCCAGTTTAGAATTTGCTAATTCATAAGAGCTCAGGAAAGAAAGCAAACCTCAACGAATTTACCTAACTGAAAATACTTGTGTTCTGAATATAGCTCAGTGCTCATTCAGAATCTGCCATTAATTCAGCCGATGTTTTTCTTCGCAAAATAATAAATACTTTCTTCAACTGAAATGTGGGTTCATTACAAACAAAAATATTGCTATTGACTGACTGTAAGTGGATTACATATTTACTTTGCTTTATTGGAAGGTCCATGAGGGGAATAACCATAACTTATGCCTTCTCTTGCATTCCACATGCCTAGTTGGGCACAAAATTGGCACTAAAAACAAATCCTTGTTTATGAAATAAAGAACGGCCAATACAAAGAATAAACACCAGTAAAGGAGACTGGTTCACCCTTGCCAGATATGCACATTTTAATGTGGTTATTGGCAAAATTTGAAGTTTCTTGGCTTCAGAGTGAGGCTCAAAGTTTAGGAACCTCCAATGGAATTTCAACACAAAGTCCATCATATTTCTAATTGCTCAGGTCTCATACTCATGTGATTTTGAGATGGAAAAAAACACTATATATATATTATTCGTTTTACAAATATTTCATCACTTAAAATATTATATCAGTATGTTATCTTTTAGCTAGACCGTCCCTCTGAAGGAGCTGAGCAGGACAAGCTCGCTGTCCAGAGGATGTGGACTCCCACCCTAGCTTCGCAGGGTAGAGCTGAACAGAGGTGCAGAGAGCACGCGCAGGAAGGAGCAACTCGTGGGCCTGCACTGAAGCAGGTGTGCCCAAGGGACACTGTGCTGCTGGAGCCTTCCACTGGGTCTGTTGATGATGGCTTGTTTCCCATTCGCAGAGAACAGCAATTCATTTAAGGAGTTCCTGTTTCATCTACTTAAAGCCTGAGTGTTCACGCGCACACACAAGTACATACACACACACACACACACACACACACACACACACACACACACAGAATGGATGACTTTGGAAGCCAAACCTGATCTTGGGGAGAACAATGTCTTCGAGGCTCGCGTGAGGATAAGGACCTAGTTATCAAACTGACAGCAGATCTTAACGCCTCATGTCTTTCACGTTCTTTTTGATACATGAATATGTTTTTAAAAAGGAAAACATCACACCAATTGATAGGCCACTCATCTCAACTCCAATGAAATCACTCCCCTTTTTACTGTTTTAAAAAACCGAGTCCTTGATCCTTCCTGAACAATGATTTTCTTGTCCTTTGACTACACGTCAAACTAAATGTTACTTACAAGCAATTGACTGCAAGTTTGTTTAACAGCAAGACATCTCTTTAATTAACTGCCCTTTTTTTATTGGATTTGACAGGCAATATATTTGTAGCATCTCAACTGATTACATGAAGTCTTAGGTAGTTATAGTCCAATTGGTAAAGAAAAAATCACCTACATTATTCTTCATAGGTTTTGTGGTTAAGAGACCCTACAAGGAAAAAAAATCTCAGTAATGTCAAAGAACCTCAGACTGAATGTCATTACCATTTTTAAATTGAAAAAAAAAATATTAATATCGTTAATGCAAAAAAAATCTTTTATCCCACTTTTCAAGACAAATTAGTTGTTGAGGCATTTCTGATCTTCCCCTCAGATCATCTCTGCTTCATTGTAGAAATTCTACTTCTAGGAACTCTCTTAAAGAAATAATCAAGAATGTGCACCAAGATTTAACCAAAAATATATTTATCACTTCCCTGACTAAAATGGATAAAGAGTGTAAACAATACTTCATTTCAATAGTACAAGATACGTAAGATAAAGCATAGTAATTCACAGAAAATACACACACATACACATCATATAATCATTAGAAATGGAACTTCGGACTACTTATGTGAGAATATACTCACGATGAAACATTTAGTGGAGAAAAGATGAATTCTAAACAGTATACGTGATGTCAATTATGTTCATTATATATGAACAGGAAAAAGACTATAGAAAGATACAAACAAAAACTATACCGATTGTTATCAGTGGGGGGAGGAGTTATAGGTGATTTTCATTCTCTTTGTACTCTCCACATTTCATATAATTTACTCATTTTGTAATAAGAATAAAAGTATATTTCAGAATTATATTTAGGAAGAAGGTTCTCCCACAGGTCTTAATTAGATGATAGTCTAGACTCAGAGCTGTCCAGCAAACCACTCCCAGAAGCAAGTCGAGTTCTTAACTAGGATGACGGCCTGCTAACATCACTTCTATCTTCTCCAGATTGTTGTGAGAGCAGAAAAGATAGTTTGGGGGGAAATGCCTACTCCTGCACTTATAAACAAGCGATTTCTCAGTAGGAGAAGGAATCATTAAAACCAACCAAAAAAAAAAAACACACACACACACAAAACCAAAAAAACACCACCCTTGTTATCCAATATTCACATCGAAGTGGTTTCATATTCACACATTTTAAGAAACCAAGAGGGAGTCATAAACCCAATTCAATTTAATTGGGTGCTCTCTTGACAGAATTGTTATTAATAAGATTGTATGGTACAAATCTCTCTGAAATCCCAAACGCTGCAGACTACATGGGCAGAAACACACAACATCCCGCACACAACATGCAGCTGCGTCTGCCCTTCTGTCGTGGCCTCTCCTGCAGACCTCTCATCCCTCTTCTCCCCCCTTCCCCTTGGATTCTCAAATCAAAGAAAAAGCTTGTCTTGAGCAACCTCCATAAATTATTCACATGATATTACAGTGTATGTCAGCAATCTTGCAGTGTTTAAAAAACTTAACTACAAGCCAATTAAAATGTAAACTGAGAAAGACGGATGGAGCTGGTTGCTCTGGTGTGAACTTGAGCAGCTCATAACAATATGCGCTACAACTTCCAGACCTGCTAATTTGACAGCTACTTTCATCAGCAGAGCCTCCCTTCCCCCACGACTGCTTCCTCTTCTTTTTAATGTAGTGCTTCTCCCAGGACAAATGGTTCCGTATCCTTCCGCGTTGAGCAGATTAGTCCCCTGGGCTTTGCAACCAGCCTGAGTGCTCAAAATGGAAGTCAGTAACAAAGGTTCATTTATTTTTCTCTTTGTTTTTAAGGATGTGTAATATACCCCTTATTTTCTTTACAGGTTGCAGTTTATAAGCAAAAGAGTTTTTGTTTTGTTTTGTTTTGTTTTGCTTTTTAAAGGAGGAAAAAATAGAAAAGAAAGAAGAAGAAGCAGGCAGAGATGAAGGATGTCTGAGAGTAGCCACGTGGAGATAATGATGTCCCACACTATGTCCTTGTTCCTTCCATTTCAGTCTTTTCTGGAACGCACCTCGCACCAGTGGGTCTGCACGCCACAGTTCCCTAAGTCTAGAGACAACTCAGATGCTGAATACAAGCCTGCTCCGTTCTGAGATGAAGAGACGGCCCAGCTACTTACACAGATTTTGAGCAATTCTATTAAGACAAAAATATGAGTTCCTTAAAAAATATACTAGCACATCCTTCTCTTCATCCATCAGCCTGACCTTCCTTTTCATTGCTCCTCTCTTTAAACATTATTGAAGAAATCCCGATCCGCAATGAAATGAAAGCAGTCCCTGGTCAAGCTGGCCTTAGAACATGAGTTAGGTCACTGACATTTCTGCATTGCCAACCTCTTCTCTGTAAAATGAGTTTTCATTTTCTGAAACTATGTAGCTCAAATTTAAGTCAGGGACATCTGATTCTTCTAAAGGCAGGCCTGGACGAGGAAAATTCATACTTTCAGGATTGGAAATCTGGCACCAATCTAATGAGATAATATTCCACTTCAGTTCTCATCCTTTTTGGTTTTGTGACTAGACCATGTAAACAAAAGACACAAATGGTCCCCAATCCTTATAGTGAGTAAAACATACTGTAACTTCCGAGAAACTGCTGACCTTATGGTAATGGATCATCACCTTGATTGATCCCTCTCTGTCATCTGGATACATCAAGTCAATTAGAAAGGTCAAAGCTCTCATATAAATGTTCAAATCAACACCACCACAGAAATGCTTGTCCCTCTAACCCAACTACTAGGATATCTATCAGTGACCCATGATATCAAATTAATGCCTTATAATAGATAAACTAATCAATGAAATAATTCATTATTTTGAAAAGCATCATGCATATTGAATTCAAAGAGATGGATACAATTGAAAATAAAGAAATGACTCATCGGTAGCCAATATAAACGGAAAAGAAATGAAGGAATTCAACTCTTTGACCAAACTTTGAAACTGAAGGTTTAATTGGAGAAAACTAGTCAGTTGCTTTTATGAATTCCACACTAGGTTTACTCTCTGCTATTATCTAGAGAGGACTGTGCACACTGTAATTGTATCTCAAATTTTTGGGGTCAGATTCTGTTAGCAGGTATCTCAGAAAAGCTTACTATCAAAATAAAGGCAGATGGCTATCAGAGCAGTACATATAATCGATAAATTCATCCTACTATTTAATCCTGCTGAATTATTTACCACAGTTGCTTTCAACACTCATTGTGCATCAAAATCATGTAAGGAGCTTTTCAAAAATACAGAAATCTGGGCTATATCCTAGATATTCTAATCCAACTGGCCAGACACAGATATATTTAAAAAAGATTTTTCCAGGCGACTCTAATTTGGTTATGCCAAGGACTGAGAACAGCTAACCTGAGTTAGAATAATAATTTCTGGTTATTCATTATGGTGGAATGTGATACCTCCATAGACTGGACAAAACACGATAGGTGGCCTTTAACTCCCTCTTAGCCTTTAACTACCTGAAATTCTCCTTCTCTTCAGATTAGTCTCTTGATATAGTCTCTCGGGCTTCTGTCGAAGTCCTCATAATGTGCTTTCTATTTTATGCCTTAGTATTGAAAACAGGACTTCTGATAAACGAAAAACAAAAACAGATTAAAATCACAATGAGATAACACCTTTACGCCCACTAGGATGGCTATAATCAAAAAGACAAAGAACAGCAAATGTTGGCAAAGATGTAGAGATAGTAGACTCTTCATATACTTCTGGTGGGGATGTAAAATGATGCAGACATTTTAGGAAACAGTCTAGTAATTACTCAATGGTTATATCATATGACCCAGCAATTCCACTACTAGGTATGTACCTAAGAGAAATGAAAACATACATCCACACAAAAACTTGTACATGAGTGTTCACAGAAGCATTATCATAACAATCGACAAGTAGAAACAATCCAAATGTTCGTCAAATGATGAATGAATGAATAAACAAATCGGTCTATCCATCCACCGGAATATTATTAGGCAATGTAAAGAAATGAAATATTGGCACATGCTACAACATGGATGAACATTAAAAACAAGCAAAAACAAGTGAAAGACGTCAGCTACAAAGGACCACCAATCATATGATTCCACTTATATAGAATGCCCGGTCTAGGTAAATCTACAGAGACAGAAAGCATAGTGGTTGCCTCGGGCTGGAAGTCTGGGGACTAGGAAGCGGGTAATGGTAGGGGTAATGGTAAGGTTATGGTTCTGCAGAATTTCTTTTTGGGTAATGAGAATGTTCTAAAATTGATGGTGGCGATGAATGCAAAACTCTGTGGATATACAAAAAACCATCGAAGTATACACTTTAAGTGTGTGAACTGTGTGGTATGTGAATTAGATCTCAATAAAGCCGTAAAGCCAATAAAGAAAAGTACAGAAAACTGCTTTGATGCCTGTCTTGGCAGCCCACCTAGCCTCCAGTTTCCTACTAGGGCTGAGGCCTGTCTGGCTTCATCACAGCCCCTGCAAGGTGCTGGGCTGCACTCCTGCACCTGACACGTTATAAGACCTTTTGATTTTAACTGTCCCTCCTTAGTCTGGCTCCTGGTCTCAACATATCTTAGTCTTCTGCATCATAATATCCATTGGATATACAGTTGTCCCTTCAAAATGGGCACGTCCAAATGAGACTAAAGACAAATTTTATTCCGAAGGTAATAAGAAGTCATTAATGTTTTATGGGGATTAGTTGAGAAGAAGACACATGGATTATTATGAAGTCCTTTGACTGATCTCTCATTGTAGCTTCTCCCCGCTGACCAAGTATACCCTGTCTTAATGCCACTCCTCATGCAATAACTAAATAATTCCTCCTTTTCACTCACATTACCAACTCTTGGTAATTAGTAATTAGTCTCCACCCTGTTGGTTCAACACTATGTCCCACAATTCCTTTACCTAATCCTCTCCTCTTCTTTCTCCCTCTTGTCCCCACACAGACCATTTTCACTCCCACCATCGGGTCTTTAACCATACCATCGCTCTCATATCTTGCGTCCTCCCTCTATTCTACACTTTCCAAGTTAAACCAATTCTTCAATGTCTAGATTTAATGCCAAATGTTCCTCGAAACTCTCTCCCAAAATTATATTAATCAGAGCAATCAATGATATATAGTAAACTAACCCCAAACTCATATCATGAGCTTTGTCCCTCTAACCAAACTACATTCTTTGAGAACAAGAATAAAGTCACACACTTCTCTTGATTCCAGACAATGCCGAAGTGCTAGGACAGCAGCAGATGTACTTACAGATTGACTGATAAAAGGGAACTCATTTTTATTTCCGAGGATTGATGTACAATCAGTTTCTCTCAGATGTTTTCTTTCTGCAGTGGTTTCCCTTCCCATTAAGAAAGCCTGCTCTTTGTGCATTTTCTTTTCTCTAGGCTATGCGCTGTTATAGTAGAAATCACTCCCTTGGGAAAATTATTGATGGGCAGCTTCTAATTTTAAGCTACAGCTGAACTAAGAAACTGAATTGCAGCTGCATTACCATTTCATTCTGCGTGGAGCCCTAATGATAAATATTTAACCAGAACGACTTCCTTGTCCTTTGCTGCTATGTTCTTGTTTAATTATTTTAACGAATGACTGTTCCAAACACTTACTACTCTTGTCAAACCCGTAACTACTCCTGGTGTATCATGTTCTTGCTGTCACCTTACTAAGAAAATGCATACCATTCCTATCACCTCCATGTATACTGATACCGATAGCTTTATCCGTTGTTTGGGTCATTAAACTGTCAATCAAATATTTCTCATTCTCCCTCAGTTCCAAGCACTTTCTCGGTCCCCTGAGCCCTGCGAGAACCGTACAAGCAAATGCTGAGATGAAGGCTCCATGAGCCTGGGTTCTTGAGGGGCTAAGGTGAAGAGTCCCCTTCCTGATTCATGCTGGACGTGTGGCATGAGTAAGAAACTTTTGCTGCATTAACAGACTTAGATGTGAGGGCTATTTGTTATGCAGCAAAATCTAAATTACCCTGCCCAATGTCTAATTTTATCATTGTCTTTCCCTTCTATTATCCATCTTCACTTTGAAACTGACTCTTTAATTCTCTTCCAGATTCCATTCCGACCTGCCTCTTTTCTTGGAAGACATTTACTTCACCCTTTCCCTCTCTTGTATTTTTTAAATCTTTCTTCTTTACAGGAAACAACAACAACAACAACAACAACAACAAAGAAACCCACTACCACTTACTGAGTGCCTTCTGAGTTCTAGATGCTTTTCATATCTTGATTTCATTTAATCCTCACAAAATTCCAAGAAGCGGTGGTATTAATCTCATTTTATACATGAGGAAACTGAGGCTCATAGAAGAACTTGCTCAAAGTCAATACCTAGTAAATGGTAGGGCTGAGATTTGATCCTCAGTCTCATTCCAGAGCCCTTGCTATGCCAAAGACATATAGCTGTCCCCAGCATACAAACACATTACTCACCCTCACACACATATCAAGCTTTCCACGTTGCTTCTTCTCACACCACGGCCTTCTCTCCATTTCCCAGGCCCATAAGCACAGAGTGCACAATCACCGTCTCCACTTCTTTACCTTATGTCTCAATCTCTTTTTGATTTGTTCTAACCCGGCCTTCACTCTCATCGTTCCACTGAAACATCTTATTAAAGGTCTAGCTGGCAAAAATCTTCAGAAGATTCACATCCTTCTGTCCTATGGCATCAGATACTAGTATTTCTACTTTCGGAAACCTCTCTTCTTTTGCAAAGCTACTCTTTTCGAGATATCAAATAATACCTCTGACTATTTCCTTTGCTGAATATTCTTCTTGTAGCCATCATTAGTGAACATGCCCAAGCTTATGTTTTCAATCAGTGATTTCATAAATCAGTATTTCTAATCCCGACCTTGTATCTTCAGCTTTCGGCCAAAGTTCTCCACCTAGATATCTCACAGGACACCAAAGTCAACATCTCTGAAACTGAACTGACTCCCTCTTCTCACCCTTACCCCAGTCC
This sequence comes from Pteropus medius, assembly GCF_902729225.1. Taxonomy (NCBI): domain Eukaryota; kingdom Metazoa; phylum Chordata; class Mammalia; order Chiroptera; family Pteropodidae; genus Pteropus; species Pteropus medius. The sequence continues at coordinate 23,687,534 of NW_024352787.1, forward strand.
TCTGCCTGTACTGTACATTATCATCTATGCAGTCGTCCCCCTCCTCATCATCTCCCAGTTCTCCATACTTAGTCGATCACTCAGATCTGTCCGTTACCACTCTTAAATCTCTCTGAAATGTTCCCTCTCTTCAAAAGGCGCCACCACTGCCCTGATCTAAAAGAGCCCCTGTGGGTTTCCTGAGGTTGTCTGCATCACCTCACAGAACTCCAAATCTGATAATGTGACTCTTCTGCTGAAAAACCTCTCTGCAGGCTACAGGATTTAGAGCCTAATCCACTTCCTGTTTTATCTCTAACTAGTCCTTTCCGAACACCTCTATTCTATTCCAGACATATATACAGGGCTACCCAGTTCCCTAAGCATTCCATAGCCTTCCCTTTCTTTGCCCACAGGGCTTCAATTCCCCTCTTCTCCTGATGAGCTTCTACTCAGTCAACAAGACCATCTTGTTCGAAGTCACTTCCTTTGGAAAACTTTTCTAATGTCGCAGGAGCTTTAGCTATGTCCTTAATTAAGTTCTCTTGTCAACTTTGTTAACATTTCTACTAGATCACTTATAACATGTCATGATATTTGCTTATGGACCTGTCCCTAAGAGGAGTTGGTTTCAAGTCGTGTGTAACGAGCCCACCGGGAAAGGGTGCACAGACAAAAAGGGCAGGCTTTTAAGTAAACTTCTCTTGCTTTTTATAAATTAAGGGCTCACATAAGCTTTGATTTAGAGATTTAATTGATAAAATAAAGTTGGATAACCATTTTGCTGACACACAAGTTCTTCCACGTGTCATACTTAGAAAACTTTGGAGCCCTAGAATAGAGCACGACGACTGGTATGTGGTCAGTACTTAAAAGATGTTTCCTAAATGAATTAACGACTCTGGACAATGCTGCTTATCAATGTCCCCCTTTCATTTGAGCTTTTACCCTGAGTACAGTCTGAAAGTTAGAAACCCTTTTCCAGGTTGCCCTGGGAGACCAATGGCTCTGAGGAACAAATCTGGTCATTAAAACGAGGATAGGTGTCATCAAAACAGCACTGCTTTAGAAGCATCTAAAGTTTCTTAACGGCTTTGGTTCATTACCAAAGTAGGCATTATCTTAAAATTGATCTTATCTGAAGGTTAAACACACTTAGTTCCTTGTCAGAACACTTAACTCTCCAATATGGTCAATTACCAGATAATAGTGTCCACTTTCTCATGTCTTACTACTTAAATGGTCTGATCAATAAATAAGTACACACTGCATTATTAAGAGCTTGCTGATGTCAGACATGAATGGAAGGAGTTTATGAACTTCTAGTTTTTAAAAAACACCATCTATGTTCCCTGTCAATTGCAGGCACCTTGTAAGCCTTTATGGTGCTCAGAGCATTGAAATATAATTTTCTTTGAACCTTTGAACTACACTATATGTGCACATGCAAATGTATGGACAATTTTTTTTTTCAATTTGTTCTGAGTGTCATTTTATTTCTTCTACTAATAAAGGGATGTTCACCAAGTGAATTGGTTCTTCATCAAACCACAAAATATTTAAAGGCATCAAAATAAATGTAATTCTGAACCCTATACTCTAACAGGAAGTAAGAATATTTGTATTCAGCTTGGCGATGAAACAAAACCCTCTCTTCTGTAGAAAAATAAGAGGGTCGATTCGGGGCAGAACAAAAAGACTTTGAGGGAAAAAAACCTAATCCAGTTATTCATTCGCCAAATGTCTCTTCTTTGCAGATGATGTCTTAGAAAAGAAAAAAAAAATTAGTTACTGTTAGTTTTAAAATTCCTATTGACCCTTTCCCAGCATCTTTCTACATTTACACAGGCTGTCTAAACTGAACTACGGCAGCTGTGGAACAAAGGAGTAATGTTCTAACTACCTTCAGTAGTATCGTTGCTAGAAGGATATGAACTCAAATCATGCTAAAGAAAACATTTTTGGCATCGTATCATCAAGAATTATTCAAATGAATCCAAGAATATTTTATTTACTTAAAACTAGGTTGAACACTTTAGCCAATATTTATACAATCGGTTCTGCTTCTCCAACAAATACTTGAATGTCTATGACCAAAGAGAGTTACTAAATGTTCTCAATCCAGAAAGGGTCTAGTAGAAATGAATACAATCCACCTTTCGCAGGCCAGAAAACAAAAGTCACTACCTGCCTGGAATCATACAATAAGAGGCAAATATCAGTTTTGAGTCTATTTTGCAAGAAAAAAAAAAGGCTTCCATTTACTGAATGCCTACTAGGTGGCGAGATAGTTTAAAATCTAAGCTCTTTTTTTTCCCTGATGTAAACAACTGCAATGCTTTCTCAGTGAGCCAATCTTTCTTCTTTCCATATCGAAGTGAGAAAGACAATGGTCAACATGATATTTGAAGGCATATGATTACCATGAACTTGGCCATGCTTTTCAGCTGGAAAAAAAGTAAATAACCCAGATGTATTAATCATTAAAATATATCATATTCCTCTGATGTGTGAGACGTTCTGCTAGCTATGTATATAGAGCAGTCCAAGGCACGGTCTTTGGCTCTAAGTAGTTTATAATCTACTAAAAGGAATAAAATTCTAGTCACAAAAAAAGATAACCTATAAGGTAATTAGTTAATTGACTAATGAGATGAATAGCTTTAGGAGGCATACTAGAGGCCGAAGAAAGAAGAGTTCAAAGAGGCTGGGGTGTCTTGGAAAGTTTTCAACAAAAAATGTTGTTTGAGCTATTTTGTTTGTTTGTTTGTTTGGGTTTTTTTTGGGGGGGGGGCGTTGGTACAGAATTTAGAGAACCACAAAAGAACAAAATTCAGGGTACATGAGTAGCAATAAATGTGGAATGCAGCGAAAAAGTTTGAAATTGTAATCAATTATATACAAACTTGATGTTATAAAAGAATAATAAATAGCAGACCATAATACTTGGATATTTCATCTGCAGAAACTCCTCCATTTAAATAAAAAATTCTTGAGAATTCTGGTCAAGATGGTGGAGTAGGTAAACTATGCTCACATCCTCCCACAATCACACCAAAATTACAACTAAATTATAGGAAGACCATCATTGAGAACAGCTTGAACACTAGCTGAATAGAATTCCCATAACTAAGGATTTAAAGAAGCCATCTCGAGACTATTATTAAAAAATTAAAATAAAATAAAGAATTCTTTCTAAGAACATAATATTTATTTTAGAGTAGCTAAAAGACTGTGTTCCAGCCTTTTAGATATAGCAATTCCATTTCCAAGAACATGTTCTAAAGAAATCCAAAATTCATTTAATGAACATAAAGATGAAAAACTGAACAAAACCTAAATGTCCAGGAATTAGGGACGAGTTATCTAATATTACTGTGCATCCACGGAATAGATCAAAACAGATGTATAACACCGTTAACAGAACGAAAATATATATTGCTCATGAAAATATCGGGGGGAAAACATTATGTCTCATTAGATTATCTTCTGTGTATTAACAACAACAAAAAGAAGTTATACACACACAGGAAAAGACCGAGACAATATGTATCCCAAAGGCTCTGTTTCTTTTGTTCTAAATGGGGCTCATGTCTTCTCCACGTTATGGAGATAATTATCTTTCTTGTAGGAGCCCTGCTACTTAGCACTGGATACCTGGTGCCCCCTCACCTGACAGTGGCCACCTTTGTGTTCCCACTGTGGCTATGAATGAATGAATGGACATGCCTTGGTGTGCTTTCAATTCTTGAAAAATGTTCTTTAAGTATCTGTTGAATAAAGGTTTCAATAAACACAACCAGGAACCATGAAAGCATTTGGCGTCCCCGTTGAGGGGTAGTCCACGAATCCCAGGACTGAGGGTTCACCTGTCTGGGAATACACAATGTTAATATTTCTCTTCTTGTTAAGAAAACTGATTGAAGAAAAAAAAACAAAGAAAAGAAGGGCTTATTATCCCATCACATGTAAAGATAAATATCCGACTTCTTAAAATGAGTTTTTCTGGCTTGGAATATCAAAGAGCATAATTGTTTTTTAAAAACTGTAAGGAATATTTTACTTTCCCTGGGAAGAAACATTGGAAAACCAGGTCCTACTATGGTATTTCAGGATTCGAATGTCTTCACCAATGCAGAATCTCAATGAATTGTGTTGTTCAGTCTCTGGTCAGCCTTCCCAGACAAGGAAGGAAAGTCTGGAAAGGGAATGAAGGGAAAAACAGAGTGGAGAGAACTGAAGGAAGGAGGGGGAAGAAGGTGGAATATTCGGGGACTGACTAGTTTTACTCCCCATGCTGGCCTGGTTCTTGTTTTATTGAACTATTTCACTGTCCTTAATTGTCATCAGTGTGAACACCCAATCTGATGTTAAAAGGAACCATTCCTGCTGGTGGAAGTAATAAATGACAGTACCTTAGGAATGGAATCCTGAGGTCTGCATAAATCAGCATTTGTCATCTTTTCAACTGCTAAGGAATTTTTGTGGTTCTGGCATTTCCAGGAAAGGCTCAGCTGGGTTTCCATAATAATCACTTCATAGACTCTAATTTTTCCTTTTGAGTTGTCAAAAGGTTAAATCTACCCTAAATTAGAATCCCTTAAGTGTATGAGTGTGTATGAGAATATATGTGAATATAGGTATGTACGTGTGTATGCATATATAAACACATACATGCATATATAGACATATGTGTATATACGTAAAAATATTCATATACATATATATATAAAACTTTTCTTCTTGAAGTTCTCTAATTTCAGAACGTTTTATTCTATTTAGTAGCTTACAGAGTTGAAAGGTCTCAGGCAATACCCACAGCCTAACTGCATGGGCAATAATTCCAACCAGGGAGCACGTGTGTCAGGTTGACCTGGCTGACCTGGACATCTTTCTCCCTTTCTATTATACTACCCTTGCTACTTTGGGGGACGAATAACCTCCTTGGACTCTATGATTTAGCACTTTAGGGGTGCTGCTAGGGAATTCAAAGGATTCCAGAATCTTCTAGAGGGAATGATGACATCTTAGGAACCTAGTCATTCAGACAAGAGTTTCAAAACTCAAGCAGCTCTGGAAAACGGACATGAACATATGCACAGGCCCATGGATATCAGGGCAAGGGCCCAAAGTAAAGGAGGCCGGGGCACAATGAAAAATAAATACTGGTTCAGAAACACAATCTAAATATTTTGCTCTAACATCGTTATCTGGCTTAATTTTCAAAGATCTGTATTTGTACGAGGGGTTGGGTGTCGTTGATGACCTTTTAAACAAATCTGCTACATACCACCTTTTCCCTCAAGTAACCAACATGACGACACTAGCAAATGCAGGCAAGGCCAAGGCCACTTTAACGGAGAGAAGGTGATTTGGGGGTGGGGCAGATCATTTTGGAGAGCTAATGCACAGCATATCCTGAGAACCAGGCTGATCCTCCAGAAAAGAGCAGCTCAGAGGCGTCTGGGCAGAATAATGACAATGAGCCCTTTTCAAGCACAGCCCAGGATCAGCCTCTAGTGAGAGGAAACGTTCCATGTGGCAACTCACTTGTCCTGGCTCAGTTCCCTCTTTTACCTCTCTGGTGAGAAAGCCAGGAAAGCGACGTCCATGTTAGAAGAAAAAGAAAGGAGAAAAACGTCTACGATTCAAAATTATACAAAATCAGTCCCTGTGCCCAGTTTTCTTTGAATAAGTCGAGTGGGTGACGCAGAAAACACTGAGGCCACTGTGGGCCTGGAGTCTTACACACGCTCGTTTATTACAGCCTAACAACCTGATGTAGGTATTACTATCATTTTCTAGATAAGAAAAGTGAGGCTGAAAATGTGTTCTCCTGATACTTCCATCTCTTGAGATAATGAGAAAAGCAGACTGACAAGGATCCATTTCAAGAGAGTTGCTTAATTTTCCATTTTTCCCTGTTAATGCCAATATTAGCATGCCTCCCCCAAAGGGTTTTCTTTTGGAGGATAAGGTATCTCATTCACACAATAAAAAATATTAACTGCTGTCTGTCAGATGAAGGTGACAGACACTTAATAGAACACTTAAAAAAACAATTAATAATAAAAATACCCACAAATAACTTCAAGTACTTTAAGAACTATTGCTTCCACACAAGTGTCAGAATCCCCATTGTTAAAAATCTAGACCATTTAGCACAATAGAGAAAGCATACTGCATTTACTTCTTAGAGGACTTTGGGCCCACTTAACCTCATTTAGAAGCCCATGCATCATATTTAAATTTGGAGGAAGGATGAGTTTCAACAACCTTTTTTCATATTAGAAAGACTATTAGTAACAATGCAATTATCCCATTCTTTTTTAAAAAGAGGTCGAATAGAAATGTGTTTTAAAATGCCACAAGCTCCAAACTGCCTTACTTTGTTTGAACTACGTCAGTGTAATTCTTTGTTTCTGATCTGGACTCCTGGAATTGTAAACATTCTAATTTGGTCCCTCACTGCAATTTTCCCTCCCATGGTCCTTGCATTACCTTTCTCTGTGCCTGGAGAGCGGTATGCTATTCTATAAATGCCAATGGAAAAAACATATTTCATATAAAAGTATGTCCCATAAGATCTTTTTGCACAAGACCCCAGATGGCTTCCCAGTATTTAATCTGAAAACTAAGCATTCACGTCTTGTGTCCATAGCCACTGATGAGTTAATAATTCATCCATTTGGCTTTTTTTGGACAAGACTTGGATCCATTTTATTTCTTTTATCTCATTTTGGTTTTGCAGGGTAGGAGGAGTGAGGTTATCAAGATTAAAATAGAAGGGCAGAAGCAATACCATTCACATCTAGGCAACCGGGCTCTTGCTCTGAGATCCACACATAAGGGGCTCATTCCTACTCAGGCCCTCTCTGTGCAGCAAGAATCCATGGGGTCACGAGGATGGTCCCACCTGGCTCACACATCTCCCCTTCTGAACCATATTCTGCATACCAAGGACATAGGACTCCCCTGCCCAGATGGCGCAAGTCCCTTCTAGAGCTTGCATGAGCTGGCTTCTCCCCTGGGGACTGTCCTCGTGATAGCAAGCTGTGCTGCTGCTACATACACCTGTTGGCCTGAGAGTGGCGAAGGGGCAGCTGTTTGCTGGAGTGGTGAGGGCACCAGGTATGAACAGAGCTTGGTCGTGTTGAGTGACCACCCACTCTTGGGTGTGCAAAGCTCCTTGAGGTGCTGGAAAGAACCAGAATTGGACAGAGAAGTAAGGCAGGCTTCTGTGTGTACTCTTGTCCCAAAAACGTTAGGGGTGCGTCCTGGCAGAAGGAGACCCAGTGATAAAAGTGATTTTAATGGTGCTCGTTTAATAGAGAAGCACCCTCATTTGGACTTCCCATCTAGATCAACGAGAGAAAAGTTACTTGGATAAGATCTCATCAGAGAATCCTATTGGTTGAGTTTATTTACAAATAACTTCCAGAAGAGTCAACTATAGGAGAGAGAAATTAACAGAAGTAACTTTGTCAAAGCCTAGTCGTCAACACACACACACAATCCAGAGTGGGCTGTGGGCTATGATTACCAAGGTTACAGACGTGCCAACCTCCACACCATCATGATGCTAAAAAATTTACACCTCTCAACGAACTCCCGAGCCAGTTTACAGCTGCATGTTCCAGTTCCAATACGCACCTTTCAAACTGGCTTTAACTTGCCAGTTGCTTTTGCTCCAGAAAATTTAATGACGATGTATAACCTATACCCTCTGCATAACACACAAAACCTCAGAACTGGCTTTCTTCCCTTTTAAAAAAATATTTATTATAGGTGTTAAATTACAGTAATTCCCAAGCTCAACCCCTAAGAAACTGAGCTATCTGTGTCGAGCTTACTTCATACTAATTTCCTAAAGTATCATGCCAAAATATTCCCTTCTACACCTAAAAAGGCTGTGTGTTTACTGGTAAAATGCACAGGTCTTCGCTGAGGTTTCGGAACCTTAGAGAGTAGGGTTGAGACCTTGCAGGTCTTCAAAGGGAAGAGAACTGCAGGTGCCAAGGGAGACAGATGGGAGACGTGTTCTGGTTCGGGAGTTCTTCCGGAAGATGAAAGAATAATTACAACGTGTAAGGAATGGAAAAATGGGATCCAGAAAAACATACACAGATGGACATCACTGTGAGTTTTAGAAGACCCTCTAGGGTCAGAAGGCAAACAGACTTTCAAGTAAGGGTGGTGATCTCCCATGAATCTGGGCAGCATCAGTACGATACCACCCAAGATCTGAGTGCCTGGAGAAGGCAAAGAGGAGTACACTCTGGGGATGAGAAGGCTGGCTATGGATTTTGAAACTTGGGAGTGTGAACTGTTCTTCCCCTGCACAGACCGTTTCCACCCACTTCGATGCCACCAAAAGTTCCCTACCGAAGTACTTGCCGCATCCACCTCCTGCTACAAACCTTGGCCAACACTTCCCACTTAGAGCCGAATGCCTGGGTTCCCCACCCTCTTCTACCCAGTGAACGAATCCTGCTACCAAACTATCCCACACACAATGTGTCCCCTCACTTTTTTTATGTGCTCTAAGAAACACTGTGGGCAATTTTCTAGAATTTATGTAACATTCCTTAAGGGGTCATTTTGAAGCAACAGGAAAACCTTCATGAAATTCTACTAAGGAACTGGGACTGGTCCAATTTTCCTACACAAATTTTTACTAGATGGAAATCCAGAAGTTTTGGCCTCTTCTATCCATCATAAAAACGCCCTTTGTTTAAACAAAGTCTCCACTGATGCATTTTCCAGCACATAAGGTAATTTCCAGTGTGGTACAAACTCACTAGGGTCCTTTAAAATCTGGGGTGGAGGGGGAAGGAGAAGGAAAAAAGTACCTACACAGCAGAAGCCTTTATGATCTATAACTGAGTACATACTGCATTTGCAATAATACCACATTTAACCGCCTGGGCTGTAATACAGTAACCCTCTCACAACACTGACCAGCCCGCAAACAGAACCAAGAAACCTGGCAGGGAACTCTATCTGCAATAACAAACCTGACTTGCAGTAACAGCCATCTGTACAAGTGCCAATTATCCTTCTCCTCAAATGATTAGGTTCCATCTAGTTTTGCTGACAAGCAAGTTATGCCACATTTTAATAGGCAATAAAATGTATTATTAAATAATTAGTAGGTATGAAACAGAAATTAGAGGCTACCTCCCTGCACATGCATCCCCTAGTACTTCAGTCTATTGATGTAAAGCAACTTGATTCTCCTCCGAAGAGGACAGAGTGAAACTCGATACAGCAGTTTACTGTGAGACAATTATGAGGCTAATGAGTGTTCACAGAGACTGAAGCAGGAGAGAAATCTAGAAAATTCCACCTAACCCCAGTTATGTCTGATCTGTAGCAGGGTCCCAGAGGAGCGGAAATTTCTTCAAACTGCTCCTTGTTCTGAGCACATTAATTAAACTGTTAAAGGTAAAGGAGTATTGATGTCTTTCCCATCTCCCCACTTCTCCCCATAGGTAGTGTCTGGTACTTGTTCAGCCCTAAAGGTACAGTTGCACTAACTGAAAAAAGCCCCACTAAGACCAATTAAGGTCTTTACTAAGAGGCTGAAAAGAAGACAAATGAAGGCAGAAAGCCCGATTACAAGGGACCTTTGTACAGATGTAAAGCAATTAGAGTGGTCCCGGGGGGAGGCAGCACGGTTCCAGAAGCACGCGATTTTACAGCCTGTCTAAACTTGGAACAATCTATCTTTTTTTAGGTTGAGAATAAAAGTGAACCCTATATTAGTGTCATATATCAGCTGCTGGTGCTTGCGATTGGTTCCCCCATGCCTGCTAGAGCCATAAAGCTTCTCAGAGATCCCCGGTGGAGGGCAACACCATTATACACTCTGCTCTCACAGGCGGTGGGGGGAAAGACCTGCTCCGTATCAGAACTGCTTACCGGAGGGTCCGCCGCTGCCGAGCAGACGCCCGGGAGCGAGGGGCGGCCAGGAAAGTGGTGGGCAGGACTGGAAGCGGGGGCAAGGGCGGCCCGGGAAGAGAACTGAGAGACAGTCTCTGGGAGACACTGGAGGGGTCGGTCGCCTTAAGGAGAACAAAAAGGCCGCCCAGCTTATCCTCTCAGGACATATTAACGGCAGCCACATTTCTGTCATTAGCCCTTCTTTTGATCTCGTTAATGCATAACATGTCAGCGTTTCATCTTCCCAGACTTGATAAGAGCCAACAAATGGGTTCTTGGTGGAGACCCAGATGTAAGAATTTATACTTTGTGCTGGATTTCTGGAAGTGAAATGACCAGAAAGGAAGGGTCACAAATCTGTGCTTATTCCCTCAATAATTTAGGATCAGAAACTCAGAAGGCAAGGAAAGAATCCAGAAACTCTGAAACTCTGGATATGTCTCTATAGAAGCCCTTTCCAATAGAAATAAAATGCAAGCAGCAGAAGAAATTCAAAATGTTCTAGTAGCCACATGAAAGAAGTGAAAAGAAACAAGTGAAATTAATTTTAATAGTATATTTTATTTAACCCAATATATCCAAAATATTATCATTTTGACAAGCAATGGATATGAATACATTATTAATGAGCTATTTTACATGATTTTTCGGCACTAAGTTGGGAATTCAGTGTATATTTTATACCGACAGTGCAGCTCGATTTGGACCTGCCTCATTTAAGTGCTCAGTAGCAACTCACGGCCACCGTCATGGATGCAGAGCCCTGTGCTGCCGGGAGTAAAAGCACAGACCCCTGGCCCGCCACTAACCAGCCATGTGGTAGTGCATGAGTTACTTAAGTTTTTAGAGCTTCATAGTGCTCATCTTTAAGTTGTAAATAATAATACTTATCTCATAGAGTTGTTGAGGTAATCCATGTGAAAAGCGAGTAACAGAGGCTGGCACCGAGTAAGCACTTGATAACAAACCAATCTCATGTAAAGAAAGTTGCAATTCCCCACCAAAACATGTTTTATAACAGCTTTTAGGGAATCATTCTATCCGAGGTTCCTTACTTCTATCTGGATTTACTGGAGTTGCCCAATGAGTTTTAAGTGATTTGAGTTCAAGCAACATGGGTTTGGAAGACCTGGCCCCACCACAATGACCTCTGTTAGATGAGGTGCCAGGACTTTGTACCTGCTTCACCCCAGGAAGGCCAGACACGAGTAGGAATGTACTGAGTCAGCAGCTGACATCTGCTGGAGGGAGACCCAGGTCCAGGCAGCAGCAAGTGCTGTCACCCTTCAGTGGGAGGAGCAGCAAGAACACCAGCTTTAGGTAAAGAGTTGGTAATTCATCAGATCATTTTGATTTTTGATAACTAAGAATTCACGCCGAGGAACAGCATTGTTAAAAGGTGGCATCTGACATTCAACACAGAAATAATTAACTTTTAAAGTTAGCCAGTAAAAGAAAATGCCAAGGCAGGATGGTGAGGCAGAGCTGACAACAAGAGGGGATACAACAGGACATTAATTAGGTACAAGCAAACATCTTCTCTAATAGCTCGTGTTCTCATTCCCAAAATGTCAACAATAGATATTAACACCAGATGCTGGCATTACATCTCCCCTGACAATGAGTCTGGGCCATGTGTGTGTGCTCGGAGAAAAGACTCACGTGACTGAGGGGAAAAATCCAGTGGGATGAAGGCTGTGTTTCCTTCTCTTAAATAATTTACAGAACCTTAATGAATGGTGGGGGAATGGGAGCTTGCAAGGGATCTCAACTGAAACATGGGGGGAGGGGTTGAGAAAGATGGGGTCAAGTGAGTCACTGTCCGTATGCAGATTAATCCAGGATCTGCTCCATCCACGGATGCACCTGAACTGCAAAGTGCTTATGTACCCTCCTGCAGGAGGCTGGGGACACACCTGTCCTACATGGTATTTGTGAGCGATCTCTGGAGTAAAAGGTAGTGACACCACCATCCCTGGGGGTGAGAGACATAACTACAATATTTAGAAATTTTAGAAAAATAATTAATAATGATCTAAGAAATCATTCTATTTTGATTAATTTTAATTTTTCATGCATCGATTACAAGAGAGATAGAAAATATAAGGAATTTGACATATTTCCACTGCTGAACCCTATGCAAATAAGGTTTATGACACAGATGGAGGGAGATATAATGGATTAAGTTAACTCATAGTCCACACACCCTGTCAGTTAGGTGAAACTGCCTCTGCCTCTGGGTTGCTCTGTTTCCAGAGCAAGTGGTCAAAAAGTCTCCAAATATTGGCTGCAGCTTTGGTAAGTGGTCTTGGAACCACCAACAGTAAGAGAATAGGCTGCACACTGGGGGACAAAAGTTTGGCAGGAAAGTATGAGAGGTAACTACCTAATCAAAATGATTTCCGTTGAATTCCACTACTAAACAGGTTAAACAAACTCCTTTTCAACCTCAGGGCCTTTGCATATGGTGTTTTCTTCTCCTAGAAGGTGTTCCCTTCCAGTTTTCTTATTCTCACCTAAGTCTTAAGTCTCAGCTTAGAATATCATTTTCTCAAGGATAACGTTCCCATGCCTACTCCATCTGACGTAAACATAACTACCACCCCCATCTCCATTATTCTCCATCTCAACCTCTTAGTTTAACAAAAACAAAAACAAAAAAACAGCACCTATCACACTTTTGCTTATTTCATTTGCTTCTCTGCTATACTATAAGCTCTGAGAAGGTGCAAGCAATGTCTGCCCTGTTTAGGCGCAGACAATGTCTGTCCTGCTTACTTCTGTATGCTCAGGCCTAGAATGCAGTAGGCACTTGACATATGTTTGATGAGATCTCTGCTGCCTCCTGTTGCTGTTGACTCAATCTTTGAGCCAAGAAACACCAATGAAGATCCCAGTGGCTGATGGAATAAGTATCTAAGAAAACAAAAAAAAACAGAGGCTCCCTGTGAACAAAACCTGAAGGAGTACGAATGAGTAAGACAGACTTTCTGCTCTCAGGGAGTTTACAACCCAGGAAAAGAAAAGTGTACGCAGGCAGCCAGAGATTCAGATAAAAAACAAAAGTCACCGGACTGATAAAGGCTGGTCAGGTCAGGTGTTCAATGCAGGTCTCGTGCTGACACTGTCAGAGTGCAGGTTCTCAGAGCCAGCCAAAGAAAGGCGACAACTAAGACAAAGTGCCCAGAACTGGCAGCATGCTGTGGGGGGCTCGGGGCGTGATTTCTAGAGTCAGACTGGCTTCGTGACTTACAAATAGAGACATTTGGGGTAAGTTCCTTAAACTCCTTATACCTATTTTCTTATCTGAAAGATGGGAGTAACAGTTGTATTTATGTTATAGATTGTTATGAGGGTTAAATATGCATAAAGTGTTTAGAATCGCATCTTACACATAGTAAGCACAACAAAGGTTACTTATTAAAAATAACTGGTGTTAAAGGCCCAGGAAACTTGTTTGCTGTTAACTCCACCCCACCTATCATTGGCCCATCGGTCCACTCACACCTTTACGTCTCCTATCGTCTCGCTGATGTGGCATCTAGCACTGGCTAGGAGCTTGAATCCCCACGTGGCCTCAAAGGCCTACTTCCAACCACACACTCTGATCCAGCCCCCATGTTGTATGACCTTTTGCTGTGGCCAACAGACAACATGCAGCTTCTGTCCCAGTGCCTGCTATTATTTCATATTTGCTCTCTCTTCCAGAAAATACGAGCTTTATAGAGGCACAGCATGACACTTGATTGGGTCCTGGGCGTTGACATCCAGGCGATTAAGAGGAGAAATAAGATTTCTGTGCTTAAGCAATCTTTGCTAATATACTTCATTGAGAAATCAACTCTTCCTTGAATTCAGAGCCCCTGAAGCAACGTAAAATAATTTCTGTCTGTCCATCCATCTCAAAGTATCTATTATGTATAAGGCAAGATACTAGGCACCACAGGAGGACAAAAGTACATAAAACAAGATCAATCTTCAAAGGGTGATTATGTTACCGTGTAACAAATCTCAGAAGTAGCCTGCCAAAGAAGGCACTAACCTCTGATTTTCCAAGGCTCAATTACATTTTGGTTTTGAGCACAGATTTTAAGCTTTGGAGTGCCAGTGACTTAAGCCACAAAAAAGTCCTTAAAGTACCACTGGTAAATAATCACCTTTGTGATGGTTTTTGAATTTCACTTTAATCAAATCCAGTGAGATGTTCCAAATATCATTTATCCTTTAACAATCAACCCTCGATCTCCAAATCCTAGCTTTTAATCACTCATGAAAATTCTATTATTCAAGTGCTGATTATGGTCGTCTTGCTGTGCACCAAGGAGCACAGTCCCTAAGCCCACAGGCTGCTCACCACCCTGGGGTGGAGCCAGAAGAGCGTCTGGAAGCCAAGGGTTCTGAGTCAGACGGCCCGGGGTCACGTCTGGGATCTGCCTTGGTAAATCCTTCAGCCTCTTTAGGCCTCTGTTTTTCATTTGCAAACTGGAAGATGATGGCAGTAGTGTCTCCCTCACACAGGGTTTGGCGGAACTGAACGACATGAGTATAAAGTGCTTAGAACAGTTCTTGGCCCTTAGTAACTTGGCCATTTTTGTTATAAAAAAGTTCTTAATCAAGAAAGTTTTGTACTCTATACGCCTCTCTATGTCTTTGGCCCTCTGTGACAGGCATAGGGCAAATGGTTCATCAAGTCACAAGATGAAATCCTAGTAGTTCACTATCACTTAGCTAAAATTCTTAGGTAGCAACTGCCTGATGAGCAGCACTGACTTATGAGATATTGGTGGAGATACAAAGAGTTTATCTCAAGGAGATTAAAAGGTACTTAAGGAGCCACATAGCAAATAATTTTCTCAGTGGTTTCTCTTAAATGGGGAAGCCATTGGGTAAATCTGAATGTATGCTTTTGTTTTGCCAATAACTAGCTATCGGTGGTCTTAGAAAGGTACTTTTACGTTTCAGCACCTCATTTTCTCTATGTTAAAACATGGGGGGGAAAATGGGGTCCACCCTGCCGACATCCTGTAGCGATGACTGAATGAGGGGGAGCACAGGCACTTTTAGTCTGACTTTGCAGCACAGGCTGTAAGGGAAGAGAGTGTGGGCCTATCTTTAAAAATCCTCCAAGAATTTTCATGTTCCTTCCCTATGACTAGGTGGCTTATAACGCCTGCCTACTCAGGAAGCTTGGGACTTATTTTTTGATAAGCCTGTAGAACTTCCGCCCAAAGATGCAGAAAAAGATGACGTGAACTAGCACAGAAGAGGGTGGTATAAGTGGTGCTCACAGCTCTAAGAAGTCCTCTGGAGCCACAGACTAAAGTGGGTGCCACCAAAGCTGGGAGGAGGAGCGTCCCTGAGCCCTCCCTGACACAGAGGCATGCAAGCTTGGGGCACTGTGCAAAGCCCCCCAAGAAACATCCTACTGAAACTTTCCTGACAGAGGCCAGCCCTCGCTCTGGGTGGCCCTTAGACAAGCTAGCTGCACCCTGCAGGAAGGTGAGGCGGGGCCTGAGGAGAGGTCTCTGCGCCGCAGAGCATCCAAGACTGGGAAGGGTTGTTGGGTGGCTAAGATTCTCTTCTGCTTCCTGGTTTCCTGTTTGCATGATTGCATCCCTTTTCATTCAAGTTGAGGAGAAAAGAGGAAAGACAGAAGAGGAAGAGAAAAACATCCTGAAACACTGTGGGGACACTCATTCATACACGCCCGCATTTATAAATAGCACCTACTGTGTGGCTTGGCACTGTGGCCACATGGATGAGTGAGACACACACATGGATCATTTTACAACAGTGTTCAGACCATGACAGAGACACACTTAGGTGTTATGGCACATATGGAACATGGTGAAGGCGCATCTCCAGCCAAGCTCAAGCAGAGTGAGGTAGGGAGATACGGGAGAAATTAAGCTGTCCTCGGGCAACTTCAATGAGTTTGTGTCCTCAGTGAGTTTGGTGTGATTGCAGGGGGGACAGGGAAGAAATCAAGGCAAAGGAGCAGTGTGAACAAAGGCACAGGGTACAATGGTGCGAGGAACTACCAGCACTCTCTGCGACGGGCAGGAGGAGACAAGCTCCCAGACACCAGTCTCGCACAAAGCCAGACGACAGCCCAGAAAGTAACATGCATTGGGATGGTGTGGACTCCTGGGTACACGGAGGCGACAGCTTTAGGAGTTCACAGGACCAGGAGGGAGGCCTGTGGTCTTCCCGGGGCATCTGTCTTTTCAGAGTCACCAAGCCAATCGTCTCTATTGACTCATATTGTTTCATAACTCTTCGGTAAACATGTAGTCCACCCTTCCCAGTAAAAGACTTTGGAAGGGACAGTGGTTCAAGAGGGTTGAGGAGCTTTGAAACTGTGAAACTGCCACTGACATGTCCAAGAAGGAAGGACATGGTGGTGAAGAGCTACATAAATCAGGAGCAAACGCGGAGTTTCTCTGGATAAGCTGATTTTAAGAGGCCATATATAGAAGCTGGAAAGCCTGACACACTGTCAAAGATATTACACTCAAGAGGATAGTGAAGAGGAAATGGAAGTGAACTCATGAGTATCTCTGAGGTTTGGCGAGTGCTGACTGAAGGGGCAGGGAGCACTGTCACAGGAGGTTATGGCTCTATGGGCATTATGGGAAATAGTAGATTTTCCAGGTGGAAGACGGACTAGATGACCTTCAAATGCTCATCTAACCCTGTGATGCTGTAGTTCTAATCCCAACAAATGCTGGATGTGTGCAAGTTATACTATGACTACCCTCTGTTCTATACCAGACACCTCCACAAATCCTTTCAGACTGCAGGTGACAGGGAACAGGCAAGACCAGAAGACTTCAGAAAACAGCGAGAGGCTTTGTTTCCAAACTTCTCTGAGTCAAAGGCACATTGGACCCTGCTTTGCACACAGCCACCTGTCTACTTATCTGAGACAAGTAATAGCATATGCTGGAAGAGTACAACAGGCGGCCCAAGGAGCCAAGATGTCTTTTCTTGCATGTTTTCCCAATTAACTATATTCTTGGATGCCTTTGAAGCAAAGAATCCCTTCTGAAAACATCCCAGAGTTTGGAGAAAAAAGGGAGTTTCAAGCAGTACTGGTAATTCCAAGCTTGTCAAATGGAAAAGCTTCGTTCCAAAACAAATGGTTTTGGGGGGTGGAACTATTGCCAGCCAAATGTCATCTTTGCTTATTCTTGATAAACTTGCTAAAATGTCTCCTAATCCTCAAAAGGTGCTAAGCCATGTTGATCATCTTTTAAAATAAGGTCACTGAATTTAGAGAGCCAAGAAGACCGCAATTCACTGAGAGTGTTAACACCATCCAGTACAACAGATCTATCTAAAGTCAGAGACTAAAACTCTGTCTCTCGTGGCCTTCCTCCAAAACATGCCCAAGTGCATGGGACTTAGTAGATAGGTAAGGGCTGGACTCGAACTGGGCACGACCCTAGGACAAAGCAGGAACTGAGGAATGTGAGAAATTAGCGTGAACCCAGTGTCAGGCGAATAAAGTCCTCAGGATTTAGTGACAAGACAGTTGGCCTCCTCTTTCTCATGCCTCGTATATATTCTGTCACTAGGTCGTCTTTACCTTTTTAATGCACCTCATTAATTTCTACTCTGCCATGTCCTGTATCACTTTGGTTCAGATTCTCATCCACTTCCCTTTCTAGCCCAGTCACCGCACAAAAACCAGTCATGTTTCAGCGCCTAGATTAGGGTATGGCAAGTGAGGTGCCGAGGGCACAAAATTTAAAGAGGCGCTCGGTCTGAGAGTTCTAAGTATCAACCTTGAACTTCTATGACCCTGAAAGCGGGCACTTCCTTCGATTCTGTGTTCTAGGTGCCTCACCTGAGTCCTGGTCCTGTTATGTTTCTAAAACTTAGCGTGCCACGCTAATGTTCCGTGGAGGGCACCTTTCTGTGCTCCTCTCTCAGCAATCTACCACCTCACACCAAACACCAGCACTCCCCTCCTGACAGCGGTTGTGTGAGTGCACGCTGTCGCTTAACACAGCTGAGCGGTACTACGCCGGAGCCCCCTTCGTGAAAGCCCTGCTTTCTCTTTATCCCCGGCAAAATTCTGTAATTCACTTAAGAGTCTTATTCACATATATAGAACTTCCCTAACATGTTTCCAGTCTTAGAAACCACCACTTAGTTTTTCTTCTTCTGTACTCCACTGCACGCCTTGTATATATTCCTATGATGATACTGATCACATAGTGTCATTTTAAACTGTTTATGTGTCATTTGCTTGAGGTTACAATCCAGTAAGGGTACATGGTGTCTTTCCATCTATGCATCCCCAGAGACTATCGCAATGCTTCGTATTAGCTGGTCTTCAATAAATGTTTGTTGAGCGAATGTGCATTCTTTTGAATATACAACCTGCATGTTCTTCCTTTTCTCCTTTAAATAGGCTCAACTTCAGGGTCCGAAACAACAAAATGAGACTTCCGACCATGGGAGAAGGAACCAGAGCAGGCTCTCATTACATGGATAGATCTCTTCATCTTGGTTGCTAATCATACCCTTTCAATGTGAACTGGAAAGGTCTACGATAGTGCAGCTGGCTATCGTGAGCAAAGTTAACACATTTGTTAAACATCATTGATAACGATGATTAAATATTCCATTTTTGTTTACTTTAATTAAGTATAATTAAAACATCACAGGGAGTTTGTAAAAGTCATTTGCATACACTCAATCTAGACGTTTGGAGAGGTGTCTGATAGGATCCTATCTTTGAGATTTGGAAGGTTCCATATATGAAAATAAGTGGACCGATTCCCTCCTACCTTTCCTCTTAGAAACAAACCCATATTTTGGCTATTTTAGAAACTACAAGGTCTTTTCCAATTTTAGAACAAAACACTGGCTTGGTGGAATATGGAATGATCTAGAAATAACACAAGCCAAGAGAATGCCTTGTGTTGAATTGCTAATAGCAATGAAAAAGTTGGACTCGTATTAAGGCAAGGCTGAGAACGGACAGCACGGGGGAGCAGAGAACAGCATATTTTCCGTTGGTAGTGTGTGCAGCTGTGTATGTGAAGGGGCAGGGTGGTCAGGAGGCAGAAGAGGTCCAGACCTACCCTGTCCAACGTGGCAGCCGCTAGCCGGCCATGTGGAGCTATTTAAATTTAAACTAGTTAATAAGATTAAAAATGTGGTTCCTCAGTCTCACATTTCAAGTGCTCAATAGCCGCATGGAGCTAGTACCTACCGTGCAAGTGTAGACACTTCTATCATCACTGGAAGTTCTATCGGGCAGTGATAACGTGAACATTGCAAACTCATGTACTTCTTGGCCTCTATAGTCCAGTGAGCAAGAATGCCCATTTCTTTCCCTAGTCCATAATAAATATGCACAGACTCAGCATTTTCTCTTCCATCTTCTTCTAAGTAGGTGACTTCCCCCAAAGTGGCAACAGCTTACATTCTAGAGTACCAGATGCTGTCATTATAGTTACTTTTCCAATTAAAAATGAACACTGTCAACAGAGATACCCAGAGCTGGCTCCATTAAAAACTGTGAATTGATAGATGGGCACTAGAAATTGGAGAACAGTTCGAAGATGAATGTGGCACCTACGGGTGACTAAGGCAGAGAGCAGGAGGAGAGACAGAGCACTGAGTGCACAGGTTAGCAAAAACTGATGGGGAACGCTGGCGCTGCAGAGGCTGAGAAAGCAAGCCCCGGACGCGTCCCAGGCTCCCAGTGCGCTCCGATCCCAGAGAGCAGTATGTTTCATGCCCTGGGGAGGGGCGGCCGCACTGAGCTGTAGCCGTTCCAGGCCCAAGTCTCCCATTTCAAACTGAAAGAAATCAAGGAAAATATATCTTTAGTTGAACTGATAAAGTGATAACTGCCAATTAAGGAATATTTCCAAGCACTTTCTCCAGTTAAACTGGCATCGGCAAGTCAACACGTTGTCCGTTTCTTGCCCTTTCTCCGGCTCTTTGCTCACGTTTTATATAAATACTCGCAAATAGATTCCATTCTTTAAGGGGGTGCACACAAAATCCTAAGATCCAATCTGAAAGAGAAGCCAAGGGCATTCTTTCCCAAGCATTAGATTGGTTTCACATGAAGTGATTAGACTCTTTCGTGCTAATTGCACTAGAAAGAACTAATTAGAAAAATCTACCATTCAGCTAATGAGAGCCGGGCCCTAACTATCTCAGTGCTTAACTTCTCAGGCTGTAAAACATCACATTTTTTTAGATGCCCCCTCCGCGAAAGTTGTTGTTGTGTTAAATCCCAGCAGTT
This sequence comes from Pteropus medius, assembly GCF_902729225.1. Classification (NCBI taxonomy): domain Eukaryota; kingdom Metazoa; phylum Chordata; class Mammalia; order Chiroptera; family Pteropodidae; genus Pteropus; species Pteropus medius. Next base: position 23,707,734 of record NW_024352787.1, read on the forward strand.
AGGCATTAAGTAACCAAGGCAACATTTACAAAGTGCCTACACATGCTGCAGTTCGCGGCTCCTCTGCCCGTGGTTTCTTACTGTCTCAGAAGGGTAAATATGATAGATCAAAGACTGTTAACTAGTACTATACTGAGCTGGCAACGAGTCCTGCCCCATTTCTCGCCACAACCTTCTCGGTGCCTTTGTGCCTTTTATTCTGGGGTCCTTTAATAATGCAGGATAAGGATTTTTACATGCAATGTTGTTACTCTGAGAAAAGGAGTTCATTAAAAAGCAATGATATCACCTGATTGAGACTCACGTCCCTGCCAAAGGTTATAGCATTTACCAAGAAGCTGATGGAATGAGAACAATGGAGCACTAATACATTGGAGACCCTTATTATTCAATAAACTCGTTATATAATAAACATTATACAGTATAAGCAAACATTGGAAAATAGGAAATCAGCCATATTATTGAGATGAGTAAGCTTTCTTAGAAGAGTAAGTTCAGAGGAGGGCTTTGAGTTTCACGCTTTGTAACATAAATCTACATGGATATTTCAAGAATACTATTAAAAAAAATGTCTCTGCAGCTCAACGCCCTTCCCACATCTCCAAAAAAGCACTCTTTCAAAAAGAGTTTGCAGTCCTCTTGGCAGGAGCCCAGATCCTATCTGCTGCAAGATGATGTGTGAAATTAGCAGACATGGAAATGTCAGAACTTCTGTCTTTGGAATAAAGATTCTCTCTGTATCTAGGGTCTCCCTACCCCATCTCAAGGTAGAAAGTTTTCAAGAAGAAAAGTATTCTGAGAATGCTGACCTCACTCTTGAGTTTCCAAGAAAAGAACTAAACTCACCTCTCCTGGCGACCTTTGGAAAGCAGAGATGCTGAATGCTATGTAGGAATGTTTGACAGGATCTATTCTGGATTACCCATAACTTGACTCAATGGTGTTTGAATTAATAGCCACTTTGGGGGTTATTCTACTGCTGATTAGCACATCTAAGCAGAGTGTGAAATAGTACTGAGATTCAGATCCTTCCATTGTCCTTTGTTGATAATTCCAGAAAAGGCTTACTAGGGCAAGGGGCTAGAACAAGAGGTTACAGTAAAGTTTGGGAAAAATCTGGAGATTTCAGTTTCTAGGTATACCTCATCCCTTATACTGCATTGTTTAAAAAATATATATATATATTTATACTAATGTTTGTGCTTGAATTATGTCATTCCAAAGGCTCTTAATATGGGTGGTACGTGTGTAGGGGGTGTCCCCATCCATGGACACATATTATAGGCAATGGGAGTGAAAAACTAATAGTGCAGTACCTATGTGTGTACTATTATCCCCATTTTACAGATGAGATAACATCAGAGGCTCAGGAAGATTAGGTAGTTTGTTTAGGATTCAACAGCTAAGTAACAGAGCTGGAATTTCAAACCTGACAGGCCCTGTCCTCAATTTCAAATTACTTCTCTTTTTCTTTCAATTCTCCTTAGTGCAGTGATCAGCAGTATTTTGCTTTGAATTTCATCATAAGTCTTAATTTCATCCACTATATTTTTAAAGGCAGCTATCATGAATTACTCAGAATCTCTTCACAAGTAAGCAACAGGAAGAAAAAAGATATCAAGAATTTGTCAGGTATTAAATTCTTACATAACGGAAATGGGATGGGATTTGAACTGAACGGTTCTTCTTATCATAGTCTAATGTTCAATATTTTTTTTGTCAAGATCTTTCAATTTCTTCATGAACCAAAAAAATCCAGACTCTATTCTCTACCCTATCTCTAACAATATGAAACCTAAAGAAGTGAAACATTTTGCTCAATATTATAGCAAGATATTAACTGAACCGTGAAGAAAACCTCGGGTCCTCACTCTCACATATCATTTTTAACAATTCTGTACTTTGCTCTTTTCATGTGGTCAAGAAAAGAGGTTCATCTTTGGCATTCAATAGGAATGCTAAATTGGCTTTCATTTGCATTAATGTATAATCCTTATTAATAAAATGGATGGCCCAGAGTGAGTAAAGATATAAATACTAGGAAATACTGTTAATGTCACATAATTAGAAAGAAGCTACTGGAAGAGAGAATATTACTTCAAATTCTATGTTGAGTAAACTGACATATTATTTTGGAAAGCAGAGATTTAATGGCAATACCCAACATCTAGTCAAATTTATACAGATAAAGAAACAAACAGTTACACTGGTGCAACTAAATAATAATAACAAGCAACATTAAAAAAATATATTAAAGGTGATTAAGAGGTTACTTCTTTGAATCCAAACAATATTTATAACATTATTATCTGCTTTTTAAAATGAGGAAACCAAGAAACAGAGATGAGGCTAAGGAGATGGGTCAGGTGGAATGGTCTGGTAAGGAAAGGCTAGGAGGAGGGCCTGACTCTGCTGAAGGGCCTTTTCAGGAAGGCGCATGTCTTCCCAGAGCCAAACCAGACACAACGTGAGACACAGGAATGCGGAGGGACTCACTCCTGAGCTGGTGTTGCCATGGACATTTCTCTGTGTTGTTTGTCACTGAATTTCTTCTGGACGCTAAATGGGAAGTCTAAAATAACCCTCCAGCATGGCAGGCTTTGGGATCATAGGTAGGAGACAAAATAGCAATTATATCAGCCACGCGACACTGTCACTAAATTTTCCAATGATCTCCCAACCTTTAAAGAGAAACTTTACTCTTTTGTCAAATTTTCCTAAAAGACAGTCTCTGCTATCTGTAATATTGGCTGTGTCTCAACATCAAGTGTAACCATGATACCCTTTAATAGTTAATCCTCCAACATGTAATTAGGCATTCACATGACAATCAAAACCATGACTATATTTCATGTTTGCCTTCCCTTTCAAGCCCTCTACTAGAGGGGCACTTACTCTGTCAAATCTGCTATAGTAATCAAAACATTGAAATTACTTCTTTCCACACTAAATATACTGGAACTGGTTGTTTGATTAAATGTAGAGCAGAGAGTGCAATTTGCTAAATTACAAGTATTCTGAACATGTAAATATAGTTTAATTACTGCAATTAAAGAAGATTACTGGAGATTGGCAGATGGGAATGTAATGCTGTTTTAATTAGAGTTTTTAATGCACTGTAACATAAGCATAATATTAACCCTTTATCCTAGAAGAGGTAGCTGGTCTTTGAAAAATTAGTATTTAAAAAATGTATTAAAGCTAGTGTTTCCTAACAAGGGCTAGACCGAACCACACCACTCTGGAAGCCCACTGGGGAGGAGAATCACGGCACCTAAGACAAGTAAACTGAAGCAGAGAGCAATGATAGACAACACGTCTGCTAGAGTCCCAACTGGGAACACACATGCGAGTGAAGGCCTGTGTGTGCGCACAGAGAAACATACACCACACTGGCTGCTTCACATAAAAGGAGAATACTGTCACAAAGTCAAAGAACGAAGGGACTTCCACGCCATGAAAGGTTTCATGGAGCTCATGTTTAGCAAACATGAAAAGAAAAAGTATTTCAGAATTGCATATATTTCTTAAAGATGCATTTATTCATCTTTGAGAAAACTATAGCGCAGATGCCGCTGACACTCTGCAGAGGTAGGTTTATTATTGTTATTCACCTTCTAGAGCAGTATATGCTACATAAAGTAATATTCTAGAATGTAAGAAGCAATCTTTGTCATCTTGAAAGCTATCACTGGCAACATTTTATCCATTTAAGTCAATAGCCTATTAGAAATTCTAATTGAAAGTTCAATAGTCAGCTTGGAGCCTTACAATAGAGGTTGCCTTTTGGAAAGCCATTTAAAGTCTTAATCTCTTTATCATTTGGTATTTTGAAGCCTAACTTTGTTCTTGTTAGGCAGATCAATGGCATTAATTTACAAAATGGGGGAAAATGTCACCCTTCATCCTTTAAGTCTCAGCTCAGTGAAGAGCAGCATAAGCGAATCTGATCACTGCTTTCCTATATTAGCAGCAAACGGTGCCATGGGAGGCCTGACCTACAAATTTTAATTACTGCATGAAAAATTCAGTTCCCGAAGATGAAGAGAGACTTGAGCAAAAGCAGAGGCCCACCTTGTGCGTGTCTGAGTGTTAAGTCTTCAAGGACTGGATTTCTGAATCAGTGGCTAACACCAGTCAACGCAAAGGGTTTACTGTGTCCAAGAATGAGTCACGATCTTCAAAACAAAGCAAGACCAAGACAGAGGATGTCAAGGCAACTAAATAAACTTCTAAGGGAAAAACTGTGGAAGAGAATATGTTTATATTTTACTAAGCAGATAGTGTCTTGCAGGCTATACACACATCTATGAACTGGAAAAAAAGAAAAACAGTTATTATGAAGCTAATCAATTAAAGGTTAGAGCCTCAGACACAAGCCTTCTGGCAAAAGCCAGAAGTGGTCATGGTGCTCTGCCACTGCTGAAAACATCCTTAGCAAAATGGGCACTCGCAGGAGGAACTACTATCACCCAAAATAAAAGGAATAAATTCTGAATGTGAAGATATGATGGCTAATTAGTGGTGGCAAAAACCCAATAAAAACATGTCGCCTAACATAGCAGGCATAAGCTTACTACTGGTGCACAATGCAGAATTAAGGGGCAAGCTGTCAGCTTTTGTGTTCTAGAAGCTAAGGGAGCAGACCTGAACAACAATCGCCTTACATGCAGGCAAAGCCAGTTATAAAAAAAAATATGCGTTTATCTACAGCAATTAGAAACAATCATTTAGCACACACTCGAGTACATTTGTACTTAAGAAAAGGGATGAGAAGACGGCAGAGGGAGATGTTAGCAACAGTCAGCCCGTGGGAGTGGGGGCACGTTCAGGGGGTTGGGGCTTGGAGTGGGTCGGTGGCTTTTGCTTTTTAGTTTGGATACCTTTTTTTTTTTAACTGTTCAGATTTTTATAATTACCTGCATGAGCAACTTTTAAAAAAGAAAAATAAAATCTATATTCGATATTCCAACATAAAATCCTGTGCATCTTTTTAGAAAGAAAGGTTCCTTTCTGTATTGTGAAGAATATTATCTGTTTCCAAAATTTAGACTTTTTAATCTTAGGCTTTTTAAAAAGTTAGACTCACCGATCTACTTCAGATGTTTGCTGCAATTAAAGAATTATGTTAACTGTGAGGTCTTAGTTAATCACTTTACATATCCATCCATACTCAATTTAAATGGAAGCATTTCTGCATAACTGCATACAGAGCCCAGCACTGGGTCATGTAGAGTTGGCTTCTTCATTTATATTACTTGACAGTGGTGATAAGGAAGTAATGGCCTTGCAACAATGGATATAGCTAAAAACTCAGAAGCCAAATAGCTTCCTGATAATTGAATCATATTCACTTCTGATCTCCATCGATCTCCATATCCTTCTTATCCAAGAGATGCCTCACTATCACCAACAGCTGGAATTCTGTGATGAGTATCATAATGTAAAAGCCATTAACATCTACATGAAGTGCTCCTGGGCTTTTCTGCCCCTGCACTTAGGTAAATAGTATGCTGGAAGGTCTCTAGACAAGACATAGGCTCCTGGTTAAAGAGCTAAATAGTCACATCTCTAATATGCCTTAGCCATTGACACAGATGAGCTGGTCCTTGGGTCAGGGCCACTACTTGGAGGGAGCAGAATCCCATGGTGAAATGGCTACCTTTAGAGGAGACCACTAACTAGAACAAGTGCTGGGAGGGGAACAGGCTTGTCTGAGAACTGGGCAGGAGAGCATGCACAGCAAGGCGAACTCTGAGCACGCTTAATGAGCATGGCTTCCAGCACAGCCAGAACCCATCCTCTGTCGACATTCCCAGAGAGGGCTTGGGGGCGCGCACAACAAAAATGAATGTCATGAGGATAGAAAAGAACACATGTTCAATATAAGAAAGCCTGGGATGCAAAACCTCAGCTTCCTTGAAGTGATGCATTTTCAAAGCCCACACATCCTAACAACTTTGACTTCTGAGATGCCTAAACAGGAAGCCCCTGAGGTTCCATCTGTCTCCTTGACTAGAAGGACAGCTGAAGAACCATGTTGCTGTCTGGAGGAGGCTGGCAGAACTCTCAGGAACCTACCCTGGCCTGGGAGCTAGGAATGCGCAGTTCATTCTTCTCTCCAGTCTACTTCACAGCCCTGACAAAAGCTGTTGGCATGTTACCAGGTCTATTTATGTATGTAAGTAGCAATGAGCTACCAAAAAGATTTGGCTCACTTTATAAATTTGGTTTTCTTCCTAAATTTTAAAAAATCATAAGATTCATCACATACTATTAAAGAAATCTAATATTTCCTGTGTTCTACATGAAACTTCACTAACAAAATTAAGAAGGAATGTGAAAGTCAATAGAAAAGAAGAAGTGGAGACACAGAAGTAGAGAATAATGAGCTGAGACCATGATTCCTAGTTGCACTGGATTCAGATACCTTAAGGAGCTCCAGATGTTGATTAGATAAAAGTATTCTGGGATCCAAGGTCTTCCCCATTGTACTCAGAATCTGCCTTTTCTTGGCTTGTTATCTAGTCCTTTGCTCTGCAACATTCTCTTCCAGTGACTTTAGATTGTGCAGTAATCTCTGAAAATACTAGTCATGTTCCTAGCACTGCAGTTTAGCTCCTTCTCTAGACTTCAGATTTCTCTTTATATCAATCCTATTCTTTAAAATTCTACCCACCACACGATTATCTCAAATAATGTAGGAAAAGCATCCGACAAAACAACACCCTTTCATGATACAAACACTCAGAAAAACATGAATAGAAGAAGTTCCTTAGCACCATAAAGAAAACTCACAGCTAACATCATACTCAGTGGTGAACTACTGAAAGCTTTCCCCTCTAAGATCATAAAAAAGACAAAGTAGCACTGCGTGCATTCGACAGTGCTACTGAACAATTTACTACAAGTTCTATCTAGAGCAATGAGGCAAGAAAGATAAATAAAAGGTATCTCTATTCACAGATGAAATTATTTTATATACAGAAAATCCCAAAGCTAATAAAATTAATTCGGCAAAGTTGCAAGGTACAAGACCAAGATGCAAAAATCAGTTGTGTTTTTATGTACCATCAATGCACCAGGCAAAAAGGAAATGAAGAAAACTATTCATTTATAATAGCACATGAAAGAATACGATACCTAGGAAATAATTTAACCAAAGAGGTGAAAGATTTAGACAATTGAAAACCTGAATAAATGGAAAGATACCTCATGTCCATGGACTGGAAGACTTAATATGGTTAAGATGTCAATACTCCCCAAAGTGAGCTGCAGATTCAATGCGACCTCTATCAAAATTCCAAATGGCCTTTTGGCAGAAATGGAAAAACCAATCCTCAAACTTGTATGGAATTGTAAGGGGCTCTAAAGAGCCAAAACAATCTTGAAAAGGAACAAAGAGGGCTCGCACTTCTCAATTTCAGAACTTACTACAAAACTAGAGTAATCAAAACAGTGAGGTGCTGGCTTAAGAGTAAACATATGGTGTCTATGGAATAGAGTCAAGGGCCCAGATATAAACATTTATGGTCAATTAATTTAGACAGGGTGTCCAGACCATTCAATGGGGAAAGGCTTCAACAAATGAAGCTGGAACAACTAGAAAGCCACTTGCAAAAGAATAAATTTGGACCCCAATCTCATGCCATGTACAGACATTTCCTCAAAATGGATCAATAGCCTAAATATAAGAGCTCGCGTCATGAAATTCATAGGTGAAAACACAGGTATAAGTCCTCACTGGATTTGGCACTGGAGTCATAGATATGACATAAAAAATGAGCAATAAAAGAAAGAATAGATAAATTGGACTTTATAAAAATTAAAACCTTTGTGCAACACAGAGCATTATCAAAAAAGTGAAAATACCACCTATAAGATGGGAAAAAAACCTATAAGGGTCTAGTATCCAGAATACATAAAGAATTCTTAGAATTCAATGATAAAATAACAAATAATCCGATTCAAAAGTGGACAAAGGACTTGAGTAGATATTTCTTCAAAGAAGATATACAAACACATGAAAATACATGAATGTTCAATGTCATTAGTCAAAATTAAAAAAATGCAAATCAAAACCACAGTGAGGTACCGATTTATACCCATTAGGGTGGCTATTAAAAAAAAAAGCAAACAAACAAACAAAATAAACAGAAAATAGCAAGTGTTGGAGAGGATATGGAGAAATTAGAACCCTCATACATTACTGGTGGGAATTCAAAATGGTTCAGCCACTATGGATTCCGTAAGGCTTCAAAAAGTTAAACATAAAATACCACATGACCTTGCCATTCTGTTCTAGGTATATACCCAAAAGAAATGAAATGCGGTACTTACTTATACATGTACACACATGTTTGAAACAGCACTGTTCTAAATAGACAAAAGGTGGAAACAGCACAATGTCCATCGTTGGAAGTATGGATAAACAAACTGTGGTATATACATACATTGGAATGTTATTCAACCATAAAAAGAAGTGACGCACTGATATGTACTACAATATGGATGAACCTCCAAACAGTATGCTAAGTAAAAAAAGCCAAACAGGTCACATATGATTCTGTTTATATGAAACACCCAGAACAGATAAACCTTTAGAGACAGAACACAAATGAGGCTGGCAGGAGCTAAAGGGAAAGAGGGAACAATACGGACTGTTCAGTGGGTACAGGGTGTTACCTTGGAGTGATGCGAATATTTTCGAACTAGTCAGGGGTAGCAGTTATACAACCTTGTGGATGTACTGAACTGCTCACTAATTTTGTCGTATGAATTTCGCCTCAATAAACTTTAAGAAAACTAAATTTATCTCCCATTTTCTAAAATCTTATATCACAAACTAGTGGTTTAAACTCATTCATTGTTGCTGAATATAGTTAATTTTATTTGTAGTTTATTTGCTCTCTTACACAGAAACTCCTTGAGGGCAGGGTCTGAAACTTTCACCACTTTCTGCAACCCCTGGGCATCGAGGCCACTGGCTTATACCCAGCGGGTCCACGAAAAAAGTTGTTCGAGTCATTTGGACATAAACTTGCCCTATGGTCTTAAAAACCAGCCGACTGCATCTTAGTTTCCTTGCCTAAGAGACAGTCAGTTCTCTGGAGTAGAAAGCATAAGCCTATTAAAAAAAAATCCAATAAGACAGAAGGGCCTGTTGTCCTGTTTGACAAAGAAGAATCCTTAAGCAGAGCTCCTCTCTCATCATGCATTGAGACACAAACGTGGGGCACAGCTGAATTTAGTGGCTGAAAGCAGGGGTCCTTGGAGCTGGTTGGTTGTGGTGGGGGCGCGGTCTCTTCTCAATATTTAGAAAGGCCAAAAAGGAACCACACATGCTTCCCCCAAGGCTGCATAGGCCGACTAAATACCAAGTGTCTTTACTTTAGGCAGGAAAGATGTCATCAGTCATCCTATGCTAATGACTATGTGGATGTGAGCAGTAATAAAATGAAAATTAAATGATAAACTTTACATAACAAATGCAGGTGAGTCGATAAAATAGTACAAAGCATGGAGTCTAAGGAGCACATGGGGAACAGAAGAGAGTCTTACAGGAAGAAGGCTTAGACTAATCACACCTCTATTGAATTTTGAAGGACATAATCTGATGCCCAGGACATCCAAATTCATGAATTATGGGGTGCCAAACTAGCTATGCATCTTATCCAGGAAGAAAAATCTCAAAGGAAGAATCAGAGGCTGAAAAAAATTCTGAGAAAATGTCACAAGTCACCTTCTGCCACCCTTTAAATGCCCAGCCCCTCCCTCTTCCATGTTAGAAGTACTATTTCCAAGGCAATTTTCTTTGGAAGAACAAATCTGTACACCATGTTTGAGGAATGTTCTCCAATTCCCCTTCCACCATATCCAGCTCCTCAAAACCCATGCAGAAGGCCAACAGGTAACAGTGCTCCTGAGGTTATTCTAGAAGCCAGTGCCCTTTCGACATGTTGAATAAAGTCGTCCTTTCAGAAGCCAGAAAGACACAGGACTGGAAACACAAAGGGCTCCATTTGGAAACCCATGAATGCTCCTATTATCTTAAGAACTAAGCATGAAGCCATGCGCTTCATGCCCATTGCCACCTGTTATTATGTTTTTATAGCTATTATCAAGCACTTTGATGATGAGATTGTTTAAAGACTTCAGCAAGCCTGCTAATGTGACTTGAGGACTCAATGTCTCTTCATTGCTGCCACCCAGTAAGCACACTCATTTACTTTATGCCAAGGGAGGAAGAGGTCCAACCTGGCTCAAAGAAACCACTTACAATAAAACTGATCTGATCTCTTAGAGGTGACTGAGCCCCTTGTTCAAGTAAATGAAATAGCCGATGCACAAAGCACACATCTCCTGGGCTCCTAGCCTCTTCTAGATGGTTGGCGGTGAACTACAGAAAAGGGTATGGCTAACCTTGGCCTTCCCTGGCCTGTCTGAGTCAGAGGTCACTGGGGAGTTAGGTTTAGGAGAAGATGGAATTATGTTAAGCAGTGCTGAGAGAAAGATTCAGAGGAGTTTTCATAGTAGTACCAGTGGTGGTGGTGTGTGTGTGTGTATGCATGTACATGTGTGTAAAGAAACACTCATGAAATAAGGAAAAAACAAAAACTAGTGGGGCAGAGATTAGGTGGCCGATTGAGGCAGCTGAAGAGGAACTGCAGAACAATGCGGTGCCCTGGGAGAAGAGGAGAGAGAGGCCCAGGGGAGAGCAGAGCTGCAATCAGATCCCTCTGGGGATGGGTGGAGAGACAATCATGAAGCCTTGAGAGAACAGACCAGCAGCCCCGAAGGAGTCTCCTAGGAAAGCCCCTTTCCGAGACAAAGTAGTTCATTCCCAGGCTGCGACTGCCTCTCCAGGCTCAGCCTGCTGTGCTGACCTTGAGGCTGGCCCCCACCCACCAGGCAGAAAGCAGAGAAAGTAGCTGAAGACTTGGTGACTAAACGAATCAAACCAAAACATGTGCAAAGTGAACAGTTAGGTTTCTGAGTCACCAGCAGAGATGCTTCAAAGCTGAGGCTTAGGGTGAAGGTAGATGCAGGCAGATGGCCGGTGCCAACGGTGGAGTGCTTCCTCCTCCTGACTGATTCACTCCTGCAGCAGCTCACAAGACCTGCCATCTTTTCCTACTTCTTTCCTCAGGTGGGTCTGATGGTCCTCTCCAGGCAAAACATGAGGTCAAAAAACAACTCCCATGCAGAGGTGGGACTAACACTCAGGACCTAAGTCTAATCTGTGGGGGTGGGAGTGGGGTGAGAAAGTTCTATGCCAACGGTTCACCACTCTAAAATATTTTCTCATTCTACCTTTGGAATAAGCCTCCATAGTAGGATTCAGTTCACCTTTACTTTCTGTCATCTGAATTAGGAAAAACAGTACATATGGTGAAGCCCATATCTGAGACCCACTGGCCAGGAGTGATGCACCCCACCACCATTCTTAAGAATTCCCATGTGATTGAGGAGAGTGGATTTCAGACTCCTTTTTTACATGAGAAAAGTATTTAAATTCTATATGGGACCCCAATATACAAAATAGATAAAAGTGAAGCTATGCATGTCCCAGCTTCCCTCTCCTTGCCCCCCAGCACCCCCAACCGGCCCCTAACACCAGAATAGGGGCAAGATTCAGTAATGGGAGAAGGGATGATTGGGCCCTCACGTCATCACTCGAACTGTGGGGGTTTCCCTCTTTCAGCCCCCCTCTCCTCTTGCAAGCTTGAGTGGATTTTAGGGTCTTTGTTACTCTAAAATTCTCGACTTTTTATGAGCTAGGAGAGAGAAGATGATTACAAGTTTTTACTCATACAACATGAAGTAGCTAAGAAAAAACTATATACAGAGCAATTGTGTCATTTAAGTTCCTGGACATGACAAGGTGACATTTTCCAACTTTTCCTAAGTAAGAGTTTCTCACTTGTCATCATTTCTAATGATCGTTATTATTATTATCGTCTCTAGAGAGCTTGCTGTGAAGTTCCAATGCCAGAATATTACTTTCTTCTTCCTTTTACTAAATCTGTGAATTCCATGGTTACATAAGCAGGATCAGGAGAAGATGGAATTAACTCTAGGAGGAGCCTAGAGTTAATCTTTTTTTCAATGGATACAAAAATATTTTCAGTGACAGCTTCATAAGATGTTTGTTCACGTATATTAATTTGACCAGCATATTTTGTGGTACTGATTAAAAAGATTCATAAAACTCAACACCTCATCTGCCCAGAGTCAACACAGTGTTTTCCACCACAATTTATTCCATTCAGAAGCCAACACTTAACATCATTTTTAAAAATGCCCTGGCTAGTCTGCATAATGTTCACCTCCACTCTCATCACCACTTTTAGACTGGTCACAACCGAGGAGGCCAAGGCCTCTTCCTTTGGTCAATGGCCAAATGTAGGCATCAACTAAGAGCTCCTCCTATTGAGGCAGTTGGGCCATGTCTAAAGTGAAACACTAGTTTCCTAGGGCACGAGGGGAAGGCCTGCCTTTTTTCCTATCCCTCCCATGGTATATGCCGTAATTGTGCAATTTCCTCACTTTGCAGCACATTTTCTCCCTCGTGTTTTGAACTAGAAATGGTGGTGGAGTAACAGACTCTGTCCATTTTATTGAATCACCTATATTTAATTGGGAAAATGGGTAGTTGTAACTCTGTCGACAGGACATGTTCAATTATATTCGTACAACCATTTTTCTTCAGAAGGCATTACCATCTGGTCTAAGCAGTTAAATAAGCACAGCTACGTGATATTATAGCTAATGAAATTAAATGTGGCACAAATATATACATGGTACACAGAACTCACATTTCTTTCTCTGAAAGGATTTTCCTTGTTTAAACATAAGATATGTGGGTTGCGAGATCAGGATTGTGACATGGTTGGCTGGCTTTACTGCTTTTCAAACAACATAAGTGATTATTTGCTTCATATCTAGGTCAAACAGAAGAATTTCATCTTCAGAACCCCAAAAGTCCTCTGTTCAACCTGCCTGTACAGCACCCCTTTTCCTAAGGGGGCTACTTCCTCACTCTGCCCTAGGGTCACTCAAAACTCTGGCTATCCTAGCTCACCATGATTCCAGATTTATCTTTATCCTCTTCCCCAACACTTTTAAACCTCCCAATTCCACTTCATGGTGTCATGAGGCTTTAATTAGGCCACAAACATAAAGACTCTGGCACAGGATAGGCACCCGATGAACAGTATTTCTTTCCAATGTCTATTTCCTTTCCACTTATTTTGCCTATCCCAGCCTCTGAGTTGGGTTGTGGAATGGCCTCATTGGCAAACCTAGGTCTGATAATTAGCTAATGCTTACTGGAGAACCAAGCTATCTCAGCTCTACCATCCCATATGTACAGACATCTGTTTTTATTTTTTCTGTCACCTCAACCTTTCAATTTTCCTGGTAAAACAGTGCCCCAACTTTCCTTGCTCCCACTTCCAATTTCTGTGGGATTAACTCCAACTCCAGGTCTGGAATGGGCTCTGATCGGTTTCAGCCAGGAAGGGGAGAAGGTGACTGATGTTGCTGGGAGGTACCCATGTGAGATCTGAGTTTGGAATCAAATCAAAGGAAGAAAATAACATGCAAAGTACTTAGACAGGAAGGATAAATACAAACAGTATTGTGCCATCATTTGATCTTTGGACAAAAGTGGAACCAGCATTCAGCATTACCTGCCCCCGTACTATCTCCCATGATGCCTACTGTTATGAGGTACCCCTCCAAGGGTGTTCCTGGTATCAGTATCTGCCTGAGCTTGCTACATCCTTTGAGCACAGTGCTTCAAACTGCCTGAATGTGTGGGCCAGGCCATGTCCACAGTGTATGTCTTTCTTGGGGATGGAACAGTCTGTCTGCATCGACTCATCTAATAGTGACCTGTCCCCGCCTAAGTATTGGTACCTACAGGGAACCCACCTGCACTGCGGTACAACCTGTGCCTAACAGATGTGCCTGCAAGCTTCAAATCTGGGATTTTAGAAATAATAATGATAGCTAACATTTACTGTGGACTTAGCATGGAATTAGTCCTCCTAATGATCCTATGAATTAGGTTCTATTATACACTTTTCAGGAATAAAGACACAGAGGGACTGAGAGGGTAAGTAACCTAGCTAATGTCTTCCAACAAATAATTAGCAGTGGTGGGATTCAAATCCCGCCAGCCTGACTCTGGAGCTATACCCTTGAACCACGATGCTAGACTGCCTCTCTCAATAAAGCGGCCTAATTTCTTTGGTTCTCTCAAATTTTTTTCTTTTTTCTTTTCCCCCAAAGTTAAATTTCCTTCCGTCACTAAGTATTTGATCTCCTTTACCCCTATCTACCTTTCCCCTCCCCCCACGTCCCTCTGGTGACCACTAACTAGTTCACTGTCTGTATTCAGATCTTAAAAATTCTGACACTTTTTCACTTGCTTGATTCTCTTTTATTTTAAATAGACACTCACCAGTAGAGAGGGCCACAACAATGAAACGACAAGGAATCATTTGACTTTTAGTAGGCATTCAATTAACATCACCAAAGCCTCTTTTTGTGATGACTCTCTGCCTGGGTGTACAGTTAACAGGTAAGTGGTTGCCTTTTCTTGGTGCTCCATGTGAAGGAAGCTGGGACTTTAGCTGCAGAATGCAGGGGATAAAATTCAGCAGCTTTGCAAAAAGATAACAAAACATACCACAAAGGTCCTTTTGGACGGCAAAGATTAGCCTCGTCCTTCTACCTCATCCACTTGAGTTCCATTCCCAGAACATCTGGAAAAAGTAACAGTTGGCCAATTCTGAATACTTTCCCTTCAGTTCATTTTATCAAGCATTTGGTAAGTCTCTCCTACATAAATACACTATGATTCATATAAAAATTATCCCTCAAAGAATTTTTTTCCTTGAAAAAAAGGCTCCAAACTTAAGTAGAGTTTATATAAGTAAAGGACAGTTTGACTGGTCTGATAAAGCTTCTTGTAAAGTCAAAACGTTAAAACGAGACAATCAAATTAGATTTTAAGATTAATTCAGTCTCTAAGTAACCTATGAATTTACTACAGTTGTTGAATGTCCCTTCTAATTAGGAAATTAATGCTAAATACAAAATTCTTTTTTTTCCTAATCGGATTGACCAAATAAGTTTTCCAGAGTTCATGGGAACACTTTATTTTTATAAAGAGTCTCTGAAGCAAATAACTTCATTATGAAGATGCTTCAAAAACTATAAGGCAATATTCTTGGGGCGCAAATACACCATAATAAATTCTCTTGAACATAATCTCTCTTCATGACATGGCCGTACATTTATTGATTATGTTTCAGGAAACCAGTATTTCACTTTAGACGTGTCCCAACTGCCTGTGTTTATTTGGCCACATACATCTTTTCCTACTCTATAAATTTCTCAAACTTGGAAGTGCCTTATTTAGTCACTGTGGTTAGAAATTCTGTTTGTCTGGTGCCTGAAAGAACACCCAAAGGTGCTTCAAACTACTAAATCAATTTGGTGGCTTGTAACCAGAATCTTAAAAAATAATGAATAGACTAAAGATGACCAGAGTGCATATGCTTCCTAACTCTCTAATCGCAAATATTTAAAACAACACTGCAAACATTTATAATGATGCTTAAGTAGAGCCAACAAGATTCTGCCAAATTTATAGAGAAAGAAATGTTCAGGGAAAAACACACCTAACACAAAGCCTTTCTAACGTGAGAATATGTGGAATCTTGGTATTGGGATGTTTGGAAGAGTATTCTCCATTAAAGGAGGCGTTATCACCTATTTGTAGTCAAACAATCGTGGATTTGTATCCTTGCTGCACTGTCTCTATCTTTCACTAGCTGTTTTCTCACTAATTAAATGGGACTGATACTACCTATCTCACAAGGTTGAGAAGATAAAACATGATAATGTATTAAAGCAAGCAGACTAGTGCTTGGTATCTATCTAGTCATTCACATGATAAATACCATCATGTTAAAATACACTAGCAAGGATCCAAATTAAGGCAGCTATTATAAGGTGTTTACTGCCTGTCTTCACTCAGCTGCTATCATGTTGATTCTTGGGGGGGTCCCTTTTATTCCATTCTGGAGTAAGGAAGAGATAGAGAGGCTTACACCCTGGCTCAACTGCACTGACTTTTCCTCCTCCACCCACCCATGGGACCCACCAACTCACAGCCCCCAGCTGCTCCTGAAATGAGATTTTAAAAGGGCCCCTCCATCTCTCACACTAGCATGCCCAGGGAGAGCTGGAGCCTCCCCGCTGCCAGCCTTGGTCCACATTCACCGTTTCTTCTCCCCTTTTCTTTCAAGGCCTAGTACCTCCGCCCAGCCTATCACTTTGCAATTCTACTAGCTGTTTCACATTGGATTTATATGCTAGACTACTTACTCCTTGGGGACAGGGACTGTGTTTTAATTTTATTCCCCAGTGGTATACAGCACAGAGTAGGAGTTCAACAAATGTTTGCAAAATAAATAAAATAAGCTCTTTGGATTTCAGTTCAAACAAGCTGCTCCTAGTGATCCCCATAAATGCCATGATCTAAAATAAAGACAGATTTAATAGATACTGGGAAGTCTGGCTTTTGTATAAGTTCCGTGATAGCGAACTTTACTCTCAAGGAATATTCCTATTACAAATGTGAAGGTGGCCTGCATAGCAATAGCCAGGCTTTATGAATGCATACTTCCCTTCTCTCCACAAACGTAAGGGCACACAGATGATACTGGGGCTGAATAAAGAATGATACCAACCAGTGGCTTCCTGAAGACGATGCTGTCATGACCTCTGTGGCTTAATTTTTAGTTTAGACTGATGCTGACTAAAACAGAATTATCAACAGGGCAAAGTTTCTAACTGATTGCATATAGATGTTGAGAAAACTAAAAAAGAAACTGCATTTTGAACCTGGGTGAAGTCTCCATTTCACCTAAAACAATGTGCAGGGTTAATAATTAATAAATGATTAAAGTGCTTCGGTACAGTGGTGTAAAAAGCATAGCTAAGCAAGTCTTAAAATGCAAGTAAGAATAATTTGGTCTATGGATCGAATAACTTTGTTTTATTCATTTGTTTACTTATTCTTTTGTCTGGCTTCCTCAGTAAAATAAAAGTCCCTTCAGGGCAATTTTTAAAGGACCAGTTACTCAGGCCAGATGAAAGGCTGGGATGAAGGTATTACACTTCATTATTCACACTGTTCCTGTAGTGTTTTCTAGAGCCTCTTTCCAAAGCCATTCATTCAACAGACATTTGCTCCTAAGGTGTTAAGCCATGGCCCCAGGGGAAACCAAGAATGAATAAAGACAGAGAATACACACCTTGCGAGCTTGCCAGAGACCCTATTTTGTTTTTACTAAAACTCCCACAACAGTAAACACAGGAGAAACTGAGCAAACACTTTTTAATGTCCACAGGTTTTCCAGACTTCCGTTACTGCTCCCTGTCTCAGCACAATAAATCCTACCTCGTGTTATACTCGGAAGTATTTATTTTCAAAAATCTCAAAGTTAGCTGGGTTGGGTCACTCTCAGGGAAAGAAAAAGGGTCAGGTGCTATTAACATTTCTGTTCTGTACCCTCACCTGTCTCCTTTCATTAAAACAGAAGTGCATATCTGAAATGGGATCATTATCTTTGGTGGATACACGTCTCAGCATCCCCCAACTCACAAATCCCTTAGCTTATTTAAATAACACAGAGCATAAAGATTAAAGCTGTCTTCTCTTCAGGAGACATCAGTAAGGAGATCACTTAGGCCTCAATATTCCTTTCAGTACTAACTTGATGTATCATATTTTTTTTTTTTGCACTTTATTACATCCCACCAGGTTTTATCTATTTAAATCCCAGAATCTTTTGCTGACATGGCAAGGTAGAAGCAGAAATGTTTTGCAAAACTTAAATGAAGCTTTAAGTGGACATTTGTTCTATAAATCTTTAAAATGCTAGGTTATTCCTTAGAAACTACTTTTACAAGGCCCTTCCATCTTGCTTGAAAAGAGAGAGCACATAAAATACCCACTTTCTGTCCCAGCAGCACCAAAGTGACATCAACAGGCATAGTACATTTTCATGCAGAATAAACACAAAGTTCCAATCGAACACGAGATATCTAATGCAGCAGTTTTGTAATGAGAAGTGCGGGCCGTGTCTCACTTCTCTAAACACTTTCTGCTGACATTCATGGAACCCTTCTTGACCTCCCCTACAGCAAGCAGCCTCCTGCCGTGAGAATCCGTCTCCCTTTTAAAACATTTTTTTATTTTATATTAATTTCAGGTATATAGTACATTGGTTGGACATTTAAATAGTTCATGAAGCGATTGCCTCAATTACTCTAGCGCTCACCTGGCACTACACAAAGCCATTATAATATTACTGACTATATTCCCTGTGCTGCACTCTATGTCCTCTTGACTGTTTTGTAACTACTGATTTGTACTTCATCCCTTCACCTTTATCACCCAGCCCCTCTAAGCCCCTCCCCTCTGGCAATCACCAGTTTTTCTTCTGTATCTGTGAGTCTGCTGTCATTTAGTTTGTTCTTTACATTCTGCATATAAGTGAAATCATACAGTATTTATCTTTCTGTCTGACTTATTTAACTCAGCATAATACCCCCTAGGTCCAACATCCATGTCATTGCAAATGGTAAGATTTCACTTTTTTTATGACCGAGTAATATTCCATAGTATATATGTACAACAACTTCTTTATTCAATCATTTAGTGATAGGCACTTAGGCTGCTTCCACATCTTGGCTATTGTGCATAGTGCTGCCATGAACATAGTGTGCACAGATATTTACAAATTAGTGTTTTGATTTTCTTTGTATAAATGCCCAGAAGTGCAACTGCTCAGTCAAAAGGCAGTTCTATTTTTAATTTTTTGAGAAACCGCCAAACTCTTTTCCGTAGTGGCTGTACCAATCTGCAATCCCACCAACAGTGCACGAGGGTTCCCTTTTCTCCACATCCTCACCAACACTTGCTGTTTTTTGATTTATTGATGACAGCCATTCTGACAGGTATGAGGTGATATCACATTGGTGTTTTAATTTGTATTTCTCTGATGATTAGTGACCTTGAGCATCTTTTCATATATCTGTTGGCCATCTATATTTTCTCTTTGGAAAAATACCTATTCAGATCTTCTGCCCATTTAAAAAATTTTTTTTATTTGGTGTTGAGTTGTATGAGTTCTTCATAAATTTTGGATATTAACCCTTTATCAGATATACCATAGGCAAATATCTTCTCCCAGTTAGTAGGCTGTCTTTTTGTTTTGTTGATGGTTTCCTTTGCTGTGCAAAAACTCTTTAGATTAATGTAGCCCCATATTTTTCCTTTTGTTTCCCTTTCCCAAGGAAATATATCAGAAAAAAAAATTACTAATAGCAGTACCAGAAAGTTTACTGTCTGTTTTCTTCTAGAAGTTTTATGATTTCAGGTCTTACATTTGTCTTTAATCCATTTTGAATTTATTCTTGTATATAATGTAAGACAATGGTCCAGTTTCATTTCTTTGCATGTACCCGTCCAATCTTCCCAACACCATCTGTTGAAGAGACTGTCTTTATCCCATCTTTGCCTCCTTTATCATAGATCAAATGACCATAGAGACATGGATTTATTTCTGGGCTCTCTATTCTGTTCCATTGATCAATGTATCTGTTTTTATGTTAATACCATGCTGTTTTGATATAGATGGCCAACAGATATATGAAAAGATGCTCAAGGTCATACTAATCATCAGGTAGTGTGATATCTCCAACTTTGTTGTTCTTTCTCAAGATTGTCATGGCTATTCAGGGTCTTTTATGGTTCCACATAAATTTTTGGATTATTTGTTATAGTTCTCTGAAAAACGCCATTGGTATTTTGATAGGGATTGCATTGAATCTACAGATTGCTTTGGGAAGTAGTATGGCCATTTTAACAATGTTGATTCTTCCCACATATGAGCACGGTATATGCTTCCATTTATTTCTATCTTCTTCAATTTCTTTTTTCAATGACATAATTTTCTGAGAAGTCTTTTACCTCCTTGGTTAATATGATTCCTAGGTATTTTATTGTTTTGGGTGCAACTGTAAATGGGATTGTTTTCTTCTCTTTCGGATAGCTCATCTTTGTTATATAAAAATGCAATTGACTTCTGAATATTAATTTTATACCCTGCTACTTTACTGAATGCATTTACTAGTTCTAATAGTTTTCTTTTGTTGGAATCTTAAGGGTTGCCTATATATAGTATCATGTCATCTGCAAATAATGAGAATTTTACTTCTTCCTTTCCAATTTGGATGACTTTTATTTCTCTTTTTTGTCTGATTTCTGTGGCTAGGACTTCCAATATCATGGTGAAAATAGGCATTTTTGTCTTGTTCCCGATCTTAAGAAAAATGCTCTTAGCCTTTCTACATTGATAATGATGTTAGCTATCAACTTGTCATATATAGCCTTTATTATGTTGAGGCATGTTCCTTCTATTTCTACTTTGCTGAGAAGTTTTTTTTTTTTATTGCAAATAGATGTTGGATTTTGTCTAATGCCTTTTCTACATCTATTGATATGACTGTACGATTTTTATCTTTCAATTTGATAATGTGGTTTATCATATTAATTGATTTGCAGATATTAAACCATCCTTGCATCCCATGAATAAATCCAACATGATCATGGCATATAATATTTGTAATGTATTGCTGAATTCCGTTTGCTAATATTTTGTTGATTTTTGCATCAACGTTCATAAGGAATATCGACCTACAGCTTTCTTTACATGTAATGTCTTTGGTTTTGGAATCAGGGTAATGGTGGCCTCATAAAAAGAGTTAGGGAATCTTGCTGGCCCTTCAATTTTGGGGAATAGTTTGAGAAAGTAAGTGTTAATTCCTCTTTGAAAGTTTGGTAAAATTCACCCATGAGGCCATCTGGTCCAGGACTCTTATTCTTTGGAAGTTTTTGATTATTGATTCCATTTTATTGATGGTGATCATCAGTCAGTTCAGATTTTCTGTTCCTTCTTGACTCAGTCTTAGGAGACTGTGTTTCTAAGAACATTGTCCAATTTGTTGGCACATAATTGCTTGTAGTATTTTCTTATAATTCTTTAATCTTTTCCTCTTTCATTTCTGATTTTATTCACATGGGCCTCTCTCTTTTATTTCTTGATGAGTCTGGCTAAAGGTTTATCAATTTATTTTTATCCGTTCGAAGAACTAGCTCTTGGTTTCATTAATCTTTTGTATTGTTTTTCTATTTCTACTCTGATCTTTATTATCTCCTTCCTTCTACTCACTTCAGGTTTTGCTTGCTGCTCTTTATCTAGTTCTTTTAAATGAAAGGTTAGATTGTTCATTTGAGATTTTTCTTGTTTCTTGAGGTAGGCCTATATTTCTCTCTTAGGGACTGCTTTCTCTGTGTCCCACAGATTTTGATTTGTCTCATGTATCTTTAGATTCTTTCCTTGATCCCATTGTTAGCCCATTAGTTGTTTAGTAGCATGATTTTTAGCCTCCATGTGTTTGTGTATTTTCCAGTATTTTTGTTTGTTTGTCTGTAGGTGATTTCTAGTTTCATACTACTGTGGTCAGAGAAGACAATTGATATGATTTCAATCTTATATTTATTGAGATATGTTTTGTGGCCTAACGTGGTTTATCCTGGAAAATGTTCCATGTGCACCTGCCTGATAAGAATGTATATTCTGCTGCTTTAGGGTGAAATGCTCTGAAAGCATCAATTAAATACATCTGATCTAGCGTGTCACTTAAAGTTGCTGTTTCCTTGTTGATTTTCCGTCTAGAAGATCTGTCCATTGGTGTCAATGAGGTGTTAAATTCCCTACTATGACTGCATTACTATTGATCACTCCCTTTATGTCGGTCAATATTTCTTTTATAAATTTAATGCTCATATGTTGGGTGGATACATGTTTACTAGGGTTATGTCCTCTTGTATTGATCTCTTCATTATTATGTAATGCCCTTCTTTGTCTCTTACTATAGCCTTTGTTTTAAAGTCTGTTTTATCTGATACAAATATTGTTATTCCAGCTGTTTTTCATTTCCATTTGCATGAAATAACTTTTTCCATGACTTTACTTTTAGTGTGTCATTTGATCTGAAGTGGGTCTCTTGGAGATAGCATATATGTGGATCTTGTTTTCTTACCCATTCAGCTATCCTATGTCTTTTGATTGGAGCATTTAATCCATTTACATTTAAAGTGATTACTGATAGGTATATAGCTATTGCCATTTTATTATATGCATTTATGTTTTTCCCCCCTCTTTTTTCACAAGTGCCCTTAACATTTCCTGTAATACTGGCTTATTGGTGATGAATTCTTTCAGATTTTTCCTGTTTGGGAAGCTCTTTATCTCACCTTCAATTTTGATAGCCTTGCTAGGTAGAGCAGTCTTGGTTGTAGGTTCTTGTTTTTCATCACTTTGAATATTTCATGCCAATCTCTTCTGGCCTGAAAAGTTTCTGTTGAAAGATAAGCTGTCATTCTTATAGGAGTACCCTTGTAAGTAACTAGTTGACTTTCTCTTGCTGCTTTTAAGATTCTCTCTGTCTTTAAGCTTTGGAATTTTAATGATGATGTGTCTTGGTGTGGGTCTGTTTGGGTTCCTTTTGTTTGTGACTTTCTGTGCTTCCTGAACTTGTATGTACATTCCCTTCACCAGGTTAGGGAAGTCTTCTTTCATTTCTTCAAGTAGGTTCTCAACCCTTTGCCCTTCTCTTCTCCTTCTGGTGTCCCTATGATGTGGATGTTGGTATGCTTGATGTTGTCCCAAAGGTCTCTTAAACTTTCTTCAGTTTTTTAATTCTTTTTTTCTTTTTGCTGTTCTGTTCGGATGTTTTCTGCTACCTAGCCTTCCAACTCGCTGATTCAAGCCTCTGCTTCATCTAATCTCCTGTTGATTTCTTCATTTCAGTTATTGTATTCTTCATTTCTGACTGCTTCTTTTTTATGGTATCTATGGTTTTTTTCTTTTTCTTTTTTTTTTTATGCTTACTATCTCTCTGTTGAAGTTCTCACTGGGATCATCTATTCTCTCCCTAAGTTCACTGAACATCCTTATAAACACTATTTTGAACTGTCTCTAGTAGGTTGCTTGCCTTTATTGCAGTTCGTTTTTTCTGGATTTTTCTCCTGTTTCTTTTACAGCATGTTTGTTTTCTCATTTTAGTTGCCTCTCTGTGCTTGTTTCTATGTATTAGAAAGATTTGTTATATCTCTCAGCCTTGGCCAGATGGCCTTATGTAGTAGGTGTCCTGTGTGGCCCAGTGGCACAGTCTCTCTAATCACCTGTGCCCAGGGCTCTAGGTGTGTTCCCTGTGTGGGGTGTATGTTTTCTCTTATTGTAGTGAATCACTGATTGCTGTTAGCACGTCAGTGGATGGGAATGACTCTCAGGCTGACTGGCTGTGGGGACTGGCCAGGCCCATGGGGTATGAGTTGCTGTGCGTGGGGTGACCTCAGCAGGCTTATGTACCTGCTGAGAACACCTTTTAGATGTGATGCTTATAGGACTAGTCAGGTGGTGCTCTGTTGTGGTCTGACACCAGCCTCTTGATGTGTTGGTTCTGTGGCCCCCTGGGAGGGGCTCCCAGGTGAGCCAAGGTCAGCCACTGCCTCTGATTGCTCAGGGCTACCTGGTAGGAGTTACAAAGCAATCTGCAGATAGTTGCTGCCTGTGCTGGATCTGGAGGCAAGTGGGAGAGACCATACTGCTGAGGTCTGGTTACCCCCAGCACTGAGCCTGGGGCAGCTTACCAGAAGGACCAGTGTACCTCAAGGCCTGAGGCTGCCTGCCAGCTGCCTGTAAGACTGCAGCTAGAAGAGCCTTTGGGTGATACGAGAGTTGGGTGGTGCAGGGACCCAGGGAGTGATCAGTGTAAAGCAATCAGATTTCACCTAGCCAACACAGTGTCAGTTTTTGTGCTAGTGCTGAATCTGTGGATTCCTATAAAAGTCTCAGATTGCAGCAAGGCCAGCTGCTGCCCACTTTAAGCCTGTAGACATCTGAGGTCTTTTCAAGAAATACTGTAGCTCGGGGTGGGGCTTGTGGCATGCCACTTAAAGTCTCTCCTGGGATGCACTGGCCACACATGAACCATACAAGCTGAGGGCTGTTGTTTGTGGCCTATGGAAAACACAGGGTGAGGATAGCTGCCTGGGAATGGGCTTGCCTTGGGTAATTTGTGGGTTGGGTGGGGCATGGTCATAGGGAGACACAGAGAGAAGTGAATTGATCCCATCAGGCCAATGCAGATTCAAAATCATTCCCAGAGCTGAGCTCTCACAAAAGTCACAGATTACAGTAAGGCCAGCTGCCATCCATGTCAGGCTTTCAGACCTCTGTGATCTGCCCATGAGACACTGCAGCTTGTGTTGATGCCAGTGGACCCCACCAAAAGTCTCCCCTGGAATGTGTGGGCTATGCACCTGCCACTTGAGCCAAGAGTCATTGTAGCAATGAATGTGTAGCCCAGGGAAGGTATAGGGTCGGGCCAGCTGACCAGCAACGGGCACCGTGTACAGTTTGTAAGTTGGATGGGGTTGGGTCTCAGGGAGACACAGGGTAGAGCAGGCTGATCTCACCCGGCCAATGGCACTACAGAACTGGCTGTGCATGCAGAGGGTTCAACACAGGCAAGATGGTGCACATCTGTAAACTGTTCCAAAGGGGGCCAGACAAAGTGCTGCTGCTCCAGCACTTACTCCAGTGCCTTACAACTCAGTCTCTTCCTATATGTCTCTTGTGCCTCCTGAGCTGCTGACCCTCCACCGGTGCCCAGAGTGAGTGTCTGCAAGTGAGTGAGTCTGTGCGCAGGCTCTTTAAGGGGATGTCTAAGTTTTCAGATTCCTTCCATCTCACTTAGAAGGTCAGAATTCTCACTGATTTTTACAGTCAGATTTTGTGGGAACTCCTCTTCTTGGTACCAGAACCCTGGGCTGGGAAGTCCCTGTGTGGGGCTAGAGCCCATTGCTCCTTCAGGAGGGCCTCTGCAGCTGAGCTCTCCCTTCCAGTGCTCAGCCACCATGCACGATTATGCGATCAGCCCACTTTGTGTCTGCACCCCTTCTACTGGTCTCGATGTGGCTCTTTCTTTATATCCTTAGATATGTGTTATGATCAGCTATACTTCAGTTGGTTCTCTACATTGATTGTTTTATACTTTGGTTGTAATTTTAATGCAGTCCTGGAAAGAGGCGAGACCTGCTTTACCTAGCCCGGCATTTTGACCCCCTCCACCAGAATCCTTCTCCCTTGATTTATATGGTCTCAACACCCAGAATGCTATAGAGAACTTATGGTCCAAACACTTTGAGAATTAATGACTTGGGGTGGGGGATGCCCTAAAAACACTTTCTCAATCTAAACTCAGTCAACCTGATATGATAGCATGCAAGTCTCATAGTTTTTAGGTTCTTAATGTCATCAGTGGACCAGTATATTTTGAAGATTTTTTTAAGCAGTATTTCATCCTTTGCCTCGATCCTCCTGTCTAGCCAGTAGTTCCTGCTCATTCTCCCTGTACTCTTCCTCACACTTGTCTTCTCTCATGCCTCTACTCTAGCTCATGTCCCTGCAGTGTCCTTCTCAGTGGCTTCTAGTCCCCGCCCATTTTTGTCCTATGTTCCACTTACGAATTAATAATTTTCTTTCTCTGTCCCCTTCAACACTGCATTATGTGAATGAGTTCATCTGATGGTTCTTCAGAATGAAAATCTCTATGCGATATGCATAATATATTTATGAACCATACAGGAACCAGGAAGTCCCCACATAACCCTTAAAAGAGCTTTAAAAATACCAGAGTGCACAAGAAGTGTCCCAAGAACATCAGAGTTTTTGTTTCATTGGTGTTTCTAAAGGTATCAAGTCATGATCTCTAACTGTAGAATTTTCAAATTCCCCTTTATTGTTAACTGGTCATGGTTCAACTTTGACAATTCAAAGTTGGAACATATATTGATTGAATTCAGCAAAATTTAGAGCATCTCCTACATGTCTGACACTGTGCTCAACAATGGAAGACTGACAATAAACTAGACAGACTTAGCACTCTCCTCCAACCATCGGACAGTAATGACCTGAAGGTGAGGGCCGTGTCCTGAGCACCTATAAGTGAGGCAAGGGAGCAGGCTGAGGGAACACTGACAGTAAGCCCTCAGTGCACCACACTTGCTCCCAATTATCGTTTTCAGTAGGATGACCAGTGCGGGCACTAGAACCCTTGCCTGAGTTTGAGTCCTGGGTCTCCTACTTACTAAATGCATTACCTCAGGCAAAGTATTTTCCTCTGTTTCAGTTTCCTCAAATGTCAATGGGAAAACCAGCAATAATGGATTCTTCTGAGGATTAAATGGATACATGAAGTGTTTGAAATAGTAGCTAACATACAGTAGGTGCTCAAAATATTAGTTATTTCCTATACAAAGTTCCTATAATATTGCCAGAAAAAGAAAATATTTCTCCACTATTTGAACAAACATCTCATCATAGAAAATGATGAATTAATTAAAATTCACAATTTACATCAAAAGGTTACAACCTTGCCCTGTAGTGACAAGAAACATGAAAAAGGAATATACAAATGCTCTTGCAGATACACACACACACAGTATCCATTTGTACAAAAAAACTTTCAGGGAAAAAAAAAAGAAAGATAAACAAAGATGAAAGCCATGCCCAGCAGCAACCATTTCCAGTGTGACCTGGTGAGTTCTCAGCTTCAAACTGGTCAGATCAAGCGCTCTCCAGCAGCGTTACCTGGGGATCTGTCACTCACACATCAAACTCCTTTCCGCTGGCCTCTTCTCACACAGAACATGATGCCAGATGCAGAAACATCACTGTTTTCTTGCCTGGAGTGTTGAGGGTCAGGGGTTGGGGAGAGAGTGTGAGATATAGTGGTGGTGGGAGGGGGGAAACCAGAAATGCCAGCGAGAGTGTTTCCTTGTGTTCACAAAACACCTGCATTACAAAGTATCATGTGGTTTTCCAGCGACCCAATTTCAGTTCTGCCATAAGATTGGCAAGAAAATCCTTTTGAGATCATCAAAGATGGTTTCGTTAGCATCAAAACACCCTATCAAGCATGGAGGTCTGGACCCTTCAGCATTGGCTGGAAGAAAAAGAGTATATAGGGTGACCTCACCCAGACTGGGCAGGAGCAGAAGGCAGCCTGTTGATACCCAGCTGAGATTCCTTACTTATCTGTCCAATTCATTCTCCTCTATAAATAGCCTCAAGTAAAAATAGGGATCAAGTTATAGATTTCATTCTACAACTAATTCAGTAGGATATACCAATTGAGAGCTAACCTTTATTTAGTCAATACTTATCACTAAAGCAGTTCTTATGACTTACATCAATTACAACCAATTTTGCTTAAATTATTTAGCATTTAATGAGTGCTAACTCTATGCAGAGCATCGACCATTTTTCCTGTTCTACTCATGAACCATGGTTGGCTATGGAACCTTCGGTCAAAATTTAAAAAGGAGTAGGAAAGTACAATAGAAAACAATCTGAACAGGCAAGGATATGACCAGGTGTATATAGCTGTAGGAAGAGTGTTCACAATAGAATAGAGGGGTGGACCACTGTGGAGGCCAGAACAAGAATCTAAGCTAGAGGTAAAAGGAGCCTTCACCATGATAGTAGTGTTAAGAATGAAAAGAAGGATTCAGACCCAATAATCCAGCGGGGCTAGAAAGGACGTGGCTTGCTGACTGACTGGATATAAAGTGAGACAGACAGAGAGGAGGTGAAATGGGCTTCAAACCTGAGAGACTGTCAAGCTGAGCTGGAGAAGGAGAAACTTACTTTGGGAGAAAGGAATGATGACTTCTACTTGAGAAAGGCATCCAGCTGGTGGCTAGTGATGTGGCTTTGGGGCTCCAGAGGAAAGCCGAGAACAGAAAGGATAAAGGTGGGAAGTGAGGGCATGGACAGTGGGAAAAAAGAAAGCAAAGTGACAAGCAGTTAGCTAGGAACTATGCTAAGCACTTGGCATATGTTTGCTAATTTTGCCCTTATAAGCCTCTGAAGTAAGAATAAGGAAACATACTCAGAAAACTTAAGTAACATTCTCAAGTTTCAACAGCTACGTAAGTGCTGGAGCCAGGATCTGAATTCAGGTCTATCTGACTCTCATATCCATGCTTTTAAGTAACGGTCTCTATTCACAGTGAGATTTTCAGACATTTGAGGAGAATGAGTGAAAAGAATGAGAACGAGGACTGGCAGAGCCAGGAAAACCATCGGATGAGAGAGCTCCAAGGAAGAACAGGTGATCAGTCAGGCAGAATGCTACCATGGTCTATTGAACTTTATGATTAGAAAGTCATTGGTGGGTATTAAGAAATGATTTTATTAGTACAATAGGGTATAATTACTCATTCAGGGGTTAAGAAGAAAGGATGACAGCAAGTATAAAACTGCTTGACTTTGAAGGGAAGAAGAGACACAGATAAAGGTAGGGTTTTTGTTTTTGTTTTTTAAATTTGAAGAAAACTTGCTTAAGTTCACAAGCTGAGGAGGAAGGAAATGGTGAAGGAGATAGTGGGTATAAGACAAAAGGAAAGAAATGATTGATGTGACAAAGCCATGGAAGAGACAGTAAGAGTTGGCTGAAGAACATGGTTTTGATCTTGAGAAGGAAGAAGGACACATTTTGCTTTGACAGCAGAGGGAGTGATGTAAACATGAATTACGATTCTGACCAAAAAAAAAAAAAATGTTAAATGGAGAAGATGGAAGTCAAGAGTGACCTCATGGGGCACCCTTGGTTGGGTCATCTATAATAACATGTGATAGGAAGTCTGGACTGGAGGGTTTAAGATGAGAAGGAAAATCTGGAGCAACCACTGTGAAGACTGTGAAAATGAATACTCAGCACCAGGGCCTAGCCAGAGCTAGAAATTTGTATCAGATGCAACTGGCGCAGAAAGTTGATTTTCTCCAGCAATTTAACCTATGCTCTCGTCAATGTGGACTGACAGGAAAGTCGTGCAAAAAGTCGACACAAACACACACACCATGGATGAAGACAGCCATCTGTGAAACATGGCTGAATTTTAATTCCACCAGCTTTGTGTCCAGGTGGATTTTATTACTCTCCAGAAAAGAGTCTGTAGGAAAAAGACCAAATGCCAGTGCATAAAACGAGGCTGTCTAGTGTGCCTCATTTGTAGCTGTTATTAGCATGTAACAGTCTCTCAGAAGGTAAATGACAACTTGACATGTAGAAATGAGACAACATGGAAAGGGAGGAAAACAGCAGAAACGGAAAGAGAGAAAAAGCTCCTCCCGTCCTTGGGAGCTGAGCACTGCGTCCTAATGAGAGTGCTCTGCGCTCACCATTTTAATAAGAGAAAGGACAAAAAGCAAGCAGGGTCTGTCAATAATAACCTAAGGGTCATCGTTATCTTTCTGAACCATCGCTCCTAGGATGTAAAAGGTGCAGGCTCCAAGTGCTAAAATGCAGCTAATGAATTCCATGGGCGTTCCTTACAAGAGCACTGGCCCTACCGCTGGGTGGCTGAGTGCCACATCACGGTCCTGCCATTCCCACAATTCCATGGGAGGATAAGCAGGGCCAATGAATTCCACGCCATGTCCCCCTTCATGAAGCTGGTAGAAATTCTGTGCAATTTAAGGCCACTGCTGTGACATTAACTACAAGGCTCCTTTCCTGCAAATCCATTACATCCAACAGGAAAAACCAGCAGACCCCGTGGCTGATGGATGCTGTAAGTACTAAGCAAGTGTCTCGGCAATGAGAACACCCACCACCGCTCAACTACTATGAGTCCATCCATTTGCTTATTATCAGGAATTTTCTGGGTATTTTGAAAGGTAATAGTGCCAATTTTAGCATCCTTTCCAGGATAAAAAGAAAATCACTAGGAAGTTTCAGATCAACAGCAGAAGGACCAATACCACTTACCATATTCATGGGGGCATGTTTACTGTCAAAACTATGGGGTTTTGGTTCAGGATCCCAAAAAGAATCTTTTTGCCTGTTTTAGAAAAAGCAGCCTGAAGGCAACTTCAAGTCCTTTAATCACTATCTTTAACCTAATTATTATCATGTTTAATAAAATGTCTTGGTAGTTTCAGAGCACTTATAAAAACAGTATTTCAGCTAGTCCTCAGTGCAACTAGTGACGTGTGTAAGGAGGGTGGGGCAGGTATTATCTTCATTTTACTGATAAGGAAACTCCAGGTCCCTGGCACACTGTCATAAGCCTAACCTTGAGTACTCTCAGAACTGGGGTACCCTTACACTTTCAGACATTTAATTATAATTTCATATGATTAATTTTAAAGAAGTTTTCTATGCTGAGCCTAAACATGTCACCCTGCAACTACTCCTAAGTGGCTTTATTTTTTCCTTTGGAACAATAAAGTAGAATCTAATTCTCTTCCATTCTTTTAGGTCCAATCAACCATCAACAGCTGTAGCAATGTGATGCTCTTTGGCAGTTTTTTGATATAAGAGAATCTGTGTCAAAATTTTTTTTCCCCTAGTTCTGCACTGACCAAGCCATTAGCTGCATGTGATTATTTAAATTAAAATTAATTAAAAGTAAATAAAATTTAAAATTCAGATGATTGTCACACCGGCCACATTCAGCCACACATGACTTGTGGCTACCGTACTGCACAGTGCAGAGCGTCTCCATTTTACAGAAAGTTCTGGCACACAGCACTTTTCTAGACTCATGACCTGCTTTGTCTGAATTTCTGGCCTACATACCGATAGCATTGTAGAGCCATCCTTTCCTGTCACTTACTTGTAGTAACGCCTTTTCAGAGAGCATTTATTTGATCTGATCTTTTTTTAATTGTGAGGGGTACTGAGGGAGAAAAGAAAAAGAACTCACCCCACATTGTGTCCGCTTAGAGATACTTAATTGGTTTGTGAGTTGGCTGACAAGTTTTAATAGTCTCATCTTTTCAAATCTAAACTCAGCTTGAGGCCAAATCACAGCCTATATTTAATACACACACAGAAAATCTATTATTAAAATGGAAGTGTTCTTCTTACTTAAGCTGACAAAACAGAGAAGACGGATTTCATATCTTTACTTTTTACTTCTGGGGAGCCTGGGCACAGGAAAGGAAGGAAAAATAATGCTCATTAGTGACATTTGGAAATTCTTAGTCTCTCACTGGCCCTGACTGAGCTTTATTTTGGCATCTTACCTAGTTGCTTTTTAAACCCATAAAACTTGAAAGCTGTAGACACCAGCACTGATGACACAGTTGCAAAAACTTACAAAACATTAAAGCACAAAGGGACCTTTGAGATAATCTAATCCAAAATCCCCATTGGATAAGTAAACAGAGGCTCAGAAGGTGTCAGTCATTTTGGTCTAGAACCTAATCTCTCGTTTCCGGTTTCAGCATCCTCCTGTATACTGCAGCAAGGTGGCCTACTGAAACATCTACTGGACTTGCAACATGTCATTTGTTTATACTCCATCCTCCTCTGCAACCATACTTTCCTTTGATGACATCCAATCCTCCTAATTCAGGTAAGATGTAATGGATACTTTTAGTAAGGGATCTCCAAGGTAAGATTACCATAAATCACACACAAAGGGCAAGGTTTGATGAAATATATTTGCTTTCTTATTCTGAATCTCTTAAGAGTCTCCTTATAGGCCCTAGGAACAGAATTCAAGGCCCATTTCCAAAGTATTTGTATCATACTGGGGTCAGCCATAACAGAAGTACCAAAAAAAAAAGAGAGAGAGAGAGAAGCTTTAAAAATGTTCTATGTCAATAACGAGTAGGAAATTTCTAGGAAATGCAGAAAGGGGACACAGAATTGAGAATTAAGTTAATAATGATGACAAAGCTATGTCAATGATGACAGCCAACATCTGAGCACTTACTAAAATCCAGGCAGTGGTCTTGGGGTCTTCCTTGCATTATTACATCCCCACACCCATGGCATAGGTATCTTTGCTACTTCCATGAAAACAGATGAGGAAAAGAGAATCAACAGGCTCTGAGTCCTATCACATAAAGTTTTAGAAAAGCTGGTGGGTTGAAACATAACTTACGGAAACAGAATATGCAACTCACAAAAGGCCTTTTGAGGAGGAGAAACTATAGAAACGGCTTTTTGAATTTAATTTTTTTGACTGGTAAGACAAAAATCTAGGCTTAGTGATCCTCAGTTTTAAACAAAAATCAAGAGAGCCAAACTAAGAAAAGCTTGTCATTTTAAAATGCATTTTATTTTACTTGTATAATATTTTAAAACTTGTATTACAATAAAATCATCTTGACATGGCAAGTATTCTAAAGGAAAAACAAAATTTTCTTCTGATGGTTGTGTCAGGAGCCAATATTTCAAAAAGGAGCTGTGTTTGGTGTCAAATTCCCTCTGATATTCATGCAACTTATCTTCTGAACAGACTGAGGATTAGGGGAGAAGTCAGAAGAGAGCAAAGGTCTGTTGTTCCGCCCAGCCTGCTCCACAATCTTCTGCCTAAACTAGGCCTACTTATTGAGAGTGCGTAAAATTCATTCCTTCTGTCACCCATCTCCTTCCCACACTAACCCCTGTAACACTTCGTCTCTTGGCCCACCAGCAAAGGCTTTACAGCATCCAAGGCAAAAATCCTGCACGATAAACAAAGACGCAATTTGTTTTCATCTCCCCCACATTTCAATTGACTATTTGACAAGTAAGAGGAGATAAACTATCCTTCTACTTACTCTACGATAGAAAAAAGAGCCATTATTCTGGTCAAAATTAAGTAACAGATTTGATTCAGTCTTGGAGTTCTTAGAATCCCTAAATAAAAATATGTGAACTTAATTTGCCTTAGAGCTTTAATTCCTCTATCACTTAACTTCTCCTCTCTCAGATCTGTGGGCAAAACATAATACGGATAACATGCTGCAAGGATGAGCCATGTTTCTTAATCACCAAAGAGCTGATATGCTGTTTATGAAATAGGACTGAGAGAGAGGATATGATTTCTTTTCCTATTGATGAACCTACTTTAAAGTTATACTATAATTATAATCCTTTCTTCGTACTCCATTTTTAAAGACTGTGTAACAGTAGTAACATTTTAGATGTAATTCATAGGTTCCAACCAATGATTTTCTCCTGTGTTCATTTCAGTATCTGCAATCCCTTTAAGTGACCTGAGCTTTCAGTGGTAAGTGGAATATTTAAACAATAATTGGATACCTGCTACATGTTGGTACAAAAAGGATGATAGTGGAGACATAAGGTACAGCACATGCAAATAAAAAGGCAGGTTTCTATTTGAGTAACTTTTATAGGATCTGGGCCAAAATGTAAGGAATAGAATCTTGTCTTCAATGTCTATTTTTCACATTTTCACTTTCTTTCTTGTCTTGTGTTCTTAGTCTCCTGATCTCCATACCATCAAAAATTGGTCCTAGAAAATGTCATTTATATATTTAGACACTGGTATAGAATTCTGAGAAAGGGCTTTTCTGAGGCTGTATATGTAGATCAATATAGTATAAAGTTGTTAGACAAGAAATAAAACATTTTTTGTAACTACAGACAGAAACTTATCCCACTAGTCCTTAACTGATAGTCCTGGAACAATCTGTACTCACAAGTGTGCCAAAAGTTGCAAAGAAATCACGGTAATTACAATGTAATTACTACTACAGAATAGCCATGTGTCTTCAGTGTCTATAAAAATCAGTGGTAATTAGTACGCTGCCCACCTGGTGTTAGCTCACCTTTCTGAATAGACACCTTTCTGAACAGGAGTGCTCAGTGCCTTCTCCTACAAATCCAAGAGGCAATGTCCCCATCTGGTAAACAAAGACTTGGCATCACATTGTCTCTGGCCTCTTATTTTAGCCGAGTAAAATACCAATGTGTGCTCCATCTATTAAATTAAAAAAATTTTTTAATATATAGACAGATATTTCACGGCATGTCTGAGAAAAAATAAACACATATTTGTGCTTTCGTACACCACTTGAGAACTACTAAAGAAAGGGTAGTATTTATGGAGCACTTAATATATGTTCAGCACTATTCTAAACAGTTTGCATGTTTTAACTAATTTAATAAATTTTTCTCTTCACTATATTGCCACAGTGACAATATTTGGTAACATTTATTTACAATCACAGCTCAATACTTAAAGGCAATCAATGGGTTAATTGTAAGGCAAACTTTAGTCACACTTTTAAATTACTGCTTTATTATTTAAAAATAAGTCTTTGCCAGGTTTTCTCCATCTGAGAAATGAACAACGTAAGAGTAGAGATAATCAATTTGTGTTTAAAATATTCTAAATTTTACTATTGATATCCTTGAGGCTGGGTACATCCTCACTAGTATATTCCTAGTACATCCCCACAAATGCTGATGACAGAACTAAGATGATGATGATGAACTCAGGTGATGGAGAAAGTGGGATAGGTCCTTCCTGGAAAACATTTTTTAAACTCTTGGGGCTCATGAGGTTCACATAACAATTCCCTCATCTTTTTCCTCTTCCTTCAGGATGGAGAAAGCCTGATTGTTTTCTGATATCTCATAGCCAAGGGTCTAGTCTGGCACGATCCTTATTTGAAAGTCTTGAAATCAACCAAGCTTGGCAAGATCAGCATGAGAGAAATTTGATCTAAGTTTCCATTATTGTCAGTAAATATTCATTGAGCTATAAACAAATAAATAAATTTTAGGTCCTTTTAAAAGAAAATAATTTTTTTTAAAATAGCTACTATATACTAGGGACAAAAAAAAAAATCAACATTGGTACTGGAACATAGTTCCTCATGGTTTCAAAGTAGGCGATTGTGAAAGTAAAATCATCTCATCCCCTAGGTCAACTATTATTCCCTCCTTGACAGATAAGACTTTCAGCCCATGGCTTATAGACACCAAAGCACAAAGCATGTTGCTAAACCAGGGACACTATCTCATTTAAAACCCTCAAAAATTCTATGCCAAAGCAAAAAATAAAAATAAAAAAAATTAGCACACGGAGAAGACTAAACTGCTTATTCAACAGGTCACTTAGTTTTCTTATCCAGGGGACTTTCTATGCCTAACTCAATGACTCTTTCAAAGAGTCAAAGCTAAATATCTATTTTTTTTTTTAAATTGGGGACACTCTAAAAATATTTCAAGGCCAAGGTTATATTGTATATTTTATGGTATTTTCAATAAAGTTACTGTTCAAGTACTTGCACAGATTCAAACTTGCTTTTAGAAATCTTGATGACTGCAAAGCAGTGACTGCAGAGGAAGAAGTGCAGGCAAAGAGACTTAAGCTGTTCCACTGTGTTATTCTTACCTCTGTGGTCTTGGTCAAGTCATGTAGCCTCTCTGTGCCTCAGTTTCGCTACCTGTGAAACACAGATGATAATGCCCTCTACCTTGCAAGGTTGTAGAAAGGTTTAAAGATATTGTATGTAGACCTCTTAGCATATGGCACATAAGAAAGACTCTAGTGGAGAGACAAGCTATAACTTTTTAACAACTTACTACAAGCATTGCTGCAGGCCCTTCATGAGGACAATAATGCATTTGAGGTGTTTCATTTTTATAACAAAGTGTTAGATTTGCTAACCCCACTCCTAAAGTCAGGTACTAATAAGCTTTCCTATCACCCGTGCTAATGGTATGGAACACCATCAAATACTGATGTTTAATTTTGTTATAATAAATAGGAACGATTTTACTCATTAAAACATGATTATGTATGTATTTAAAAATAAAGGTGGAATGACGTCAGAAGCACGGTGGTGTGAGAGGTCCTTTTGGTCCCTCCTCTTGAAGTTACAACAAGTTGAACAACTATAATTCAACAAAGAATTCCTTGATCAACATACAAACATATCTGAGAGATCTGTGAATCAAAAGTGGGAGAACACAGACAACATCCATTTATGATTAAAATACTCAATAAAATGAGTAAAGGAGGAAAGTATCTCAATGTATAAAGGCCATATATGACAAACTCTCAGCTAATACAATACTCAATGATGAAAAATTGAAAGCTTTTCCTCTAGGGTCAAGAACAAGACAGGGATGGCCAATTTCACCACTGTTATCAACAGAGTACTGGACATCTGAGCCAGAGTAATCAGGCAGGAGAAAGAAATAAAAGGCACTCAAATGAAGAAGCAAAATTGTCACTTTTTGTAGATGACATGGTTCTTTATATAGGAAACCCTAAAGACTCCCCCGCAAAAAACTATTAGAAATAATAAGCAAATACAGTAATGTTGTAAGATACAAAAGTAATGTACAAAAATCCATGGCATTCCTATAGGTTAACAATGAATTTTAGAAAAAGAAATGGAAAAAAAATTCCTCTTACAATTCCAACAAAAAGAATAAATACCTAGAAATAAACTTAACAAAGCATGAGAATGACCTATACACTGAAAACTATAAGTATTATTAAAAGAAATTGAAGAAGACACAAAGAAATGGAAAGATTATTCTATATTCATAAACTGGAAGAATCAACATAGTTAAAATGGCCGTATTACTCAAAACAATATACATATTTAATGCAATCCCCATCAAAATCCCAATGGCGTTTTTGAAAATCATCAAATTTGTATTAAACCACAAAAGGCCCCGAATAGCCAAAGCAATCCTGAGAAAAATGAACAAAGCCAGAGTTATCATACTCCGTGGCTTCAAATTATGCTACAAAGCAACAATAATCAAAACAGCATGGTGTTGCCAGAAACACACACGCACAGACCAAAGGAACAGAATTAAGGTCCAGAAATACACTCACATATACATGGGCAAATAAATTTCGACAAAGGAGTCAAAAATGTACAATGGAGAAAAGAAAGCCTCCTCAATAAATGATGCTGGGAAAACTGGAAAGCCACATGCAAAAGAATGAAACTAGACTGCTATTTGTCACCAACACAAAAATTAACTCAAAGTGGATCAAAGACCTAAATATAGACGTGAAACAATAAAATACATAGAAGAAAACATAGGTACTAAACTTACAGGGGTTGATCTGAGAGGATTTTATGAATTTGATCTCAAAAGCAAAGGAAGTAAAAGCAAAAATAAGTGAATGGGAGTATATCAAACTAAAAAGCTTCTGCACAGCAAAAGAAACCCTCGACAAAACAAAAAGGCAACCAACAGATGGGAGAAGATTATTTACAAATAACACCTCTGATAAGGGGTCAATATTCAAAATACAAAAGATATAAAGAATTCATACAATCCAACAACAACAAAAACAAACGATCCAATTGAAAAATGGACAGAAGACCTGAACAGATACTTCTCCCAAGAAGACATAGAAATGGCCAACAGATATATGAAAAGATGCTTAACTTCACTAGCTATTAGAAAATGCAAATCAAAACCGCAATGAGATACTACCTCACACCGGTTAGAATGCCTGTTTATAAGACAAGTAATAACAAATGTTGGAGTGGTTGTAGAGAAAAAGGGAACCCTCATACACTGCTGATGGGAATGTCAATTGGTACAGCCACTATGGAAAACAGTATGGAGGCTCCTCAAAAAATTAAGAATAGAATTACCATATGACCCAGTAATCCCTTTTCTGTGTATTTTCCACCACAAACCACAATTTGAAAACATTTAATGGTAAAGATATACATAACCCTATATTCGTTGTGTTATTCATGGTGGCCAAGACATGGAAACAAGTGAAATGTCCTTCAATAGATGATTGGATAAAGAAGATGTAGTACATATACATAAGAGAATATTTACTCAACCCTAGGAAAAGATGATATACTGCCATTTGTGACAAGATGAGTGAAATAAGTGACTTATTTCACTTATTTCATGCTAAGTGAAATAAGTCAGATGGAAAAAGTCAAGAACCACATGATTTCACTCATATATGAGATATAATACCGAAAACAACAAGAACTAGACAACCAAACAAACAAAAACTCATAGAGACAGACAACATTATGGTGGTTGCCAGAGGGAAAGGGGGTCGGGGGATAAAAAGAGTAAAGGGGATCAAATATATGGTGATGGAAGATTTTACTTTGAGTGGTGAACACACAATGCAATATACAGATGATATATTATAGAACTGTACACTTGGAACCTACATAATTTTATTAACCAATGTCACCCCAACACATTTAATAAGATTTAAAACCACGCGTGTGCACACACGCACATACACAAACCAAATAAAAGATGGTGTTCTCAGCAAAAACAAGATGTTGAGCTAAGTATTATCCATAGTTAATAGCTTTTTGTATTATACTTGTTACTTGATAAGGCAAGGCTCACCAAAAATATGCATCAGAAAAACATATATCTAAGATAATGTTACCCATTTATTTGGCTGTTCTCCACCTCCCAATCTTTCAGTAGAGAAAAGACAGTAATCATTTGATTATAGACAGTGAAATGGCTCAGTGTAGCTCACAGGAAAACTGTTCTGATGGAGGTAAGTCTGAGAATCACTGGTCTCAGGATCATGCAGATTTTTCCAAGTTCCATCTTATAGCTATTCAAATCTCCATAGACTTATAGAACTGGTATCCAACTCCTCTCAGAAATGCTTTTAAATGAAAAGTCACAATTTAACCTTATGCCTTGAGTTTCTATTGACACACAAAATGGATAGCATAAGTCATCTATCTCTCATATAAACTGTACTCAAAAGTCCTGAACATCATACTGTTCAGAGTCTGTCATTTCAAGTCCCTTTACAATTTCTTCTCAACATTTAGTGAGAAGGAAGCATTTCTCTGTTTTGATGAGCTCTAATGTTTCATTTCAATAGATAATACAATAAAAACTATAAAGAAAAAAATAAAGCCTAATTTCTATTTTCTGTATAGTCCACAGGAAACAGCTTAAGTTTTATGCTCCGCCCACCCCCCCCCGCCCCCGTCCCCACCCTTTGGCCTATGATGTCTGGTGCAATTACCTTCTTCTCTTTCCTGAATTCATCATTACTTGGTTAGTGCTCTATTGCTTACTGGTTTTACCTTTTTACTTGTGAATCTTTTATTAGAAGTGCTTTCAAATCTGAGAATTTATATTCAATGGATTTATGCAGATTTTCTAAGCCTTTTATGTCCATATAATTGAAGAGCAACTTGAAAAGGTAGAAAATTAAAGACTTGCTCTATGTTGATGTATGTTGTTTAAAGCCATGTGTTCTGTAGATGGTCATCTCCAAGGAGGTCGGCACAGGTCTGTCTTGCTTGATTTTTAAACTCCACTACTAAATCCCTGCAATAGTCAAAGTTTTAACAAATACTTTAATGAATTAATTTAATGTTTGGGTGTTACTTGTCATGAAATTAAGAAATTAAAGCATGTTTTTCTACTCAAAAAAATGCCAAGTAGAATTTCTTGCTGAACTTGAAATTTTCTATTAAAAGAAAAATTGGAGAGAACCCAAATTCTGTATTTTTATGAACTCAAAGATGTGAACCTACATTGTTATAAATCATACATAATGACTGATTTATATTTGGTGAAAGGTCTTTAAAAAAAGGGAAACCACAGAGATCTGACTTTTCAGTTGGCAACGTAAACTGGGACACTCTTTCTGAAGTGAAATGTGACAGACTATAGAGCATTCTAAAAAGGGCTTCATTTCCTTTTACTGAATAATTTTACGAGGAGATATATATTCCCCCAAAGAAATAGTCACTAAGATACAATACTCTCCATGAAAATGATAAACTGGAAAAAATCCAAATATACTAAAATAGGTTAGACATATAATGGCCATATCATAGGATTCTGTGCAGTCATTAAAAACCAGGCTACAGCAAGATATTTGATCACCTTGATGAAAGTTTATGTGAGACAGAGAAAGCAGAAAGACTGGAATGCTTCTATCAAAATTTTAATAACCAATTACAAGCACAAATTTTACTTTTTTCTTTGAAATGTCCTCAATGCAATTATGTTGCTGCTATAATCAGTAAACCAAAAAATTGTATTAAAAGAGAGTCTTTGGGTGTTACCTTTTCAAAGGGAATGAGCCCTGCTCTCACAACAGAAACTTTTCCTTCTCTGTGTTTCTCTGCAAGACATCGGCCGAGGATGTTCGGACATTCAACCAGAACAAGCAACACCTTCAGAATTTCCCAACTTGACACCATGTCACACCCCAAATAAAAGTTCATGGGGAATCCCTACAGACTGTAACACTGCCATCACCTCCAATGAAGAAATCGGCAATTCTGATCCAGGGTAACTCTGCCTCACAGTAGGTGGGGAACACTCTGAATCGCATTAAGAGACACATATACTGAGTAAAATGTTGAGGTATATAGTTCAAAGCTGGCTAAATTTGAGGCAGCCATCAAGTAACCACTATCTTATCATCCACAGCTCCCCAGCCTCAGTTTTCTCACTTGTAAATTGGGGTCTTGAGACCACAGGTACTTTGAGTCTCCATCTTGCTATGAAGTCCCAGGGTTTTATGATAATAGTCTAAGGAATGGGATAAACTGGGATAATGCTGAGTGAGAAGAGGACCCCTGCTTCTGCTCACAGGATGACTTGCAGGGATTCCCTGGCTTCAGGCAGGAAAGTGGCAGACGTCTGCAGTGTTGGTGATGGGCATGGAACTGCAGGGAGGAATCAAAATACCATGTCCTGAGCTCTAAGGAAGGTGCCATGCTGGGGCAGGGGAACATGCTGGCTGAGCCATTGCCCTGGAACAGTTAGAGATGTAAAAAAAGGACCGTGGTTAGGGCAGAAAGAAGCCAGTTGATATGTCCCCTTCCTATTTCATACCACAAGCACCAGGGTAAAGGGGAACGGCAGCATATGTATCTAAAAGAAGACATAAAGAGGAAAAAATAGATGTTTTTGTACTTCTTGTTCTGAGAGGGGTGAAGAGAAGAAGAGAAGGATGCAGGACACCAATAACGCCTCTGGCAAAAAGGAAACATGTGCATTGCAGATGGAGAGGCTCGTTTTTTAGAGAGGAAATGGGGGCAATAAGGTGACCTTTATAAATCTCTGAATTATATAGCATTCTCTGGGGTGTCTTCAATCTAAAACTACTGTATCCCACAGGGGATTAGAATGGATAGATTCTCTGTCTTTCCTCTGAGTTACTGTGCTAGTAAACCAAACAAGGGCAGAGTGTGGACCAAGGAAAACCGCTGAAGCCAGAACAGTGATTTGTGATGCTGTGGGAGGTGCAGCAGGATGCTATGTGCCTGTGTGTGTGCATGTGAGTGTGTGTGCGTGTGTGTATGTGTGTGCGCGCGTGCAAGTGCAACATCTCTCAATTGCTAGATCAATCTCAGTTCCCTCTCCTACCGAGCAGTACTCACTTGGGGATCACTGGTCCTCCTTAGGGGAGCTGCTCCTGCCCTTCAACAGACAATTCATGGGAGCCCATTATAGGTCCCTGGGGCCCCTGGTAAGGAGAGGAGGGCAGAGGGCTGCAGAAGGCATCGACCCAGAAACCTCGTTGGGACAGGAAAGACACTGGGCCTGGTAAAATGGAGTGGAAAGCAGCAGCTATTTGTCATACTCCATTAATTCAAATGGAGGGGGAGGGATGGCATCCAGAGGAGGGCTGCAAGGTCCTTTTTTACCTGAGTGTCATATGTTTCCTTGAACCCAAGGGAGACTCTGGGAAGAAGTATTTTGTCTCCAAAGATTCCATTCTTAAAGGAGAGCAAACTCCTCTGCATGGTCACAGGAGAGCTCAAAGGGAACTGTTTCACAAGGCACGGACTAAACGTTGATTTTTAATGAGAAAGGGTATACGATGGGATGGAAATGCAAGCCAAAGGAAACGACTTAGGAAAAGAGCCATCACACATGTAGGTGCAGAGACACACATGCCCCTTCCCTCACGGATCCACGCATTCTCTCCTAAAGCCTTAGGAGAAGAGCTCAGAGGAGCAGGGAGTGGCAGACAGTCAGGTAGCAGACAGGAAAAGGATGAGCCCAGACAGACTGCCCAAACCGCCTGTTCTGTTAGACTTTGTCGTTCTTAACAAAATCCTCTAATTTAGCCATCTTTAAAGTAACAAACACATTAACACAACCTAGTTGTTTTATTACTGAGAACGCTAGGTAGCGGTGAATGGATGGCCAGGAGGGTATAAGCAAGAGGACAGGAATTCAAGAGTGGTTTTAGGGGAAAGAAGGGACAGGAGAGGGATGCATTAAATTAACTCAAGAAGAAAGGCAGCAGTAGGTATATCAATTTGACGATAATGGTGTTTTTCAATGACTAAAGCAAGTTACAGTACGCAATCCAATTTAGTATAACTGTGACTTACTGTGAGTTCTATAAACTTAATCAATGCCTGGTATTCAGGGCATTGTACAAACACTGGAGCTCTAAAAATAAATATTAGAAGTGTCTGTCAATTTCTCCTTTTGGGATTTAGTATGGCAGGTTTTAAAAAATGTACGTTTATATCTAAATATCATCATCTATTATAAATTTTTTAAAAATTTAAGCCTTAATATTACCTATGTTGACTGACTTAAAATTCATTAATTATAAGATTATAGCAGGCTGGTGAGGGAGGTAGGATGGAGGCAGTGGGCCAGAACAATGCAAAATCTTTTGTTTAGAACCTCACAGATGCCTCATGTTCTTGAAGGCCCAACTTTATGGGTTCAAGAAAGAATACTATTTAAATGGTCCTTTTTCTATTTCAATACAAAAAAAACTCCTAAACTATGAAAACTCAATAAGAAAGATCAACATACTGAAATACGTTATGCCTCCAAGAAGTAGGAAAATTAAATGAAAGAAGTAGAGTTTGAAATTTTATACCTACTTATAAAATGAAAAAAAGAAATACTGTATGTACTAATGACCAAAAATAGCCTTTAATATATATGTTCCCTCAGTTAAGCAAACA
The DNA here is from genome assembly GCF_902729225.1 of Pteropus medius. Lineage (NCBI taxonomy): Eukaryota > Metazoa > Chordata > Mammalia > Chiroptera > Pteropodidae > Pteropus > Pteropus medius. Next base: position 23,750,663 of record NW_024352787.1, read on the forward strand.
CGCATTGGAAAATTATTGTGAACAAAAATGCAGTACACTTGCTGACTACCCCGTCTCATGTTCCAACATGTATGATGCAAATACAACTATGCACATAAATAAAATGTAATTTAGACCAATTTATGGGAAACCTCAGTTTGAATTAGGGCCTAAATGCTCATACAAGGAGTTAAAAAAATAAATACAGAATTATCCTAAAGTCCAAAATGTAATCCTGAAAACCAAAAGATCTTAGAGAGCACATTTAATGAAGGAAGAAGACCTATCATCAGAATCTTAAGTACTTGAAAAGCTGGTGCTTTTAAAGCCAGTTAAATATAAGATGATTAAACCTCCCCTTACGATCTTTGCAATATCCTTTCAATCTCGCTTATTTGTTTAGCAAATTGATGAGGTTTTACAATATTGCTGAGGACATTATATGTCTACCTCTCCAAAGTCCACCCTTTAGAAGTCTTTCCAAATTGAGAAAATGTAAGCCTATGTGTACAGTAACAAACAGATGAGAAATATTTCCTGGAATGCTGAGCTCAATCGCTTCCCAAAACATCGTTCTTCTCTGTAACACTGGAGGCACCACCGGCTTGGGGGCTTCAAAATGGTAACTGATCAGTATCAAAAAAAAAATGCTCAAAAAGTGTTCTCCTACTAACATGTTCTGGTGAATGAATTAGTAATATTCAAGGCTGCTTTGTGTTGAAAAGGCACAGTTGACATTCCTGAGGAGCATTCCCATCTTTTCCATTAATGTTTACATTAACACTCTCAAGTCTGCAGGCAGGCTCACCAAGGTCATGTGTCCTGCTGGGTAAGAGTTTGCTGCAACACAGGCTGACCTCGTTTTATTGCACGTAGCTTTACTGCGCTTCGTAGATGTTGTGTTTTTCTACAAATTGAAGGCAAGACCCTCCACCAACAAAAAGAGTACTGTGGCTTTATTGAGATCCTTGCTTTACCGCAGCGGTCTGGAATCAAACCCGCAATACATCCAAGGTAGGCTTGAACTTTATTCATGGAAAAGGAGGAGGTCCACTAAATATAATGTCCTAGGCCACAATCCCTCTTATGTTTGACCTGCCTCTAATGACATTTAAACACACAAAAACTTACACATAAATCCACGCACACACGCAATACAGCACACTAATACTTGTGTGTATAAAACTACATGCCATATAAGGTGCTTATTTTTCTTTATAAGCAAGGTAATCATAACACTTTTGGACCCAAGTGATTTGTGTGTTTTACTGACAAATCATATGTTAGACTATGTTTTATGGTCTCTTTCAGGGTGGGAGAGGGGAGAAACAACAAACAACAATATGGCGCCTAGACCTAAGTCTCATAAAGACTGGCTGATCGCTAAAATCAAATAGGGAGATTAAAAACAAACAAACAAAAATCCTCCAGCCAAACTTGGTAGATATTGATATAGGTCTGAACTGAAACCTCAGCCTATAAATGTTTTCACAACTGCCTAACTGATGACCCCCCGTCCAGATTTGGAAACCCTGAGTGACAGCAGAAAAGGCACTGTGGTGGGTGCCTGGAGCACAGGCTGTGACTGTGACTGGCTCGGCGGCTTCTAGTTGAGGGTTCAGAGCACAGCAGCAGAGTGCAGAGAGCACACTGAGTGATGCCTACCACAAACCCAGAAGTGAAAATGCGAAGACTGCATACTCACTCTCAAGCACCTATCTGGGAGCAGCGCTGTCTTCCCCATGAGCTTAGGAGAGAGCAGAGACCAGTATGGGGAAGAGAGAGGAAGGAGAAGCAGTCAAATACTGCAGCGATGGCAAACGAGTATCCTACAACAATCGCTCCAGAACACCGTCAGAACGAAGTCTGAACTCAAGGTCTGGGTCCTCACATGTCAGAGAAAAACGAACGGTTTGCTTGAGGCACAAGGAGGACACTGAAGGTAAGATTACCTACATGTGCCGGAAGTGTCTGGAGGCAGGAAAACATGGTGTGTTATAAAAGGATGAACAGAATGGGGCAAAAAAAAAAAGAAAGAAAGAAAGAAAAAGTTCCATTCCATCTGTGCAGCTCTAAGCCTAAAACATGGCAATCTTGATTTGGAAAAAAAAGTTGATGAAGATTAAGAAAGGCGAAATGACTTTTCATCAACTTATTTCTCTAAAAGAAGCATGAATTTGCATTTTCATTGAACTGATCAAATGTTATCTAAGAACTGCTTAATTGCCTTAATGGTTTAATTCTATTTGCTGCCAAACTGATTAGCAAAGTGTGTGTCTGTGTGTGCACCCGTGTGGGCTGGCACTAAATGGGAGGGTGAATCCTATTACTGAAAGAACAGCAACGTGGAGCTGGTTGGCTTTTGGTTAATTGAGAAACCATGAGTGGTGTGAGGAGGTCACCCTATCATTTAATTTTCTTCCCTCCTGTCTTCTAGTCACTTGTTCATCTCAGAAACTTGCCTCAGATTTGAGATTGCTAAGAGCATGTGTTAATATGGGTTAAGCAGAAGGTGAGCCCAGGTATTACTGCTGGTGTAGTGATTTAATAGGAACCTAGGTATAATTTAATAGATCCTTTGAGTTTCAGTCAGACATGGTTAATATGGATTGGGGAAACATCTGATAAAAGCTAATACATACATTAATCTCTTGGGACCTAGCTACAATACATAATTTAGCAGATTAAATAATCTCTTTCAACTTGCAGGGGAGTGTCTATTGGTAAAAGCTCTGGAATAGTTGCTTTGGCGCATGGTAAAAGCACTGGATTGCACTTTTAGAACTAGTTCTGACCTTGGGATAAGTCATGTTCTGTCTCCGTGTCTCAGTGTCCTCACACTTGAAACTGGAATGACTGGTTTTAACTTGGCTTTTTAAATAGGCCTTGGGTTTCATGGGTATATCTCAGGACCTGCACAGGAAGTTCAAGGGAGCTGAGCAAAGAAGAATCGCAACCCCAATTCTGAGCTCCCTCATCCCCCTTTGATTTAACTGCGCTTTGATCAATCTGCAGTATTGATGTGCTAGACAAGATTTGGTCTGAAAATATTTTGTCAGTTTAAAATATCTGATAATCACTGGAGTAGATGAGCTCTAACATTCTGTATAGTGTTTAATCCTGTTTCTTCTGCTAGGAAAATTTATCTTCTTCTTCACAACTTTTGAGTTCCAACTTCTTCAAGCCTTGGATCAAATGCCATCTTTAAAATCTCCCTCAGCTGTGCAGGGGACATCTCTGCTGCAAAGCAGTTTTGTGGTTGCATTTGTGGTTGCAAAGAGTACTTACTCCTCCCTAAGCTGAAGATACTACGTATCTGGCAATTTGATCAAGGATTCTATGCTGTGCATTCTGGCTGATATAAGAGAGAGTTAAAAGTATAACTGGGGCAGTGCACATCCATAGCCTTAATATGTTCATTTCCTTTGATGCAGCAACAGCACTCACAGAAATTTATCCTAAAGAAATAATGACAGATGTGTACGATGATGTATTTCAAGGCAGTTCACTCAGCACAGTTGATACGGTGATAAGAGTGAAAAATTAGGGAAAAAAAAAACTAAATGTAGAAGAAAAGTTAAATACATGCACAACAAGTTAAATAAACTTTATACTTTAAAATAACATATAGTCATTAATTATGTTTTAGAAAAATGTCTCCTGATGTGGAAAGACACTGATTATACGTTAAGCAAAGAAGGCTGGGCACAAAACTATATATAGAATATGCTGACAATGCTGTAATTCATTATGTTTACTTGAGGGAAACATAAAATGTAAAGTAGAATGATTGTTACTTTAATTTTCTTTACTGTACTTTGTGTATTTTTCAAAAAATTTAAAGATACTTTTCACTTTTACTATAATAAACACGTGATTCTGAATATTTGGAAAAAGCAACAAACATGTTATTTGCTGAAGTGAAATTAAAGGCGATTTTGTTTCCATCAGCTTTCTCCAATTCTTCAACCACATGATAATTCTAAAACACCAATAACCGGTGAGTCTAAATCTACTGCTCTTAAGAACTTTGAAGGCAGGAGTCCTAAAGGCTTAAAGGGAGCTGACTTAAGTAGTGTGGGGTGAAGGCTCCTCTAGAACTGGGTTCTAGTCTCCATTCTGCCACAGACTAGCTGGATGGCTCAGTAAATAGCTTCATACCTTGGGGCATTAGCTCTGTTCATCTGCAAAGGAGAGGTATGTGTCCTATTCTTTTTTTCTATCCCTACTGTTTAGAACACTAGAAGTTATCAATAATGTACGTTAACTATTGTGTGGACTGATGGATATAAGAATGAGTAGATGAATGTATAAACTATAATTAAAGAGTATGAAAAAAGATGAACTAAAATTCTAGGCTTCTTGGTTCAACTCTTCAAATCTATATTATGAACAATCAGGCCACAAAATGAAACTGAAAATATAAATAGGAAAACCTGGTTTGGGTTTTTTTTTGATCCTTCCAAAGCTAAAGTCAAGCACCTCCACTGGCCAATCAACACTCAAGACTGGTTCCTTAAGGAAAGCTCAGATTTCACAAAGATGAGCCGGAGTCAGTGCCTAGGAACAGGCGGTGAAAGCCAGATCCTGAAGTGGAACCAGCTGAGTTGGAGACAAATGTTTTGATGATTAAAGCCAGAAGACCAAGACTGAATGGAATGACATGCAGCAAGGAACAGTATTTGTATTGCAAATCGGAGCTCCAAACCCGAAACACAACAAAAAACAAGGGCATCTGGCCTGAGATATAACTGAAGTTAAAAAAAAATAAAATAAAATAAGTAGTAGGAGTCATTATTCTAGAACAACATAGAAAAGGCAATATCTCCCAAATGGCTCTCAAAGATGTGGCCTTTACTGGGTCTGAGGTGGTACCGTCTGATACAGTCCATCCTTGTCACCCAGGCTGACTCTGACCAGAGTAAGATACTCAGCTCTTGGAGGCCACTAGATAGATGGATATCTGCTACACAGAAGCACATAGATCAGTGATTAAGGCCCCTCTTAAAGGACCCCTCACTTGCAACTGGGGCATAAAACATAAAATAAGGCTGCCTGCTATTCACATAAACTCCAATTCTATTTTATGGGCAGGGAGCCGAAAAGTAGAGAATACACTTTGCCTTTCATCTTCCTGACTATCAGAGCTTTTCTAGGTTATGCCACCAGCTATGAGTGCTCTCTTTTACACAGTGAAATCATTTCTAAGTGAGTAGCCTAGTAAATTTAGAGGAAAAAACTATTCTTGCATATGTCTTCAAGATCTATAATGGAAGATAAATCCTGTTAGCCAGGGCATGCCAAGGTAATTATTTCAACTGCTACATTTCTGTAGAACAAACAAAACCATCCCAGGCTTATGCATTTCCTATTTAATGGAGAAAGGAAGAAACACTATGCTCACCATTTCCAGAACACTGGCTGTCAAAGATCAGTGGCAACCAGAATGGAAGAGGCCTCGTCTATTATCGCCCCTGGACATCAAAGTCCTCCAGGCCATATGTGCTCATATCCGACTGTCCATACCAGCCTGTAACCAACCGAATGGTGCTGAGCAAGAAGCAAAGGAAACCATCACAGTAGAAACATTAGGGCATTTTGGATGCAAAGCAGAAGCTTATCTTTTTTACTGTTGCAGCTCCAGAGAAAATCAATTTTGACACAGAACTGCCACTTTACAAGCAAATAACTATACTTTCCAATAACCTAATCTGTGCAAAGCCTACTAAAAATTCCCTAAAGAACCAGTAGTTAAAACCTCCATTAAATCAAAGGGTTTAATATGGGAAGGGAAGAGAGGATGCAGTCTGACTTGGGAATGTAATGGACTCGGTGGGGAAATAAATGTGTTGTTTTATGTGTACAGTTACAGAACATGAGAACACAGCATTCATTTCAAAGGGAATTCTCTTGCTGTGCAACTTATTCCTAAACAGATGTGATTTTTGCTTATTCAAAAACATTTAGGTAACAATTACAGCATAATAAATTATAATTGCCATCATCTTCCAGCTATGTAATGCCTTCTATGCAAACACAAAGAAAAGGCAATTATACAAAACTGTGAAACTCATTTTCAGGTAGGTTCTGTAGCCTAGATTTAAATAATCTATATTATTCTCACATAAACACTGCATTGTGCCTCATATATACACCCTACTATGGTGTGTGGGAACCACCCAGCAAATAACTAAAGGCTTGTTAAGCACAGGCTGGAATGGTCCCAGCAGGGTCCTCTTAATGGATGCCAGGAATGCCTTCCAGCCCTTGGACGTCTTCTTTTACAGGCTTCGTCTACCACCTAACACTCCACCACACAGAGCTTCAACCCACTAGATGCTCAAATACAAATACTCCAGAAAGAGGCAAAATGTTACACCAGCAGCAGTGTTTTTAAAAGTCAGTATAATTAAGGTATCAGATTTTCGACAGGGCAGTGTACTGAGGGAGGGCAGAAGCTGGGCACGATCACAATGCTCTGATGATAAGAAGGGAGTGGAAAGAATGGTGACCCTGAGATGGGACATCAGTGCACACTTTCAAAGGACGACAGGGAATTTACCAAGCAAAAGTGGGGAGAAAAGATATTCAAGGCCAAAGAAATGGATCTAACATTCTCACACCTGTCCATCCACCTTTTACACCAAATTGTAATGTCAGGCAGCTCAAGAAGTTCAGGCATAATGATGAACCTGAAATGTCCTCATTTCGACAAAGGACCATACTGTATCTATCACATTTACTATAAAGCACCTCTGATGTGTAGAATAATAGGCATAAGATGGTGGACAGCTTGTCTTCAGATGATCAAGCTTTTCTCAACTAACTAATAAACCACGTGAACTTATAAAAATGGAAGTTAGGAGACCCAAGTTTTACTATTAGCTACTACTTATGCAACATCCTAACTTAGGAAGTGACTTAAACTCTCCTATCCTCCACAGCACACAGTATTCATTCCACCATTATTTACAAAGTATCCTTTATATTCATTTTCCATGAAGCCACTGGGATGTGGGAAGTACAATGAAGAGCACACAGCACACAGCTTCACAGTACACAGGGAGAGACACTGACGTGAACAGATAATGAACAGATAATGGAGGTAAGCACAAAAGGTTGGACAAGCACGGGGGAGAGACCGACTATCTGCTCAGAGGTCTCTCAAGAGGGCTTTGAAGAGCTGGAGTTATGAAGGATAAGAAGGAGCTAAGCAGACAAAGTAGAGAGAGAGAATAACATGTACAATGGCATTTGCAAAGTGAAGATAACGTGTCTGTGATAATGCTTTGTTACCCATAAAGCGCTTTATGGCAATGATGTATTTATACTGCTAACAGAAAGCTGCACGAGGGGTTGACAAGTTTCTGTGTGGCTCACTCACTCAGAGTAGCACCATTTTGATTTAGGCTGCATCAGAACATTAAGTGACCATCTACTTACTTTTCTTTAAGTTTGTTTCTTGTGTTACTATTTTTTAAAACATGTTTAAATTCCTCCTCTAACTAGAAGGTAACTACCTCACAACCACAACTAAAGAAAAATTAAAGTCAGTGGAAGAAAATACCTATGTATTTCTCGATGTCCCATTTTCTACTGCTCTTTCACAAAGTCCACTCTAATCTCCATCCCCAGTAATGCATTTTATCCTTCACTGGGAAGTTCACACTAGCACTCTATTCTTCTTTATGCAACAGATAACATTAAAAAAAAAAAAAAACATCTTGCCTGCTGAGTTGGTGACACATCTAGGATACTGCGGCTGATCGTGTGCTTCCTGAAACACACACATGCTTTTACATAATTGTAAGAAACTCTACGATCTAAAGTCCCACTGGTGAGGGTTCTTGAGTAGCTATGGCCCTACTTTCACAAAAGCATTTTGGATGGGAATGTGTAGCAGGTGATGACTAAAATCTGTAATTAAAATCTGTGCAGGTGATATAACTGTTAAATGTCTCAGGACATGAAAAAGATATTTAAGAACTCAAGTACTTGACCAGAGACTCCATGAAGGCAAGACCAGCGTGACTACTATACATTCAAATCTAGTAAAATGCCTCCTCCGCACCTTGCTTCTAACACCAAAATAAGGAGCTAGTTATCTTTTCTGAGAACAAGTATTATCACATTCATTCATTGTCTTGGCTGCCAGGAACCTCAGAATCAATTTTATAAACAATCTCAGCAACTACATAAACATACATAATTTGCAAAGTTGTTTTCTCACTTCTCCCATTTAGTACTCACTTTTATTCCTATTTTATTAAACTTTTCCAATTGCTCCAATGCCATCTTGAAAGCTATGGGATAAAAATAACTAAAATGGTAAAAAATATATATATTTGCATCTTTATACAATTCTCCAGTCTGTTCGCACAATATTCTTCTGTTCAGTTTAAACGTAGGAATTACAAAAGGTCATGGCAAGTACATTCGTGTTCTTTATGGCAAATAAGAGTGTGATTGACAAAAATGATGGAAAGTTCAACCGTTGTAAAACTGATTTCCAACTGTAAAACAATTTTAATAATATTCATTGGACAAATACATATTTAGGCATTTAAATATATCAGTTACAGAGGTAAGACAAAAATGTGATTTCATAGAGTAAGGATCATACCTTGTGAAAAAGGAAAATGGAAATAGAGCAAAATTAGTCCGCCTATCTTCAGCTTAATGCTTTTTAAACCTAGAGGTGACACGGTTATTTCAAATTTATTTTAACTGCCTATTATGTTTGGTTAAGGAAATTTTTATAGCAATACACTGAAAATATACACACTATGTAATGACTTTGCTTCTTGGCAGGCAGTATTCTTTTAAAAATCTAATTTATTAGAAGAAATGCGACAGTCATAGCTTAATGCCAAACAATCCCAGAAGGGCAGGTTAACGATCGTCAAAAGAGCTGATACCTGAATTAGGATGTGAGGAGTAGAGAAAAGGGACAAAGGAAGGTTAAACTAAATCATACTGCAAATGAGAAGGAGTGAAGTATTTAATTCCTCATTGGAGCTAAGGTGGTCGGTAGGATTTGTATCACACAAAGCATCAGAAGGCAAATGTGAGTGACCAAACCAAACAGAACACAGAAAGGAAAAGAACTGGAATCCTCTAAGCAATTTGAGAACAGAAAAGAAACTCTTATTACTGACACAGGAAAGTTTTACTGACGTCCCCCCTTGTATCCTTTCCAGATTTAACACACGCCTCCTCTCCAAGGCATGTCTTACTTGATCTCTGGAATGGAAACATGAAAACCCCAACTGTTGAGCGCCTTCTCATATGACACTACCTGTGCAAAATGTTTCTATTTAACAACACTAATAATTTGTTTTATGGACTTAGAAAATTATTTTCTTCTTTATACAAAACATAAACTTATGATCATTTTTACCAGAGAATTTTAAAATTAGTGCTTTCTCACCTCTAAGACATGTTTTGAGAAACCTGTGATCAACTTGTTTGGCTGTTCTACACTGTAACTCTTCATACATAAGGTTTGTCATAAATGGTTTCTTCAGCTCCCTGAAATTTTGGCTCAGTTTAGCTCCTTTGTTATACAGAGCAAGATGGAATAATGTCATTTTCCTCACTGATGACAGAAATTTATGAGCCTAGTGTGACATCACTTATAAAAATGCAGCCCCTTTTTTTAAAATAAGGCTATTTTCCTACCTTCAGGCCCAATATTTATTAGAGAATGGAGGGTATTTATTTGTTTGCTTTCCCTATGATAGAAATGTTTACATACTAACATCTAATTGCCACTAGTCTCACCCCTAGCTCCTGTAGGTTAAAAATTTGTATTTCCAACTTCCTTCATGAAAACAAAAACTGGGAATAAATTATAATAGTAACCTTGAAAGGAAGTCCACAGTTACCTAATTTTCGACACTCCAACTAGCTCTGGACTTTGGCCAAGACACTTGACCTTTCTGAGCTCCCATTTTCTGAATAATAATAATAATAATAAACAGTAGTCTTAGAAAACTAAAAGTTCTATAAGCTAAGACTTCTCTCCATTCCTGATGTTTGCTTCTTTCTCTTGTCAGTACATATCCCTAAGAATATTGATAAGAGGGCTCAAGGAATGAAATTCTAATGTTTCTGTTTCAAGTAGAAGCAGCCCCACTACGCTTCCTACAGAGCAGGTTGTCTAGAAGCATCTATCGAGTGAGTGAGTGAATGCATGAATGAAGGAAGGAAGCGGGAGCACACAGACCAGAATTTTCTTCCCTGGTCTCAGAATACTCTCAGCTACAGCACTGGATTCTCATGTGATTGCGCCCACCTAACACTCAAATGTTCCTTTGATCACATGTGCAGTGACTCATTTCACTTTCACTCCAATTTATGGCAAATTGCACGTTAACCTATTCAAATGAGGACTTCAAAAACACTTCTTAAAGAAATATTTGGGGTTTGGGGAGAGTCATTTCAAATACATGAATCTTCTTTTGAATCCATATACCACATACCAAGCTTCTGCGTTTAGTTAATTTTCACGTTGCTCAGAATCTGTCTTATTAAACTTTTGAAATGAAGAGAAACATCCAATGTTCTGATCCTCTGCCTTTTTACCCTTGAAGTGACAGCATTCTCTACTGGGTCCTGAGTAGATTAAAGGTATGCCCTATGGGTTGCATTATCTCTAAATCATCCATGATGTAGTACGCTTAGTTTAAATGAGTGAGTCCCATTTGCACAATTGCCCTATTAATTTACTCGTCATTGATTTACACCACTTTTGCTGGAGATTTTTTACCAGACCTCTATTTTACATGTATTCTCACTAGCTCATTTTCAGTATTTTACTCCCCTTTAGGCCTCCCTATCTCATTGCTCTTCATTTGTCTTCATTTATCCATATTTTATCTCCATCCTCCCCTGTCCCTCCCTCTGCTGCCTTCTTTCAGTTTCTTCTTGCTTTTCCTCCATTTTCTTTCTCCTTTAGCTTTCCTCCCTTCTTAAGAGGACCTAATAAATCTCCAATTAGAGTTTAGCAATCCAGAGAAAACAAGTCCGAAGACTTAAGAAATACAGGCAGCATGAGCACTTGATAAAAGGAAGAAGGGAAAAAAGAAACAAAAATCAAAACAAAACAAAAAAGAACACCCAGACCGCATGGACGCGGCCTGAAATCTAATCTAAGGATTTCAAGTATTAAATTTACAAAGAGGATAGAATATACCCTTGCTAAGGATCTTACAATAAAGGTGGCAAAAACTGTACCTTTCGGCCACCTTGAAGAAGCTTTTACTTTAGTTTTTCCCCCTATATTGTACCTTTAGAGTCTTATTTTATTCTTCAGCTAACAAGCAAAACCTCCCTTCCTTCAGCTATCACTGGAACCAAATCAACACCTTTGGGAACATCTAAGATCAAAACACCATTGGGAGGGAATAATTAAGGGCTGAAATATGGCCATTAACACTATGATTTCTATAGGTAGGGTTTAAAACCCTGATTACATAAAATCTTTTGGACAGACCAAAAAAAGTCTTTTTTTTTTTAGATGACATATTTATTACTTGTGGGTTCCCTATCCTTCTCTATCTCTCAGGCTCATTCACTTTTCCAAACAAAAACTAGCACAAACATATACAATAAATGCACAATTGGAAATAACATTAAACATAAATGTTACTGTCCTCCCTATGTCTTGTGGGTGAGAATGTTATTTTAATTTTACTTCAGGACTTTTATTCTAATATCTGGGTAGACCAAAAGCAAAAAACAACAACAACAAAAAACACCAGAATACTAAGTTGGTGGGAAGGAAGAGCTAAATCCTTATTTAATTTCATTAGTCCCAATAATTTGCTCAATTCGATAACATCTGACTTACCTGGCTTATTCTCAGCTGGCACTTTAACAGGAAATACTGTACTGCTAACATTCCTAAAGCACGTAAAGATATGGAAGTACATTGCAAATAAATAATGACTTAGTCTGATGGTGAGCCTCGGTGGCCAAAGATCACAAGGCATTCATCTCTGTAAGTCCAAAGTGCAACACAACAGACGGTTGAGGCAGAAGAGCAGCAGGAACCATCACAAGACGACTCCCTATTCCCAACATTTCCGAAGTTCTGAGCCCCTCCATGAAAATCACCAGTTTAAGAGGTCAGAGAGATCTAGAGAACTTCATAAGGAGTAAAACCAGAAAGGCAACAATATGCAGAGCTGGGACAAAAAAGAAAAATAAATCAAAACAGACAACATTAACAGTAAATCAAGGGAAGTTTCTGATGGGTAAGAGAAATAAGTTTAATTATCTCATAGTTTGATCCTGGAGATTCATGTAAAGATCCTGATTATTATCAAGGAATAAAGTGATGCTGGGGGTTTCTACCACACTGCCTTAGAGTGAGACCCCCATGATCAAAGCTCTGCTCAACAAATCAGCAGTTAGGCAGCTCCTGTGTTCAACTCTGAATTGCACCTTCTTGTAAAGCACTGAGGCTGCATCTATGGTACCCTCTACTAAAATTCTAAGGAAAGTTGCATTGTGCCTAAGTGTTATTAAAGTGATATCTTGTGGCAAAATAAATTAACTAAGTACATAAGCATTATGTATTGGACCTGGAGTTGCGAGACCAGGGTTGTAGCCTTTATTCAAATACTCAGGAGATAATCTGACTGGGCATCTGGCGCATGGACTAACAAAGATTCTGGAAATAATTTCTGCTTACTGAAGGTATACTGCTTTTGGACCTGCTACTTTTTGTTTACATTCAGTAACATATTTTAAGCTTTTTACTACATTTTAAAGACAAGTATCGCTTTCTCTTTAAACAATATTTTAAAAGATCCTAAAAACTTCACTATGATTCCCTTTTACCTTAAGTTGGAAATATTTTTCCTCAGCAAGCATCTTTAAATTTAAGTGGTTCGGAAAATAAAATTCCTCACACTCCATCCATTACCATTGTATTTTAGAGTTGAAGGAATACCTGAAAATATCATTCCAGTGTTTTGCTTGTTTTGTTTTTGCGTTTTAGACTTTATGGACAAGGGTAGAGGGTATGGTAGTGCAGTCAGAACCCTGGGCTCAAAGCTCCAACTGAAGTGAGACTCACTTCAAATTCATCCATTTATCTGTTTGTCTTTTATAGGTAAGCCTTCAACCTTTTGTTAACTTCCTACTGCTCTTGAGCCAAGGACCAGAATCGCACACGCAGCCCTGCACAAAGTTTCCACCCTTAGCCCCTTTCACTGTGCCAGTGCCCTGAGAGACCTGCTTCTATGTTCTGGTCTCCCAAGACTTCTTGCTTATCCTCAAATCTACCAATAACATAGGTTATTTCCTGTTTCAGAATTTTTGAACATGCTGTTTCCACTACTCAAAATCTTAATCATCCCCACCTACTCCTGGTTAACTCCTTCTTACCCAACAGTTAGCTCCAAAGCCATCCCTGAGAGGGTCCGTGCTTATAGACTCTTAGAGCATCATTCATAGCATTCACCACAATTTTCACCTAGCAATTCGAGGTTTTCATATAGCTCTTCCCTGCTGGGATGTAAGCTGGAAGAAGGGAGTAACCACATCGATTGTTCACCTACATATTCCATCATCTCACTCTGGGGGTCTAACACACAAAAGGGGCTCAGTTGATGAATGAATATATGTGCTAATGGAGGATACTATGGATAAAAAGTACACAAATGCCAAGAGGTAATTATCAATAATAAATAATAAATGATAATGCATGACCCAGATCAAGACTCCTAAGGAATTCCGAAGAAGATATCACTACATGGAGGCAACTGAAGATTTCAAAAGTAGATGAGAAAGGCAATACAAATATGCCCCAAGATTGATGCTTGATACTTAACTGTTTTTTCATGATTTACCTCATTAAATAAATTGTCTGAACAATTATGTTGCTGCTAATTTCCAAAGGTGAGAGTACTGCAGTAAATGGCAGAGTTAAGAGTCCACTTTGTATCTGATTTGACTCTACAAACAAGGGTTTGCAGTGTACAAAACTTCCCTGTCCATTATAACACACACACACGGCCCAACAGAGGAGGCTGCACTAGGGCTGGGCCTCCAAGGACATACTGAGGGGTTCTCGGAGCCAATGTGTTTTATAATCACTAAGTGGGAGATATACTATATAACTAAGCAGTCATTATGGTTCCTGAAGATTACATGGTATAGACAATCTGAATGGGAATTTACTAATTTATTCCAAATATAATTCCCACGTTGACTGAAATGTTAAGAGCTTCTAACAGCAGAGAGTTTCACAGAGAAATCACTCTATTTGCCTACTTAAAGAAATCAGCATGGCTTATACTATAGAGTTTTATCGTTAACTCCTGCCAAGTCACAGTATATAGTTATTTGTACCCATAATGGCAAGCAATGAAGACAACATTTAAATTCAACCAAAAGAAAACAATATTAAAGAAAAATGTAACACCCTCAGAGGCAAGGAGACCTCTTCTGCCCTCTCCTTCAAATCTTTGCATCCAGAGCAGGTCGGACTCTACAGGTTTTGTGTGTTGTACTCTAGGTTTCTAAACAAGCCTGGCCTGTTAACTCTACCCCGGCTTTCTGATGCAAGGACTTTTCCTTTCCAAGAGCGAGAAAGACACACCAATCTCCACGCCACAGTTTGTGTTTGTTTGCTTGTTTTTATCAGTTTAATCTACGTTAAGGAACTTGAGAATGTTTCCTCAAAATCTCATAAGGTTCTGTGAAGCACCACGGAAGTCCCCCTTGGCCTCTGCTCTTCTTCTGACCTTCCATGCTTTCTATTATGAAGAACCACTTTGAAAAGGATGAAACATATGTAAAAGGTATTCAATCCCAACTGAGATTTTTAAAATGCTAAAAAAACAAAATAGGATTTGTTTCAACCAATCAGGTTGGAAAAGGTGGGGAGAAACTGTTACTATCGTGTTCTGGCAAGTACATGAGGAGATGGTCACTTCCCAACACACGTAATGACATTAAAACAGGAATAGCTTTGGATCCAGCAATTTGGCTCCTAGGAATTGATACTAAAATGATGCCTGGGTAAATGTGATGTGAAGAAAGTACAAGGATGCTCACAGCAGCCATGTTATTAAAGCAAAAATGGCAAACAATCTAAATATCCACAAATAGGTAAATGGTTAAAAAGTATGTGTTATTTTATGATGGTATAGTATACTATACAATCACCAAAAGTTACTATGGAGAAATGTACTGATGTGTGAAAATGTCTATGATTTATTGAGCACTTAATATACAACATGCATTTTTGTTATATGTATTGTTATTTGTTTTGTTTTTGTTTTGTAATGAGTATAAATTTTTTTTATTTTAGTTTTTAATAAAAGTTGTACATATTTCATGTGTACAACATGATGTTCTGACACAGATACAGAATGAAATGATACCTACTACAGTCAAGCTAATTAACATATCCATCTCCTCACACTGTTACCATGTCGTAGGGTGGGGGCAAGAACACCTGAAATCTACTCTTTTAGTAAATTTTCAGTATCCAATACATTATTATTAACTATAGTCACCTGGTTTAGGGAGTATTAACTCCCGAGACACCATCCTACAACTATAAATATGCAATCAGATGAACTACTGGATTTTGACAGACTAGCAATGATCTGCTTTTCTCTTAGAAAACTAAGGGAATTTGCTGGCTCCTAATTAAAAGCAATCACCTCCACCTTCCTTTCTTTGATTTTATTGTTCTTCCATTTTCTTTTTTTGAAAACGTTCTTACTTTAATGTCAATCCACCTCCTTGTACCTGAGCCCTTTCCTTTTGAAAGCTTAGAAACTAGAGCTTCCTAATGATTCTTTTAAGTTGGAGACTCCAAATTCATTCCATGTTAAATGAATTGTATCAAACAAATTGCAAACAGAAAATTTAAATAAATGAAACCTAACCCAGTAAAAATGATTCAAAATACTACAGAATATAACCAAATGCAAGTATATTTTGTATACTTGCATTTGGTTATATATACCATATATATATATACTATATATAACCAAATGCAAGTATATATAGTATATATATATATATATATATATATATATATATACTATATATAGTATATATATATATACAGACATATATACTACAAATTACGTGTGACATTTCACTGATTCCAAGACATCCATTTTTACACATTTCAACATCTCTGAAATTGGAATGCATTTTAAAATCAATGGCATGTCAGTTTAATTATTAGTGCATATTCTTAGTGGTATCCTTCAATTAGATGAAATATGGTTTTATCACCACAACCGTTAATTTTTTTGATGGTGAAGGGAAGGGCAGATTAATCAAATATTAAATGCTAACAATCCTCCCTTTCACAACACAAAATAGAAACGAAAGTAAAACGTTATTATTTTCTCCAGGTACGGTAATTTCTCCCATCCCACCCATAGATAAGCCAGTTTGCACAGAAACACACACTTTGAGAATCCAGCCATCTAAATATTTGGATTCAAAGCACAGCTAATCTGAATGATGCCAACAGTAGTTTTTCAGGATTCAAAATCTATCTTCTACCCTTACTACATACAGTACAAATATGACATAAACTTCTCATCAATAGCATAAAAAATTCATATTCTGTCTATACAGCAGCTGCTATGTTAGGTTTATGTCAACAATTGGTCTGATTTTTTAACAGCATAAATGTTTAAAGAGGTAGCAATTCCTGTAAAATATCTATGGGGATACTGAAAGTTGCTACATGTCAGAATGGAGGCGTTTCTTGAGGAAGAAGCAATTCTCCATGTTTTATCCTTTTCCACCCTTCTTTCCTTCTTTTCCACAAAATCTCTCCTCATAATGGTTCAACTCCTTCTATCAGCTACATACAGCGAGTGTGGCAGCCTTGGTCCTATATCCCAGAATAATACTTACTGCTGCTCTTTCCTCACAGATTCAGAAACACAGAATCACAGTCCGAAGTCTATGAGGAAATTAAACATTTTTTGTGAAACTAGGATTATTTCTAACTTTTCTTCAGGTCTAAAATTCTATGGTTCTATAATCTTCTACTGGGGCCCACTCTCTGAAACAAGGCAAGTCTCACTGGGGGCCATGGGCATCCTAAATAAATCTCTGCCTCTTACACACACATACAAACACACACAGGCATGCACACACGTGCACACACACAGTCACCAATGAGCACTGTTTCACTAACTCAAAATTACTATTTAAGCTTAATTGAAATTTCTATGTATCTGAAATCTCAATAATTTATATTATGCTCTTTGATGCACCTATGTCGTTTTTCTGATTTTTGTTGTTATTCGGGGATAGGGGATGTTGGGTATAAGAAAGCAATAAATAGAACAGACAGTAGTGCTGGCTTCCTAAATGAAACCCAAACCTTAAGTTACACGGTCTTTACCTTTTAATCTTTCCTCTGCACCAGTTAAAAAATATAACAATAGCCTTTAATCACTTAACGTATATTATTTGTTTATTAATATGGTATGTTTTTCTGATAACATTACTCTGAATCTTCAGAGCACTAAACAAATATTAATTTGTTGAAGCAAAATAACCACATTTGGTAACTGTAATAGTAAATGCATAGTAAGTTTTAATACCTAAAATAGATCATAATATTTTTCTTCTCTCTTTGTTAACGACTGTTTGAAGCCACATCTTCACAATTATCCTGTCACTTGTATTTTTCAGGTTTTCAAACTGTTGGCCACTGTCTATTCTATGGAGTGTCCGTTCTATGTTCCTCCCTTCATACTCTTGCTCACCTCAACCCAGAGAAAAAATTCGCTCCAGCACTTCCTGTCTCTTTCACTCTTCGCCACGGGATCATCACATGAGGGGCCTGCACTGAGCCGTGTTACAGAGCAGGCGTGACCCCCTCCCCTGAAGAAGTCCCTTCTCTAGCCACGTCGCTGCCTGTGCTGCAGGTACAGCATAGGCGAGGCGAGGCCACTCTGTGCTCCTGATCCATGTGGTAAGTGGGCTGCAGCCCCGGGCACATCATATAGAGTTCAGACGTATAAACTATGGGCAAAAGGTTAGGATCTTGTAATTTTAACAGGATTTTGGTGACTGTCTCCAATCCTGCTTTTTCCTGAGTGCCCCATTGGGTGCTTACCCAGATATCAATAAATCTGATAATCTGGCTCTCGGTTCTCATTCCCATTCATTCATGCTCTTTTTCTACATCGTGTGTACCCTCCCTTCCCCATCATATACACATACGGAGACAAATAAATAGATATAAGGATAGTGATACAGATATGAATATAGAGACCCACAGACAAACTCCCTCTGACAGATCCCCGAAGGAGAGAAGAGGTAAACTTCTAATATATGTATTATACTCTTTTCAAATTTTATCAGTCAGATAAAAATACCTACCATCATTGAGGAAACTTAAGTGCTGATGAGTAAGGGAGAAAAAACTAACAGATTCTTCTAGTCATATGTATTAAACAGTAACATGGCTCTCACAAATGTTTCTTGGCTAACAAAGTATCAACCCAGCATACTCCACAGTGTTGGTTGTGTGGAGGGGAGGGTGTGTTTTTGTTTGAGCTTTTGACAATCAACTGTCCAAGTCTCCAAATGTTTATAGTTTGTTTTCATTCAAAATTTCTGAATCCACAGATTCTCTAAAAGGTTTTACCTCACTATTCCTAAAAGAGTGAACATCCTGTCATGAAGAGAGTATGTAAGAGGGCAAGCGAAGGAGGGACAAGGTGATGAGAGTCCTAAAGCTTCAAGTCACTACAATTTATTGAGCACATATTATGTGCAGCTGCTGTGATAAGCATTAACATAAATTACATCCTTTAATTTATTTCTCACCACAATTCTGTGAATGGGAATTATTTTCATTTCACAGGTAAAAAACGAGAGATCTGACATTTGAAGTAACTTGCTCAAGACCACACACAACCAGCAAATGGAAGAGCTGAGACTCACACCCAGGTGCGCCTCATTCCTTAGAATGACCTTCCCTGCTATGCTATATAGTCAAACCTCGGGGACACTGCGGGTTTGGTTCCAGACCACTGCAAGAAAGTCTACATCTGTTGGCTGGTGGAGGGTCTTACCTTCAATTTGTTAAAAACGCAACATCTGTGAAGTGCAATAAAGCAAAGTGCAATAAAACAAGGCATGCCCGTATGTCTCTCAGTGAAGATGCACAAACATTTTATGTAAAAATAATTTCACAATGGGAGGGACAACAGATGACTCCAGCTGAAGGTAGCCCTTGGCCTTCTTAATCTGTGAAAAACGTTAAAGCTGGAACTTTTGAGTTGGCATGTTCCTTCTGGACAGGACCACGACTTGAGTAATCCTCCAGATTTCCATTTCTGAACCAAGGTGAATCAAAGTGCCCTCACCTATCAAACGTAGCAGTTCTCTCATCTTAGTGTGTGTATATTTGGGAAGCCTCACCACACAGAATTACCAGAACCAAAGCCTCTTTTAAGTAAACTCTATTTCCTGTCACACAGAAGGCAATTCTTTTCTAGACAACACTTATTTGAGCCTGATTAAATTGCTGTGATGAACTTCAGAGTTGAGACTGCCCTTGAGCCCAACATCTATCTGATCTCTAATTCTACTACCCACTCATTTCTTGCAGAGCTCACAATTCTTAGTCCCTCCTGAGCAGCCTCATTCAGGTTCTGCATCAATATGTTCAGTGCTGAATTCATTTCTGCTGGGAGTCCAGTACATCTGAACTTTCTAAAATCATTTGGCCCCCATTACTGGTAAGCACTGCTCTTAAATAGGCTGTAACTCCAGCTAATAGGCTCCATAATCATAGCTGAATCGAACAAAAAGGTTCAGGAGAGAAAGCCATCAGTCATTTTTATCCCCATCAAATAAGCTGCAAAAGGCAGAAACATTCCGATTTCAGAATCTCACAGTCTCAATTTAGTCTTTGGGGCTTATTAGACAGTCAGGGAGACAGAAAGAAGGGACCTGCCTAAAGGTGTGCAAAATCTCAAGACCTAAAATAAAAGGCTTTATTGTAAGGATAACTCAAGAACACAGAAATAAAGCAAATTCCAATGAAAAGAATTTGAGTCTTAATAAGAGTTCACCTGAACTGCTGGACGCAGGAGCACTTAACAATCTTCTTTCCAAAGATGAACCTGATTACTTATCAGTATGGGGTAGAAATATAGAAAAGGTGACTTGTTGACAGGTTCACGTTCTTTTTTTGTCTAACTGATGAGCAATCAGAGTAGCCCATAAACCCCTAAAACAATGACAGCAGCACCACCACCACTTCTGGAATGACTTCCAGTACCTCCTAGAGAACTCCTGAGGTTTCTTTTCATGGGAATCTTACCTTCAAATTAAATTATGAGCATGAACAGCTACAGCTGGTATTTAAATAGCAATGCTTTTTAAAATGAATCCTCATTAAAAAAATTGCCACAAGATACGCACTACCACTATGATGCACGAACATTCACACTGAGAGTTTTTTTACTGTGCTGTGTTTGGTGAGATCAGGTCAGTTTAATGTCGAATCTTGGATTCTTGCTTGAAGATAATGGGGAAAAAAGTGCCCACAAATGTCTGTTATGTGCACAGAGCTACCTTGTGCCCAAGAGTAAGTTCAGGTGTACCATATTAACAAGAAGAGCAGCTCAGGGTAACAACACCTGCAACTTCTCCAAATGGTCACTAAGTGTTTCTAATACATTACTGTTTGACAAAACAAAATAAAAGGCAAATGAAATCTAAATCTTTTCACCAAAATAAATAACATATTTTTAACTTGATACTGGTCTTTATTTTTCTAAATAGATATTTAGGTTTCTAATAAGACTCTACATTGCCACTGACATTTTTGCTCCACCATTTACATGTCTGGGCTCTTAAAAAGATAAAAGTCTAGAATCTGTCTTGCATGTGTCTTCTTTGCAAAGACATTTTTTCTCCCTTATCCACTTCTTTTTAAGGGAAACAGTACAGATGGATCTGTTTCTCCTCTGTCTCTGTCTCTCAAAATAAAAGCTCCCTTATCATAATACATTCAATAAAACACTCTCTTGTGTCTCAATCAATGACACGACCACAAAGGACACAGAACAGGAGAGTGAAAGGGACCCTTAGGTGTTTTAATACTTTAATTGCCACATCTCTGTTTATCCCCCCCCCACCCCTTAATTGCCACATCTCTGAATGCAGCTCTACCCTTTATTAAGAGTCAAGATCAAATTTCAGGGCTTCTCATTTCTAATCCTCCTTAAAGCCTCTTTTGCAGCATTTAACAGTCCCTCATCAGGTTTCTTTGTGAAAGTTTCTCCTTTATATACCATTCTTAGTTACTCTTTTTTCTTTACTTCTCTAAAAGCGCCTTCTTGACATCATAGTCTTCTTCCAACTAAGGAGAAAATGCGCAGGAAGGTCTATCCTACTCTGCCATAACAATCGTACTCATCTAAAAGCTTCATTCAGTTCATATCTCTATGGAGGTGACGTGATCTTCAAGGGTACAACTCCAGCTTTGCTCTCCTATGTCTGGCATCCACTGGTCAGATCCATCTGAGGAACCCCTAAAACTGTATAAAATACAAACTCCGTCATACGGCCCTCAAAGCTCTAAAATCACTGGCCCGACATACCTCTCCAGCCTTAATTCCACTTACAAACCGAAGCGTATTTCACACTGCAAACAAACTAATGACTGACTATTCCAAGAACACCCTGTTGCCCTCCTGTCTTGCTATCCATTTCAGGTCCTTCCCTCGCATCTTTGCCTGACGCAAACTTATCTTTTAAAGGCCAACTGTCAAAGTTCCCAGCTCCATCTGATAGATAAACTCTCTTTTCTTTGAAATTCAAGCCTATTATTAACCTTCTCTTATGACATATTACTGCATCTTTTTATCATAATCATTTTTGGGGTTTTCTTAATCAAACTACAGAACAAGGAGGGCCTACCATTGACAGATTTACATTTACAAGTTGCTCTAGTCAGGAAATGTTTATAAAATTGGATGAAATGGTCACAAAATTCATTTTAGAGAGAAAAAAAACCTTGAAGACTGCTTAAATGGGATCACAGCCATTTTATGTATTTGTATAAATATGGGATGGTCTTATTTTCTTTTACAATTAATATTTTCTGGGAATTCTTTTGAATGCTTTATATGAATATTCTTTAAAATTCTTCATGTAAAATTCCTCTCAGACTCTTAGCTATTTGTATCTCTAATGTCTATCACAAAGCAGGTTAAAAAGAAAAATGAAATGAGAAAAGAGGTAACATTTCAAAGCATCAGGGGAGCAAGTCTGAATCTAACCTGATAGAAAGTCCAAATGGTAGCTAAAGAAATGAAGGTAAAGGACAGACAGGTTCTAACTGCTCGAAATTTTCTCAGCTAGTAAAACAGATATGTGCGTGTGTGTGTGTGTGTGTATGTGTATGTGTGTTTGTGTTTTATTATAACGAAATACATATAACATAAAATTTACCATTCTAACCAGTTTAAATGTATATTCAGTGGCACTAAGTACATTCATGTATTGTGCAAACACCACCACCATCCCTTTATAAACATTTTTGTCACCCAAGATGAAACTGCGTGCCCATTAAACAGTAAATCCCCATTCTCCCCTCCCCACAGCCCCTGGAAACTTTATCTTCATGAATGTGACTACTCTAGGTACCTCATATAAGTGGAATCACACAATATTTGTCCTTTTATAGCTGGTATATTTCACTTAGTATGATGTCTTCAAGGTTCATCCATGTGGTAGCATATGTCAGAATTCTCTTCCTTTTTTTTTGCTGAATAATATTTTGTTATACAGATATACCACATGCTGTTTATCCATCCATCTGATGAGGGATATATGGGTTGCTTCTACTGTGCAAAATGCTGCTATGAATATTGGTCTACAAGTATCTGTTTGAGTCCCCGCTTTCAATTCTTTTGAGAAAATACCCAGAAGTAAAATTGTTGGATTACACGGTAATACTATCTTTAATTATTTTAAGGAAACACCATACTGTTTTCTAAAATGGTATTTTTGGTCTTTAGGAGACTTAACCTCTTCAGGTCTCCATGGAAAACTTGTAAAATGCGAGATGGACTAAATCAGAGGTCTCTTACATCTTTAGCATTCTGATTGTAAAACTTAGAGCTATAAACCCATTATTTAACTAAAGCCTGAACATATCGACCTGCCCTCTGCCCCCACAACAAAAAAGGATGAAGCCTAAAAAAACCTCAAAAAGATGAAGGTTCTAAAGCACAGAATAAGAAGCCCTTTTAAGGGTAGGGGAAAAGGAGGAAAAGTAAAAAGAAAGAAGGTGAGGATATAAAAAAGAGGGGAGAAGATGATGTCGAGAACTTAAGGCAGAAGGTCTTGAATGAAAGACTGAAAAAGGAACCTTTTACTTGGGACTCACCAGGCACCTTGCTGTAGAAAACGCAACAGCTTAAAGACATCAAAAGAGGGGCTATGAAGAAGCAAAGCAATTCAGTTTCATGGAGACAGGTGCCTCTACTATGACTCATTTCTTTATTTTCCAACTTAGAAAGTCGAATTTCATCATTTTTACTCATTTACCTGGTTCTAAAATCCCTGTAAGATTTTCTAAATTTTATTCAAATAGATACATGGAGTAACATTTTTTAAATCTTCCTTTACAAATAGCCTACCAAAATGATATAATTTTAAAATCTGCCATGTGTCACAAGTCACTTCTGATGGTACTTGATTCTTATAGTTGAGTTTTCATTTTTTCCTCTCTAACCCATGTTCACTGAAATATACAGAGTTTGTGAGGTAATAGAATTCTAAGCTATAACATGTAATCTTAGTAGTAGTAGTAATAATAATAATAATGATAATAATATCATCATCATCATCATCATCATCTATGGGTAGAAAATTCTAATCCTACTTCTATGGAAATTTTACTTTGCACCTAAATTACAACAAAGGAAAGAGTTTTTGACTCATCCATATGTTGTGTTATACATCAGACACAGAGAGTAAATACTTATAATTCCTTTCTGAGGTCATCAGAAGTAATTCAAAGCAGAGTTCAACTCATGGAATGAATACAAATCAGGACATTCACCTAACCTGGTACCTTTCCCACCCTTTACAACTGACTATCTTCTTAGAAACATTATCTTTATCTATAAAAAAGGTTCATTGTTCCTGGAGTTCAAACTTCTCTAGGAATTGAAGAACAGCAACCACTTACCAGAAGTACTGTAGCCGCTGGCTGAAAGCTGAAAACTGTTCTGTCAGGCCTTCCTCTCCATGGATGCAAAAACAGTCACCAAGTTTATAAAAAAGGATTAAGAAATTAAAACCAGAGAACCCAACACCAGTATGTGATTTGGCTTAATCATTTTAAACTTTAAAAGACTAAACAGTAAGTTAATGGTACATAAAAGAAAAATGCATTTTTAAAATTTAAGATGTCACCAAAAAGAAGTGATGGGACTTCAGCAGCTCCGTATGACATATCCCAACAGGAATTACACGTTCCCTCTGATATTTTCATCTAAATGTTTATTGAACAAGCTTCTGCTTTCATCCACATTATTTTGATTAATACGTGAAAAGGTTCAAGAATTATAGAAGAGAAATCTAAGGTGATTGTGCATTAAAATAAATGGAAGGATGACTCCTAGTTTAGAGTCACTATATTTCATGGCTAAAATGTTTCCTGCCTTTTTTTTTTTTTTTTTTTTTTTTTAAATTTAACTGCAACACACTTCCCTTGGCTTCGGTTTTGAAGTAATGATATAAAATTCATTTTATCTCTTTTTCAAGCCTGGCTCTTTCATACATAACATCAGACTTGTCATATCTGAGGAATTATTAAAATAAGACGGAGCCTGCTATTTCTGAGCAGAAAAGCCTCTTTGAGCCGGCATCCTCTGGAGAGACGCAGGCTCAATCTCATTAGTTGGTGCTGAGACGCGTCCTAGTCTCCAGGTTCAAGGTGATGAAAGATTAGGGTGTTGGGCCTTGTTTCATTTTGTATGCAGCACACATCCCTCCCTGCCCGTGAACACGAAATTACATTGAACCTGGGGAGTCTAACTCCATTAATTTTAAATGGAAGATTAATTTAACAATATGCGGCAGATATTTGTTACAGACCTATCATGTAAAAGTGACGGTTAGCAATAAATTGTGGTGACTCATACTGGCCAGTGGCCCTAGCTCAAATAAATCAGGAGGCATTTACACATAATTGCTGTTTTTAAAGACAGGGATATGGGTGATGTGTTTCTTTGATGAAAGATTGAGCAAACCCATTCAAAGAAACAGCATCTGATATTAAAGCCGTAGTACTGTTCTGGAGGGAGACTTTTTTGATTAGTATTTCTGGAATAATCATTTAGGAATAACAAATACTACACTGACATATAGTAATCTTTTTTAAAAAAAAACCTGTGTAATAATTCCGATGCATGAAATTGTCATTGTATTTTTGTCAATTTCTTTAAAGTAATTACAATAATAATACCCTCAGAAATAACAATTTGCAAGAGATGAAGAGAGGATGAAAAGGGAGAGGTAGAAAGGTATCACTGCTGATAGGACAAGCAATTCTATTGATTTTCCACAAATAATTACAATAATATACATAAATAATATTTTGCAAGGCTCCAGGAGGGGTAAAGAGGGGACAGTGGCAACTGGAGAGAAGCATTCTGATGGACAAAGTGTGGGATTTTTTTTAATGCCTTTTTATAGCGCTTTCTTGGCACATTTTTTTAAAAGCAAATTATCATCTTCTTGAAGCAACTGAGGGGAAAGAAAGACACTGAATGCCCTGAATGTTTATCTGCTTCAGGGTAAGCAATGCAAAAGAGACACCAAGGACATCGGATGCTTGCAGCACTTGTCAGGAGAGGCTCCAGAATGGAACCATCCAGTGTGTGGGTCTGCCTACCCTCTCATTGAGGAATGAGGGTGTTATTCTAATCTCCTCTCTTCTGCAAGCACCAGCCTTTCCAGCACTTAGGGGAAGGATGCTCAAGGACTTCTTTCTTCAGTCAAGTCCAATGTGATAGGAGCTTTACTCCTGTCACTTTTAAAAGATTAAGGTGGGAAGAGAGCAGGGTACGGATTATGTATGTTCCTTCCAAGCGCCCTCTCAAAGTACTCAAGAGACTGTGGGAAAATCGGTTCAAACACCCATCTCTAAGAAGCACACATCATTCTGCTCCACTCTATGTGGCAATACGAAAAGCATGAGGGGGATAGTTAGCACTTGAAACACTACTTGACATGTCCCCTGGCTCCAGTCTTGAACTCCTCTCCAAGACGTCCTTCCACAGAGCCATCAGAATGAGTTGGCAAATCGGATTATATCACTTCCCTTCTGCAAATCTTTCAAAGGCTCCCGGCTGCCCACAGGAGTAAGTCGAAACTCCTTAACATGGTATACAAGGATTTTCATGCCGGTCCATTGTATCCCTCTCCACTTTCATTCCCTCCTCCTGAACCATAAACTTCACACTCCTAAATGCTCAACTTACACATTTCAGGACTGGCAGACACTGTCACCAGCTTTTCCATATGCTGTTGCTTCTGTCCTGAATGCTCTTCTTAATTCTCTTCATTTGGTAAACTTCTACTCATCCTTTAGAACTCAACTTCCATGCCACACCCTCTGTGAAGTAGTCAAAAGTGTGTGTGTGTGTGTGTTTGCTGCTTGAGAGCACGGACCTGCTTTATTTATCTTTCTCTCCCCAGCACCAACCCAATAAATATAACACTACTTAATAATATTTGTTAAATTCATAATGAACAGCTTATCTTAGAGAGATGTTACTGAAGACTAGACAGAATGGTTAGGACAGAGAGGGTAAGGAGAGAAAGGATATATTGATATATTTCAGGGTTCTTTTATATCATGATGATCAACTGTTTTGATTTACAATTTCACACAGTACTGTATAGGAGTTAGAAAAGGAAATAGCAAGTAGTAGGGCTCAAATGTTAAGAATAATAGATCTGTCAAAAAGCAAAAGGGTTTGGTTTATTGTTATGGGTTATGAAAGAGGTGAGATGATAAATGGATAACAGCAGCAGAAGCAAAAGCAGTAACAACTAACATTTATTAATGCTTGCTATGTGACTTGCACTGTTCTAAGTGCTTCACATCTATCAACTCACTTAATCTCCTCAAAGAACTTTGATGAAACAGGTACTGTTATCATCTCCATTTTATGGACAGGAAACCAAGGCACAGAGAAGTCAACTCTTATTCAAACAGTTGTCATTACGGTCATTCAGACAGCAAATGACAGAACTAGAATTTCAGTGTAGGCGGTTAAGCATCAATCTCTCTCAAAAACTTGTTTTAGGAGCAAGTGGGTCCTCCCGCTTCTCACCTGTGGCAAGATTCAGGCTTCATCTCCTGGCAGGGAGGCCCTGGGCAAAATCATAGGGGTTGGTCAAGGCATCTACGAAGTAACTGAGAAACCCACATAGCAAATACAACAAGAGCACCAAGTAAGGACCACAACTATAGGAAGGTGCCACAGCAAAGGCGGGACTGTTTTTAAGGAGTCCTAAGAAGGCCCTAGATGCTATCAGGAGAAGAGGGTTTATAAAAATCCGCACGTCAGGCAGAGCCTGACCACTGCTGCTATTATAGGTAATAGTCTGAACTGCAGTTGTTCAAATCAAATTTGGGTTAAAGATAAAAACTGGTTCAGAATTATGTAATACTTTTGAAGAACAGCTTGAAAAGACATGCTCATACATTCATGCACAGGCAGGTTTCCTCAATGACCATCTGAGAAGAGACGATTAAAGTGTGCATTCTGGCATTTCCTAATTGGGAGTGAATCTTCTTGTAGGTGACAAAGTTAACACTCCTACCACTAACAAGACCAGATATTTTCAAGGAATTACTGTTCTATGTTTTTATATTCTGTATACCTCCCTTATTTGAGCACTGCCACATTAAAGGTAAATTTCACTCCTTGAGATCTGAAACACATCTTCAAGTAGCCAATTTAAAAGAATAACTAGTCTGTGTTGTAATAATGATGATAATAATAATAGCAATAATAATAAACTAACCCCAAAGGTAATTTCTTATGCCTTTATTGTAACTTTTCTCTTAGGATTTGCAAGTTATTAGAAAACACTAATTAAACTATATAGCTTCCCCAGACGGGAAGGTACAATTGTTTTTTTGTTGTTCAAATGGATGATTGAGAAGAGCCTAAACCCAGAAACCCCATCTCCCTTCTCTAAAAATGCAACTGAAAATGTATGAATGAAATAGCATCACTACTTAATAAACAA
This sequence comes from Pteropus medius, assembly GCF_902729225.1. Lineage (NCBI taxonomy): Eukaryota > Metazoa > Chordata > Mammalia > Chiroptera > Pteropodidae > Pteropus > Pteropus medius. The sequence continues at coordinate 23,778,953 of NW_024352787.1, forward strand.
ATAATGGTCTTTCTATGTTTTTTTTTTTTAAAAAACAAGTCTGTGCTAAGCTACTTATAGAAAGTTTATTGAAAGTACGAGAGAAAGAATAACAAGCCATGGGATAAATGGAGATGTATTGACACTTAGAGCATTTAAATATAAAGTATTCACCTCCTCTCTTCCCTAGGCTCCTGGTCAATTCAGTGCAAGGCAAGAACACAGTTTACTATCAAGAAGTAATCAAATGTCATAAAAGGTATTGGAGATGCTATGTAAAGATCAAACCCTTAAGGAAAAGAAAATATGCCCCACGCTCTAGTCTTCAAGGAGAGTCAGAGCTAGGGTGTAAAAGAGTTGATAAAGAAATACAGTATCTTAAATATACCACGGGTACTGAGGTTGCCAGCATTGGATGCCTCTAACTAGTTGTTTTGTGCTTTAATGTTAAATTTCTTATGGGAGCACATCACCTAATTAGAGGAATTGATAACTGCACTGTTCCATAATGAGGCCAATACATTTCAAAGTCATTAAAGATAACCAAGGCAATAAGTCTGGGTTTAAGCGGCGTTTCCTCAGATTTCACAGTCTGCATGTTGCAAGTGTAGGGGGGGAAAAAGCAATCCCTGCCTAGTCAACTGTAAATGCCGGGTTATTGGAATCTTTAAAACAGGCAGCAAGGAGAAAATTACATGGCCAAATCTCCTTTTTCCAGTTAATGAAGAATTAAGACTCCCATTTACCATATTAGAAGGTTCATCAGAGGTCTCAGCTCTCCATAGCTGGTGTTTGACAGCAGTGTCAGTTTATCTGAATCTGAACGCGTAAATGCATGACAGAGGATCATTCATAACTGTCACATCTACTTATCTCTCTCATTGTCACACAGCTAACGAAATTCAGGCCATGGAGCTATCTGCCTCTGTCCGTCTCTTAACTCAGCTCAAAGAAAAAGGCATTCCAAAGCCCATTCATGTCCTATTATCATGTCAGCACATTGTGAATCTACAAGAGTCAGCATTGCTTCCTGTAATCTCCCCATGTGAGGGAGAAGACAAGATGTCCCTGGGACTAATGTCCATGCAGACTGCATCTGGTGTCAGCCTTCAGAAAAAGCAACTCAGAGAAATAATGCTATAGAGAAAAGATTTTTGAATATATTATTCCATGCCTCAGGGGGAACCCCCCTCACACACACACACAACTTTGGAGATGAGGAAATGACACTTCCATGCACTCAACTGCAGTAAGCGGGAGAGGATTTCATAATGCAGCTGGCTCTAGCATACAGATACTTACACTAAAAGAGGACAGAGAGCTGAGACAGGGATGTCTGTAATCAAACCACTCAGAAAATTCTGAGGACAATGTAGCCCAAAAAGAAAATACAATCTGATTTGCAAATATTATCACTGAAGTACCTTATCGGCACAGAGGAAAGTAGTTTGGCTATTACTGTGTCACCAACAATAGAAATCGGAGCTGGTATGATGGAATGTGCCCATTTTCAGACAGGCCACCTGCAAAATGGCAAATGGGCTGTGCCTCAAAGCAAGCAATTCGACATGGACGTGCTGATGTGGTTTCGCATCTCCAGCTCTTGTGAAACCAAAGGAAACAAAACACCACCAAATGTTATTTACGATAAATTCACATTTGGAAACCTCTCCTTTGATACTTCTGAAACTCAGACAATGGAACTGATTTCAGTACTGCCTCATACCATTTAAAAAAAAAAAAAACAGATTTATGGCATACCATCAAATTCACTCTCATTTTAAGAGTACAGCTTCATGAGTTTTAACGAATTTATACAGTTATACGGCCACCAACAATCTCGTTTTACAACATTTCCTTCACCCCAAAAAGTTCCCACATATCTATTTATAGTCATTCTCCAATGGATTCATTTTTAATATTTCTTCTTGTACCAATTTTTAATTGACATAAAACTCACATAAGATTCATCACTTTAACCGGTTTAAACAGGACATTTCGTTGGTTTTTTAGTGTGTTCTAAGGTTGTGCCACTATCACCACTATCGAATTCCAGAATATTTTCATCACCACTGAAAGGAAACCCATGCCCATCAGGTGGTCGCTTCCAATTCCCTTCTCCCTCGGCCACTGGCAACCATGAATCTGCTTTCAGTCTCTGAGGGTTTACCCATTCTGGACATTCCACATAAGTGAATTCACAGAATACGTGCCTGGCTTCTTTCATTTCACATGTTGTTTTTAAGATTCCATACATTCCTTTTTATGGTCGAACGATGTTCCATTATATGGACATACCACATTTTATTTATGCATTTCTTGGTTGATGGACATTTGGGTTGTTTCCACTTTTGGGCTATTATGTATAATGTTGCATGAACATTCTGTACAAGCTTTTATAGAAATGTACATTTTCAATTCTCTTGGGTGTATATCTAGGAATGGTATTGCTGGGTTGCAAACCACTCACACTGCAGTTGCAAGCTGTAAAACTTACAAAGCAGCCTTATTTGACGTGGACTTTACTGAGAAATTGATTTATTCTGCTTACATCAGATGTTAGAGTTAATTGTCATAATAGATTTGAATGACCCTTGATGATAGTTTTTCCTAAATGAACTACATTTGAGTTAAGAAAAGTTATGCTTCTCAAGTGACTGCTGGTTGTCAGGCTTAAATTAGACCAATATCATACTTTCAGTCACAGTCAATATTCAATATCTCAATCATTTAGAGATTAATATTTCTGTTTATGTACATTCCCCTCCATCACCCTCCTGCTACCTGCATCTTATACACCCTTCTCATTAATAGTCCTACTACAGACTGCAAAGAACTAATGACAAAGACTGCAAAGAACTAATGACAAAAAAAAAGAAGGACATCTCTTCTGGTTTCTCACTAAGAGAACTGATCTAAAAAGTTCAGGAGAAGAAGGGATTGAAGAAAAGACAGCATTTTTATTCTCTTCATTGATTGTTTTTCCATTCTAGTCCTAATTCCTTACTATCCTACTCATTATTCTTAAGCAAATAGTCACTTAATAAAATATCAAAGTAAAAAATAAAAGACAAAGCCTGTAGTTAATTCACAAGAAACTAGCCAGAAATTGTTGTTCTCATGTAGGCACGAATTTACAACATGGACACCCTCACAGCCCTGTTTTGTCAACAGTGGCTACCTGCAACCTGTCAGGTACCTCAGTTACCCCACTCTTCTAATTAATTGTTTCAGCTATAAGAATTAGCAGTAAGAAAGATTGTAAAGTTATTCTCAATCCTTGAGTTTCTAGATACAAGGACTAGAAAGCCATGACTGTTCTCAGATTAAGGCAATACACAATATCTTTAAAAAACAAAACCATTAATCCTAAGGAATAAGATATGTTTGGAGAACATGAATTAAGCTGCAGAAAAATGCCCCAAACTAAAATGTTTAGTATGATTCCAGAGGCAGCACCCTGTTTGAACATTAAGACAGAACGACCTTCAACCTCTTGGCACTTCTTAAAAGTATAGGATCAAACTTAGAAACTGAAGTGTCTAATCATCCCTTACACTCTAAAAAATGATTTCTGGCTTTTCTGCATCCTTATTACTGATATTTGCAATGCAGAGACCATGCCATTCCTTCTAATACTTGATCCATCTCTATATCTTCATCCTCTAACATGTAAACACATTCCTTCTTTTCTTTAAGGAAAAGAAAATGTTTTCTCACGTTGCTCATAATACCCATTGTGACAGATCCTTCTGTATAGACAGACCCTTCTCTGCTGTGGCGGGGCTTTAAATTAGTCCCACAGCCAAAAACTTTAGTGTAAAGAAACAGTTTTGGGAACTAGGTGATCTTAGTACAAATGACAAATAACACTGCATTTAAGGAAAGACCTACAACAACAACAAAAACAAAGTCCACTTTGGCCAGTAGCTTGCTAAAGAATGCAAATATTCACAACTGAACCAGAGGTTTAAACACAAAGGGGAAACATCTTTAGGAAGACATTTTTGTCACAGTATTTTATGAATGCTTCTACTCTTCCAACATAATAGAAATGGCGAGAAGAGAAAGCAGCATTGCCAGTTGGATCAAATTACTAGTGGAACAATGCAACTAAATGTGTCTTTAGTTCTATACTTCAAGACAAAAAGAAATTGTATGACCCCCACCCCATTCCCCCACACCGTAACTTCCACTAGAACTTATAGGAACAAATTGTTTGCCTCAAGCTGGGTGGAATATACATTTAAATTCAGGCTCTTGAAGGAAATTATTAAGTAGAGTCATATTAGCTTTCTCTGAAGCATACTCGTTTTCAGTATTGCCACTGTATAGACCAATTATGATACCTTTCCATGCTGAGAAATGATTGTTCTGCTAACATAGTTCTGGTAAGAATCAAAAGCACTACATTTTTAACCTTGGGGGATTTTTGTTATTGTTGCTCCCTTGCCAGTTCCTTCAAATGGAAAACATCTTCCATTAATCTAAATGCAAAATTTGTTTCGGCTTTCCAAAGTTACTTGAAAAATGTTAAGCACAAAGCAATAAAGTTTTTATGCTCTTAAGACCACTAATGTTTTGAGCTTCATATTCATTTTGAAGAAATGAGCATTTTATGGTTCACAGAGGAATAGCTACATGAATAATATCTGAGATTATAATGCATCTAGCAGAAAAAGATTAAGTTTATGTAAACTATTTAATCAGATGTGAAATTTTCTCTAGAGGATAAAAATTCCGACCTTATTGATGTTTACTTTAAAAATACCTATATCATGTTTCTACCAAGGGAAACTACAATTTTCCCATTTATGTAATATAAATATTCATTAGAGACAAAACTTAACATAAGATGTACTGCCCTGACCCAGGTACGTTATAACGGCCTTATATAGCCTTATATAAGATAGAAATTAGATGAGAACTCTATTTGGTCCAGACTCCTCAGTTGTTAAAACTTCTAACTAATAGATGACCATTTTAGGCAACTGTAACTGCTAAAAAGTATATGGTTGAATGTGTCAAGCTAAAATCCTTATATTTTTAACAAGTAAATTTCCTAAGCAATAACATTTATGCAAATACACAGGGCTAAACTGAATTAATAATACTTAATGCAATTTATGTATATTTGTCAAGTTAATTTCTATGGAAGAGTCCAAACTTGATAAATATAATAAATGGTCTATCGTTTTCTATGTCCACTGCGTATAAATATAACAGTATGGCCCAGGGACCCCATATCCAACTCTCAATGACCTAGAATTGTCCTCTTTATAAATAACTCCTCTATGGCCAGTTGTGAAGAAGGGGCCCGTTTGGAACCATCTAAGCATGCATTGTAATAAGAAACTATTTGTTTTCAACTCAGCAGATCACTATTCAGAATTCTTTTTTTGTAACTCATATCTTACCAAGAGATTTCAGATATGACAGTTATAAATTTTATTGCTTCATTCATTAAACATACACATCATAAAATTAGTTTCTATATATTGTATCTTTTTGAAGATATAGCCATACTTCCAACAAGTTTTAAACCTTCCTTTTTCATTGATATACAAAACAAGTTTAACATAAGGAAAAACCAAGAAACTAATTTCATGATATCAACTAAGATGTCAGATCTTTAAATTAAACATATAAAAATATTTAAACCAACAAATAAAAAATTGCTTATTAAAGACACTAACCATAGAATACTAACAGTTGGTTTTAAAAGCGTGTGGATTATTAAATAAAATAGTTTTCAAAATAGATCACTTAGGGAAATAATTTTAATTAAATGTACTACATCCTATGTGCTTTAACTTCACCTGCAACACTCTCACTAGTACAAAATTAACAGCAATGTAAATCAAATTGTGTCCTTTACTGGGGAAAAACTCAAAAACCAAAATGGTAATATTAAAAACTATCAGCTATATAGACAATATAAAGAAATGAATTCTATCACACATTATTTAGAAAACAAAACGGTAGTCGTAGCCATTCATGAACAAAGGGTTGCAGGATTCTGATTTCCTACTAAGATACTCATAAGGTATTCTCTGAATCTAAAATTCACCTAGTCAAGCTCTTCAAATAATAGTAATAATAACAACAGTAAGGAATAATTTTATTGGGGCCATTAATTTGGATCCGGCTGAGTCTATTGGAGGAACTGATATTTAAATCAATGGTTTCAATATGGTGACATAAATGCTTTGATCAGGATATACATATGGGAGTATAGAGAAGGAACACCTAATATATTCTCTGGTCTCTATACAGCAGAAGTAGGATGATCACGAATGTATTTTTTACATCAACTTTATTATATTTGAGCTATAATACACATGAAAGAAAAATGTATCCATTTGAAGTGCACATTTCGATGAGTTTTGACAAATACACACACACACGCACGCGCACACACACACACACACACACACACACGTGGCATAGCATTTGCATCACCTATGTTTCCTCATGCCTTTTTGTACCAATGTCTCCACCCCTGGTCCCAGGTAAACCCGGGTCTACTTTCTGTTACTACAGATTAGTTTTGTTTGTCCCAGAATTTCATGTAAGTGGAATCACAGAGTACATGATTTTTTGTGTTTGACTTCTTTCACTCAGCATAATGTTTTTGAAATTCATCCATGGTGTTGTGCATGTCAGTAGTCTGTTCAGTGCTTAGCAGTAACGATGATCTGGATGTGCCAGATTTTCACCTATTAATGGACATAGCTTTGTTCCAGATTTTGGCTACTATGAAAAAAGCTACTCTGAACATTAATGTATAAGTCCTTGTGTGAGCATATGTCTTAATTTCTCTTGGGTAAATATCTAGATATGGAATTGTTACATGGTAGGATAAATATGTAAGAAATGTTATTAGAAAAAAAAAACTTCAAATAAGAATATGTCAAATTAGAATGAATCTCTTGATTCACAGTTTTAACGAGGGTTTTAATTATGATCCTGGGACTCTTTCCTTCTCCACATATCCGCACTTAAAAAATGCATTTGGACTTCACTCAAACTACGTTGGCACCTCTCTTCCCCAATATCATGAGGCCAAGATGCAAATGAGTCAACAGCTTTGCAAGATCCAAATGAAAGAAGAGCTCCAAATGGTCTGATTCAAATTGGAGTAATGTCAACACCTAGCACTTTCAGTAAAGTCCTCTAAAAGCTCTTAGCAAACAATATTCTTCTCAGCTCACACTTGGTAGGAAGTGGTCAGCAACAAGAAGGCATCTGCTAGGGTGACTGGCATCAGATTTGACTCATTATTCTGTCAAAGGCTCTGGCATATGTGCCATGGACTCAGCACGAGCATCCACCGGCAAAGAATCTGGCAAAACCAATAATGAGGGAAGGAATCAAGCTTGGTGAGGGCTAAATGCACATAGTCCATCCTTGGCGGGCATGCCAGGTCTTTGACCCAATCATGAGCTATGCCCTGTGCCACTCGTTGATCATCAATTCAACTGCACTTCCCTTTCTGATGAGCTAGAATACATTAATGTTTAAGATTAAGAACATTTTTAAGAAAGAAAAAAAAGCTTTCTGTGGCCCAGACTCTGGACTTGTTCATGAATTAAAAGGAGGGGGTTGGGAGACCCTAGAAGTTATATCTTCTGCTAATCCTCATACCACTTCTGCTATGAAAAGAAAAGTATTTGGTACCAGAAGGAAGCCTCTTTGGCAACTGTAGGATACATACCAAACTCAAAAGTGCTGTTTTCTTCCATCATGGACAGAATGTATATGTTGCCATTACTGTCCATTCAGAGAAGTCCACACCTAGAAAATATTATTACTAAGCGTTATAATATTTTCCACACTGCTTGTAAGATAACAAAGAATAGGAATGAGAGGGCATAGTGAGTTCCCGCAGTGAGTTCCCACAGGGCAACACACAGTAAATGAGACAACTGAGGAACCTATGATGGCCACTGTTCTGTACCATCCTACATGGACATTGGGGTGGGGTCTCCATCCTGGTATGCCTCACTGAACCAGAGAGCCACCTTCACAGATGGCTGGGGAAAGAATCAGTAAGCAATATACAATGCACTCAAAAGTTCTAAAAAGGTCATCAGACTTGTTAGGGTCACTCTATCCTAGATTCTACAGGGGTTTCTAGTCACTTTAAGTTTACCTTATCTACTGTAATCACATATTTGTGTTCTCACATTTGACTATGTCCAAAAAATTTCTTAGAGCAAAGATCACAGATCCCATTTTCACAGCATTCTCACACAGCGTAAGTGGGCTACAGCCGGGTCCATCAGGGTAGCAAGATACTCATTAGAAAAATGTTCCAAAATGAAACCCTGTGAGGGTGCCCCAATGAACCCCTCACTTCACACATGCACAGAGATCTAGTGTACTCCTCAACAGGCTTGAGAACTTTCTAAAACTATTCAAAGAAGAAAATGATAGAGTCACACTCAACAAAATTCATTTCTAAGTCAGAAATGTGTTTTTACTTCCTAGCAGCAGCTGAATTAACACTGTTCACAGAAAACAAACCAAATTATGAAAATTGCGTGAAAATGAAACTCATAGATGACATTTGCTACTGTCCTACTTAGCATTCCTTCTCCATCTTTCCCCTATGAACACACTTCTTAAGATGCCCTTTCTCAACCTCTGCAGTTGTTACTGCTCACCATAACTACAGTCTCAACAATGTCAAACCATTTCACAGTGACACTATGTCTCAGGCAGTGTTAGGCCATTGCCAACAAGTAGCGAGTAACCTGTGCTGACAACACATTACAGCCCTGCCATAAACAATCATCGTCTCACTGAAGCAAAATGGCAGTCAAATTAGAGCAGAATATGTAACAACATGCATAGTAAATTGGCATAGCAGCTTGCTAAACAAAAATGGGGCAGCAGTCACACACAAGAAGCAGAACAACTGTGCCACATTGTCCAAGCTCATGTCAGCCAAGAGTTGGACCAGAGCCTACTTCTGCCAAGAAAGAAATCCTGTGGGGGATGAATGGGAAACCTCTGCCCCTTTTCGTGTTTTCAGCCTACCTCAGTTCCTATGCTCTCAGTCTGAGGAGGATATAGGAAAATGATGCTAGATCTTTGGATTCACAGATGACAGGTGGTGACACACTCCAAATTAAGTAGGATAGGTGGGCAGAAGAATGGTGCAGCCATACAACTATGGCAGGGAGAAAGGCACAGCACATTATGTAAGGCCTATGCCTTAGGAAAGGATCTATTTCTAAAGTGAGTCAGAATTAAGTAGGAGAGATGAATGGTCGTCAAAGAAGGTGGAGAACTGCAATAGGGTAACATAGAGTAATACGATTACTCAGAGGTGCAGAAAGCATCATCTGGAAGATCTATCTTTAAAAAAGCAAGGCCCAAATTACAGGGCCACAGGCTGGTAGGACTGGGGCGAAAAATAAGACTGAGATCTTGAAAGTTCACTGGAAAATAATGGATACCAAAGAAGAGGCCAGACATCTACTTTTCTTACAAGGTGGGGAGAGGACTACACATTATAGTTGGGACACAAACAGCAGATGTGTTGTGAATCACTGAACAAAATGAAAGCTCGGGGGCCAGTGGGGTTGACTGGGGAGGTGGTTCTCCTTCCTTAGCTCTCCTCCAGATTAAGAGCCAGGTTGGTTAAATGATGCTAAAGCACTTCCTATCTCTCTGTAGGATGACTCTGAAAGCTGTGATAGGGAAAGCGACAGCTAAACACACAGGAAGAAAGATAAACAGACCCAACTCTGAGGAAAACAGCAAGAGGTGGAAAGGGAACAAGTAAAAGCCAAGTTGTTCCTATAAATCTGAGTAAAAAAGTGTGCTTAGCCAAGGTGATCTATTTTCTGAGTGCCAGCAGACGGCAAGAAGCCCCAGGACCCAGATGCAGCCTGACAGACACCTCTCATATTTCATTCTGAGACTGCCTCCCTGTAAAGAGCAGACACAGTAGTCTGGCAGGTCCCTAGCAGACTGGAAGCCATTTGTGGATTATAGACCAAAGGGCAAAATTGACCCTCAATCACTAAAATCCTGCCCTTCACCACTGGGGCACGAAGGGAGGAGCACCGTCATTGCTGCCTGCATGACCCTCACTTCTCCCCTCAGTCCACTGTGCCATACACCTCCCTTCAGAAAAGCTGAAGAAGAGAGCCCTAGTTTATTAACCCGACATACTGCAAATCTAATTAAAAGTCAAATACACAATACTCTCTTCAAAATCCAAATGTTCTTTACAGAAACATCAAGGAGGAAGGGAGTGGAGCGGAATGGCCCCACGAAGGTAATCAGAATTCATCTTCAGGGACTCGTACCCGATTACTCGAAGCTCATTATCAGTGCTCTGTGTAGTAGAAGAACACCTCGAGACCACATTATTAGCATCCTACACATTCATTATGCCACAAATGGAAACACCATAATAAAGCAGCACTGGTATTCAGGGAAAGATAAGACTTCAGTCCCTAGTTCCAGGGCACATGAGTCTATTCAACATTTTAGCACACATGCTGTTGAAACTGGGGGCAAGTTGCAGGCTGATTCTTTCCACATAAAACCATAATCTAATAATTAATAAAACTGAGCTTTACTCTTTTTTAGCATACATAATTAAGAGTCTTAAAACCTTGGAAAAAAGCTTATGTTCACCTTCTTGGTTTTGACAACACAAGGTAAATGGTGCTTTTGATAAACATGATTTAGTATGCAAGAAAACAATAATCAAATTAGCTATATAAAAGTTCTGTCTCTTTCCATAAGCCAGCTAAAATGAAGACTAAACTCTCCCAAAGCAAAGCTAATAAAATCATAAAGACTTAGAAGTTAAATTGTACAATGTGAGCTTTTGAAGGATATTACCATGAAACCACCTCTAGAAAGGGAAGTTCTTCTCATATCAACCGAAATTATAAAATATATCTGAGAGAAAGCCTTGCTTGCCAAAGGAGTGCAGGCATTTTGCTCATTTATTTGCAGGGCTTTGGTTTGGAATGCAAATGTCAAAAGGAACACAACAGGAAGAGAAGTGAAAAAGGGAAAGGTAATATGTTCTGTCATTTAAATTCTTTTTTACAGTTAGCATCTAACCATTTGTTTTTTAAAGTTCAACAAGGTGGTTTCTGGTCTAAAATATCCACTATATTTAATAGCTGGATTGCTGCAGGCAGGTGAAGGGGATCAGGTTCCACTGAGCCTAGCTCAGCTGCTCTTTCTGAGTTAAGAGGATTGTTATGCTATGCTAAGAGGGAGAGGGCCAAGACCCTTTCGACTGCAACACCACAAGCCAGTTTTAGGGTTTAAACCAGGAGTCCCCAACCCCCAGGATGTGGACCAGTACCAGTAAGGTCTGTGGCCTGTTAGAAACAGGGACACACAGCAGGAGATGAGTGGCGGGAAAGCGAGCGAAGCTTCATCTGTTTTTGCAGCTGCTCTCCATCACTAGCATCGCCACCTCAGCTCCACCTCAGCTCCACCTCAGATCATCAGGCATTAGATTCTCATAGGAGCACTGGTCGCTGCTGCCAAAAAGGTTGGGGACCACTGGTTTAAAACACATATAATACTGAGATAGTCCAGGAGGCAAGAGTACAATTATCCCACTACGTTGCTATCTTCCCATTCCATTCAACAGGTAGAGAGGAACCGTTTACTCTTACCTGTGAGAAAACTCTGCTGCACAAGATATAACAAAGACAACATATTTGTAAAACTTGTTCTTAAGGAGTTTACAAACTAGTAAAGGAGTTCATACAAGTCAAAAGAGAAGAATAAAAGAAAGCTTTATGGAAGAGGTAGCTTTTGAAACATTGGCCCCCCCCCCAAAAAAAATGGTGACATTAGAACATGTAAAAAAATGTAAGATAATTGAAAAACAGGGAGCAGTGAGCTGTGAGAGCAAATCATAGAAGCAGGAAGGCTATGAGTGCTTAGGAAGAACAGTGATTAAATTTGGTCGTATCAGCAGTTCTTGAACTTGATCAGGTTACGTAGCACCTGGAATTCATGATGTTCTCTGTAAAACAAGAAGCTATTTGTAGAGCTTTATGAAATAATGAAATATTAATCCCTTTTAAGAAGAAAGAATAAATCTATGTTTAAAAGCATATGAGCAAAGATTGAAACAAAGGAAATAATTTAAATTACATTAATGTTTAGACTTTTTATCTCATTGGGAAAACAACCCAATTGCTTGTGTTCTGTAGAGGAGAAAGGTTGCAGAGTGCCAACGTTAGCAGGAGCATGGCTATTTCCAGCCTCATGTCATAGGAAATTAGATACCAAAACTTAATCTTCCACCAAAAACAATTTAAAAATTAAACAAAATGAATTTTAAAATATCCTTCTAATCTATGTCTATGGCCAGGTAATAACCAATTTTCAGGCTAAAAATAAAGCAAAGAGAGGAAAACCCAAAATTTCTAGTTTTTGCTTTAAAAATATTTGACAAATTGAGTTGAACTTTAGCTTTGGTTTCAAATCTTCAGAAATCCAGAGATCAAGAGCAAAGCACAAGTCCTACCTTACGTGAGAAATCTAATAGGAAACTTTCCAACAGGGCTGGACAGGAAAAACATACACATTTAGTTCCAGGTAAACTAGAAATAAGTCGCTTTCTCCCTCAAGTAAATTCAATGAAAATTTCCCATTTCGGAATATCATTGTTGAGAAAAAACATAATTCAATGACAAGCTAACCATCATACTAAATCTTAATTTACATGGAGTGGTCTGAAAAACCTCAAGCTGAGAATATTAAAAGGTCCCACATTGGTAGTTTTGCTAGAGAAATGAAATCAAATACCTGATAAAAGCCACCTTCAACCCAGGTGTCAAAGATTTCTCATAGAGAAAGTTCTAATGAAAATGAGCATTTCGCAATCAAAAATCACTAAACAAGTAAGAAAACACAATACCATGAGTGAGAGCTAGCAGATACAATGAACAGATACATGAATCAATACTAATGCTTCAGATATTGAAATTCAGACACAGAATATAAAATAAGCATGTTCAAAGTTTCAAAAAGAATAAGAATCTTAAAAAGAGTCAATCAATTTGAAAAAAAAAAAAACCCATAATTTCTTTTATGGATTCCAGGGATAAGAGAAGGTAGATATAAAATGTCATCTTGTTATGCCAGAAAGTAAGAAAGTGCTCAAAGCAATGAGCAGCACATCACGAGAAGAGGGGAGTCAATTTAGATGCATCTACTGCTGGCCAAATCTGAAATAACTGCATTAAGATAATTAACTACCAAAACAATTGAGTACTAAAATAATTAGGTATAGTAATGAATGCAAGACTGTTGGGGAAAAGAGAAAGTCATATAGTCATATTGACTAAATAAATTTTAAAAAGGGGTAAAGTACAGCTCTTGTTTGTACTGGAATACTGAAGGCTAGTAAATCTGGAGGAATGCAGAGTTTTAAAAATTACATTTTACAACTATCCTGATAAAGACTGGATCAGGCAAGAATCAACAATAAATGTTAAACACTGACGGTAGTTTTGATGGTAAACAAGCTATCCACATGGTCTTATAGTGTCTCACAGAGATTGCTTACTATAGTTCCAGGGTTTTGTTTGTTTGTTTGTTTGTTTAAAAAAGCAAAACAGTAATTATACAGTGGAAAAACTGGAGAACACCTGAACTGAATGATCAAAATTAATACTAGCTGTGAGGGATAGATGGCTATTGTGGGTCTCTGGATGTGATAACCTGAGAAAGAAGCATTAGTTATGTAATATTCTAGCTAGGAATGCATAACCTCAATATAAATGTCACATAAGCCTTAAAACAGAAACATTCTATTTCAGAAAAAGATGTGGGGGAAGAGGGGAACTGTATTCTTTAAAAATGCCAATGTTAAAAGAAAAGACCATGAAAATGTTCCAGATTAAAGAAGACTAAAGAGATATGACAACTAAATGTAACACCTGATCTTAGACTGCATTTTGTACTGAAGGGGAAAATGCTATGAAGGAAAATATTAGGTCAACTTTCAATACTGGAATACAAATGGTAATTAAGCAAAAGTATTGTACTAATGTTACATTTACTGAAGTTGATAATTATACTGAGATTATGGCAGAGAATATTCCTATTCTTAAGAACTTTGAACAATTATTTAGGGAAAAATATCATAATGTGTGCAATTTACTTTCAAATGGTTCAGAACAAAAATATATATGAGAGAGAGAAAATGCAAATTATAAAGCAAATAGGATAAAGTGACAACAGCAAATCTGAGTGAAAATCACAAAGACTGCAATTCATACAGTTGTTTCTATAATAATTTTTAAAATTATTTCCAAATAAATTATTTCCAAATAAAAAGCTTAGTTTTTAAAATTTATAATCAAAAATGTAAATCTTGGCAATCAAGTTAAACAACAGGTTAGACACAGGTGAAGAACCAATCAGCAAAAAGAAAGATAAATATAAGAAAATTTCCAAGGATAGCATGGAAACAATATTAGTGTCATGGAAGAGAGAGAATGATGAGTAGGCACTACTTGAATAAAATTCAAATAACAGTTTCCAAAATTGATGAAAATACTCATTTAAAGATACAGAAGCCCAAAGATTCTAAGTAGGATATGCAAAAAGAAATTTAAACCTAGGTGCATCACAGTTAAGCTTCAGAATACTAAATACAAAACACTTAAAAGCAGCCAGAGAAAGAACAAATTCCATTCGATGGAGCAACAAGTGAATAACAGTTGAGTTTTCAATCATAATGGTGGCACAGAATCTTAAAGACACTAGAATGATATACTCAGTACATTGAAATAAAATTATCAACTAAAAATTTATAATAGAGTAAAATAAATCTTCCCAGGTAAAGAACTCTCTAAAGGATACAAAGGATTACATAAAATGAAACTGATTCAAGATGGAAGGTGTGAGATGAAAGAAAAAAATGAAGGGTAAAAGATGGATAAATGTAAACAAACTATAGCCATACAAAATAATAGTAATAATAATAAACAATAATAGTGATAATTGCTGGAGTTAAAAAGGAGAAAAGATCTAGTGCTAAAAAAAGGAAAGAAGGTGATGAGATTTCAAGTCTTCACAGTTCCTTATATTAATCATCGTCTTTCTTCTGAATAACTTTAGACTTTGGTAAGTTCCTATAAAATTTCTAAAGTAACCACTGAAAGAACTGAAATTATGTAATACTTTTTAAAATAATTGAGAGAAAAATTAAATGAGAAAAAAATCAATTCAAAGCAAATAAGAAAAGGGGAAAAGAAAAACAGAATGGCAGAAACAGAAAGCATAAAAAAGTCCGAATGTATCAGTAATTATAATAAATGTAAATGGACTAAAACTTCCAGTTACAAAACAAAGTTTATCAGATCCTATTGGCCTAAAAAAAGTCAATCTATGCAGTGTTTATGAGATATGCCTAAAACATAAAAAGAGTCATAAGTAAAAAGATATTTTTTAAAAATCAGGGAATTGACAACTGAAAGTATTCTTATGTAGCTGTAATAAAATCAGGCTAAGTAAATTATAAGGCAAAAAAAATTCTATAGATTAAAAAGGTCACTAGAATAATAAATCATTCATTTCCTCAGGAGGACTTAACAATTCTAAAAACATATACAATGTTACATAACTTTGAGAAAAGAAATATACATATATGGTAAAATTTAAGAGAACTACAATCTACAATTATACTTGGAGATTTTAACATACTTTTCTCAACACGTGCAATCAAAAAAATAAGTACTTTTATATGATTTCAACAACAAAATTAATATGTTTGATTTACTGTAAATGTAAATAACACTATATTTGACAATTACAATTTTCAAAGTCTAAAAAATCACTTTGGACAACTGACAACATAATGGGCCATAAATTTAAGTCTAAACAAACCTACAAAGAATTATCATACAGACCATGTTACTAGTAACAGAAAAAAAAATCTAAGAAATAACCATATATCTGAAATCAAGAAATACACTTCTAAATATAGGTTAAAGAAAAATATTATAGCGAAAAATAAGTTTTAATTGTACAATAATAAAAATATCAAAATTTGTAAATTAAGCTAAAGTAGTACTTAGAGAAAAATTTATAGCTTTAATATGTATATATAGTTTTAAAAAATGATAAAAGGCTGAAATTAATGAAGTATGTATGCATTCATCTCAGAAATTCAAAAAATAAACCTAAAGAATTTTTTAAAAATAATAAAGTCATGAGCAAAAACTAAAATTAAAAAATATACAAAGGAGTATAGAAACAACAAAGAAAATAAATGAGGCTGAAAAGTTGGTTCTTTGAAGAGACTGAAAAACTGATAAATTTTCAGTAAGGAAGATCAAGAAAAAACAAACAAAAAATAGTAAAAATAAACAACTAACTGTAAATGAAGAAGGGCAATTAATTACAAAGGAGATGTTTAAAAATTAACAGAGGGTATCTAAATTATTTAATAAACTTGAAAGCCTCAACGAAATAGAAATATTACTGGAAATATAAAACAATAAAATTGATGCAAGAAGGAAAAAAATATCTGAATGGAATTCCACCAAATAAATGGAAAGAGAAAAAAAGTTTTTCCATCTTCCCATAAAGAAATTTTAGTTTCAGGTAAGGTTTAAACCAAGAGTTGCCTACAGGCCAAATCTGGCCTGCTATCAGTTTTGTTAATAAAGTTTTATTAGAACACAGCAAGCAATATATGAATTGTCTATGGCTGCTGTCACAATACTTGAGGACTTGCACAGACTATATGGTTCACAGAGCCTGTATAGAAGAAGTTAGACAATCCTTTGTTTAAACAGTAAATTCTACCAAACATCAAAGGTAAAAATAATTCCACTCTACGACTCAATTAATTGAGTTAATGTAACCCTGATACCAACTCTCATAAAGGTAGTTTGAGGGGAAAAAAAGACAATTGTACTCATGAACTTAGATGAAAAAATTCTAAATAAAAGCCCAAATACTGAATCCAGCATTTTATGAAAAATATAACACATCATTATTAATTTTGGTTTAACTGAAGAATTACAGATTGATTTAACATTAGGAAATCAATTATTCTATTTTATTACACTAACAAATTAAATGAAAATCATATCATTTCAATAAATGTAAAAGTGTGTAATAAAATTCAACAGTCATCCATGACAGAAATTAAATCTTAGCGAACCAGAAATAGAAGGGAACTTCCTTAATCTGATAAAGGCTACCTCAAAACAAAATAAAACAAAATAGAAAACTTACATCTTAATTAACAGGAAACATTCAAAGTGCTTCTTTTAAGATTAAAGCAAGGGATCCGGCAATTACCATTTCTTTTTGTCATTTTACTTAACATCCTAGGTAACTGGGTAAACCAAGAAGAAATAAAAGATTAGAAAAGAAGAAACAAAACTGTCATAATATACATAAGATATGACTGTATACATAGAAAATCTAGATGAAGCTGCAAAAATGTTACTAGAATAAGAGTTTGGCAAGATTGCTAGATTCAAAATCAATACGCAAAAAATCAAATGCATTTTTATATACTAGCAATAAATTTTAGGGCGTGTAAGTTTTTATTGTGATAAAATATACATAACATAAAATTTACCACTTAAACATTAAGCATACAGTTCAGTGGCATTAAGTATATTATATTGATAATGTTGTGAGCCATCACTACCATCCATTTCCAGAGCTGCTTTCATCTTCCCAAACTGAATCCTTATACCCATTAAACAGTAACTTCCCACTCTCTCCTCCCCACAGCCCTTGACAACCACCATTCTAACTTTCTATCTCTATGAATTTACTACTCCAACTACCTCGTATATGCAGAATCATTTGTCCTTTAGTGACTGGCTTGTTTCAATCGGTATGATGTTCTTGAGGTTCATTCATGTTGTAGCATTGTTCAGAATTTTCTCTCTTTTTTAAGGCTGAATAATATTCCATTATATGGATAGACCACATTTTGTTCATCCATTCATCCGTCAATAGACATTTGGGTCATTTCCACCTTTTGGCAATTGCGAATAGTGCTACTATAAACACTGGTGTACAAATATCTGTTCCGGTCCCTGCTTTCAATTCTTTTGGGTATACACACAGAGGTGGAATTGTTGTAAGCATAAAATTTTAAAACACCATCTACAATAATTGCAAAAAAAAAAAAAAAAAAAAATCAAGTGCCTAGGAGTAAATCTAATAGAAACATGAAAATATGTTATAGACAAACATATAAAGAGAAAAATCATAAAATTTTATGAAAAGCCAATAAAGATTTAAATAAATAAATAAATAAATAAATAAATAAATAAATAAATAAATAAAAACAGAAATACTACATTTAAGGATCAGAAGAACCGCTATGACAAAGATGTCAAGTCCTTCCAAATTCTTAAATAGGCAATGTAATTCCAATGAAAATCCAATTGTTTTTTAGGCTTTGAGACTTGATGAGCTGCATCTAAAATTTACATAGGAGAGCAATGAGCCAAGAGTCACCAGGACATCCCCGAAAAATAATATATGCATGTATGGCATGTTGTAGGAGAGGGGCTGACTAAAAAGATACCAAACGCTGTTCAAAAGTTGTATTGGTTAAAACAGTGCAGTGTTGGTATATGAATGAATAAACTGACTAATGGAAGAGAAAGCTCAGAAACAAACCTATGCAAATTTGGAGACTTAATTTATGACAGAGTTGGTCCCTCGGATGAATAGACTTTTTAATATATTGTGGTAGTATAGATGCTTCACCATATGGGGTAAAACAAAATTGAACCCTTATCCCATATTATACACAAAAATTAATTCTAGATCAATTAATGAATTTGAATGTTGAAAGATAAAACTAGAATACTTTTAGAAGACAATACAGAATACTTTTAGGACCTCGGAGTAGAAAAGAAGTCTTAAAACAAAATGTAAAAAAATATTCACTAATATAGGAAACTTTGATAAATGCAACTATTTTAAAATTAAGAACGTCTACTTATCAAAAGATACTATAAACAGAATGAGTAAATAAGCCACAATCTAGGAAGTAATTTGCAATATATATTATTAACAAAGGATTAGTAATCAAAATATATAAAGTATTCTTACAACTGAATTTTTAAAAAGTCCTATATCAAAATAGGGAAATAGATGAAAAATCAAAAGCACGCTCAAGAAGAAAATCAGAACAGGCAACAAAGTTCAAATTAAAACCAAATGAGGCCGTTAACACACA
The DNA here is from genome assembly GCF_902729225.1 of Pteropus medius. NCBI lineage: Eukaryota > Metazoa > Chordata > Mammalia > Chiroptera > Pteropodidae > Pteropus > Pteropus medius. The sequence continues at coordinate 23,798,169 of NW_024352787.1, forward strand.
CACACACACACACACACACACACACACACACACACACAGTGAGATACTTCATACTCTCCCAGTGGCAAAATTTTTAAATCTGACATTTAAAAATATTGGTAAGAATGTGAAACAACTGTATTGCATTTACACTGCTAGTGAGAGTATAAATTGGTACAATTAGTTTTGAAGTCAATTTGGCATTATCCAGTAATGTTGATTATGTGCATACCCTAAATCCCAGCAATTCTAATCTTAGGTAAAAATTAAGAATATATGCCAGGAGACATGTAAAGGGATAGTCATGCAGCACTATTTGTTATAGCTCAAAACTGAAAACAACCTACCTGTCCATTTTTCACCAACAGACCAGATAAGTAAACTGTGGTGTAATGATACACGAGCACACTATACAGCAGTGAAAATGAATGTGTAATGCATTACAGCTACGTTTAACAGCACAGCTGACTCTCGGGAATTAAGGAACAGAAAAACAAAACTACAGAACTGACTCCATTTATATAAAGTTCAAAACCAGTAAAACGAAAGTCATTGTTTACTGATACAAAGATAAACTTTAAAAAAATGTTTCCTGCAAGTGATTCATTTTAAGTATTGAAATGGCAAATCATCATTCACTGTCAAACAAGTGTACTGGTGGCTTTAAAATCATTTCCAGTTTCCATTATGACTTCCTTAATGACAGGTTAGAGCACTGCATTATTAGTAGTAACATGACAGTAGTCTTCCAAAGAGTTAGGATTAAATACTACCTAGAATAAGTTACTGTGTCAAGAGTTTTTAGAGTTTGTAAACATTTCAAGGACCAATAGAAAGATCAAACACCACACCCTTTCTCTGAAAACTGGCCACTCTTTATATGATCCAAGTGATCATGAATACCGGTACCATTTATGTAGAATCTTAAGAGAATGAGAGACAAAATGCATAATTGTAGCAAGTAGTGCCAAAGGTCACATGACATGAGTTCCTGCTGCCCCTTAGTTATTCACAGAACTGTTAAAATGTCTTCTTTTAGAGGGATGAGAAACTCAAGACCCTAAATAACAGCATTTTGACCACTGAATCATTTAAGAATAGATTCCCAGGAGATGGTATTACAGAAAAACATTCTCTTTGTTACAAGAAAACATGGATTGGCTGCTGGATTTCATTTAATGGTTGGATTCATTTTTAAAGGTAGTTTGTATGTCCTGTTTGGCATTACCCAACTCCACAAGGGCCTCCCTAAGTTAACTTTTAAAACAATTTGATTTTAACAAAAACTTCTTAATAATATGAAAATAGGCTTATGTTATTAGGATAAGTGAAAAAAGGTAGATATAACATCTAGAATAATATTTACAGTATGATCTATCCTATAGTATAAATACTACTGTCTAAGGAAATATGGAAAGATCAGGAGAAAATATATGGAAATGTCACCTGTGGAAAACAAAAGAAGGGTAGATACATTTCTCTTCTTTCTACTCTTCACTTCTATAATAGGCCCATAGGATGATGGGTCAATTACAGAAAATAATAATGTTAAATGATAAATAATATGCATAGAAATAACTCACATAGTACCTCACACATAGTAGGAGCTCAATTCATAGTAGTACTTTTAACTAATATCACCCATGTAAAACTTAAGGACAGGCCCAGACTAGTGACTTCAAAGTCAACAGAAGCTCCTCAACTTACAATAAGCTTCATTACAAGGCAAAGTCTGTTAAATGAGTCAATGCTGTTAAGAGCAGACATGCTGAGTAGAAAAGATTTGTAGCATTACCCCTTTGTTGATGATGTGTGAATCAAGAGAGGCCATGTTTCTGGAAGATCATACTCATTGTTCTTAAGTTATCTTAAGAATGAAATGTGCCCTGTGTCACTGCTTTGGGACAAGTTATAACAGAGTTGGAACAGTATATTATCTTTCAGAACTGACTCACCACTTTCACCAGGGGAGTTTAGCCTAGATAAGACCCTGTGACATGGTGCATAGTGAAGAGGTACAGGAGGGAGTTCCTATAAGATTAAATGTCTCAACAGTTATCGAGTACTAAACTAATGAAGAAACCCAGAAATCCTGGGCCCCCCAAATAAGACTTCCAAATCTGTTTTTTCAAGTTGAATCACTACTAGGACCTTCAAAGAAACAGGGAGCAGCATAAAAGCCATCTCACCACTGACACAGAACCACTTCTGTGTTTTGTAAACATATGTATATACACTAACACATTCTTCCCTCTCCCCTTTTTTTAGGGAGAACTGATAATGGAAGCCTGGCTTGAGGTTGTAATTTTGTAGAAGATGCCAGCATAGTTGTTTTCAAGATTAAAAAAGAGTTGCACTTTTGTACTCAGAGACCTCTTGTTTTAATTTATGCAGAGCTTAAAACATTTTGTTAGGCCTGAGTGAGACCATCTGTGCAAGAAATAAAGGATGCCTAAGGGTAAAATAGGCAAGAATAGTAATGCTGAACGTGTGGAAGGCGGTAGGCTGCCTACGGGTTTTGCAACTACTGCTGTGACCTTTACTACTTTAGAGAAGGAACAAGGGTAATTTTCATATATTGGCTCCTCTAGAAAAAGCCTGGTATTCCTCCCCTCTTGCTCTTTCTTTTTTCCTCATTCTTTAATAATAAGAATTTGGCAAAGCCGACTCTACATAGAGAACTACAGCCAGTTTTGAAAATCATGCTTTAACACATACACACACACACGCGCGCAAACACACACATGCACGCACACAACACAGTGGGACGTGGTTTGAGGGAAGAGAGACAAAGAACATGAGGGAATGAGAAACTAGGATGAATGAGATTAACTCAGAAGGGACATTATAACTGTTTGAAATAATGGAAGAGTTATTATGTAGAAGGAAGGAATGGAGGAAGAAATGAACTGAGCCAAATACTTTGCACTTTGCAAAGAATATTCATATTTAATTTTATTTGATTGTTTAATTATATTTAATTAATGATTAGTTAAATGTAAATGTTATCTGATATGTACAACCTCAGAAGTAAAATAAGGAGCAACAGAAATAAAAGAAGGGGAGAGAAGTAGGTAGAAATGGAAGTGGAGGAGGGAACCAAAGATGAAATGAGTGACCTCTGAAGATAACGGATTGGCAGTCCCTGGCAATATTCTAGTATCAAGTGGATGACCACTTGTCTTGGGCCCTATTTGTGAGTGTGTGGGATGTTTCACATTCTTTCCAACCGCACAAATTGCACTATGAAGTATGGAGGTTTACAGGTTAGTGAGAAGGCATCGATGCCACCTGCAGTGGAAATCAGAGTGTCTGTGTCTACTCACGATAACCAAGATACCTTCAGCCAACCATACTGTACTTCTACTGTATCTGCCAGGACATCCCTCCTTAATGCCAACCTTGGCAGGGGAAAAGGGCAATCTGCACTTGCTGAGCTGTGCTGTCCTGGACCAACCTGAAGAATAAAGGGTGTACCATACCCAAAACGAACAAGTTGTTTGACCACAGGAAAACAGGAAATGTCTGGCAGGCTTCCTTCAGCTTCAGCAAAATGTCCTAAGCATCCCGAATGGAGCATTTCTCTGCCCAACCAGCTCTGGCAGCTAAGGGCCAGCAGGCCTGTTTTAATGCAGGTGTGTTACAATAGTCTTTCTCTGTAAATCAAAGCTTTTTTCGGAGAGAGCAACATTACTCTTTAAAATGATGGCTTTCTTCCTACAACTCTGAAATTAACATTACAAAGGCCTGACCTTATGTGCATTAAGTATTCCCCAAAGAAACACAAGAATATTTTGTGAGTTCGTTCATATTGCATTTCTTGCTTTTGATTACTTTTGGGACTTATTAAGGAATCCATGCATCCCTCCACCTCCCATTTTTCTTACAGGGGTCCCACAGGGGCTGGGGATGAAGGAATGGAGAGAGAACCCAAACCAAGGGTGTAATAGTCACATCAAAGCCAAAAAGACTTTTATTTACCAAAAGAAAGGTTTTAAAAAACTTCAAAAAAGTAATAAGCACTTTTACCTAGGGGATATATTTTAAAGAACATTTGTATATAGCTACAGTGTATAGCTAAAAATAAGATCTTTTATACTGAACTTCTTAGACAGGGCACAGAATTAACTTTAAAACAAAGGTAAGTACATAGTGTTAAGGCACTGAATGTTCTCAAAAAAAAATCACAATGATTTGTGTTATTTTTCCCATTATGTACCTTTTTTCTATTACTGTGGTCTAGAATTTTATGTACATATCAATGTGGACAGGGCAAATATGTACCAGAGGGGACCAAAGCTGATAAAGTTATCATTTGGGATATGGGAATCTATGTCTCATTTCAGAATTCAGGGCCATGTATCTTCCTGGTAATCGAGATCTCGAGGAGGCCAAGCAGCCTGACTGGGAAGGCTTCTCCTAATTACCGAGGCTTCATATTTACACAATGCCACTGACATTATGAATTCTATAATGCCATGGGGGTGGCAGTCATCATTAGGCTTAACCTTGGATTCAGACCACCTCACTACTGCTCTTCAAAACCCAAAGTAGATACAGTCCCCAAGTTTCTTTCTCCTAAGTATACTGTGTGACTTATTTCATAGTTATGAGTGAAAAGGTAACTTATATAGGACAACATTTTACTGAAAATTTTGGTTTTCTATTATAAACATGATACAGACTTAACCAAAAGAAGAAAACTCATTACCCATAATCCCATGAATTAAAGGTAGCCACTGAGAATGTTTTGATGTATGTCTTTCCAATGTTTTCTATGCATATCGATATTTATTTTCTCAAATGAAGTACCATGTCATGCATGCTATATGTCTCAGGGGTGATGTGTTCAATACAAAAATTAAAGCAAGTCTTGAGTAGATAAACTGAGTATAGGCTAGCGATAAAGACACAAAGGCTCAAAACATCAAGGACATTTTCTGGACCGATGTAAGTAATACTGAAAAGGAGTGGGGAAACATGGCAAGACTCTCTAGGTCTTGTTTTGTATTTAATTCACTCCTTCTGCCCCCAAGATTAGAAGTGCACTGCCATCATTTATATAGTGGCTTCTAAATGCTAAGTACATTGCAAAATTCGCATTAAAACCATCTGACATAAGTATTATTAAACACTATTTTGCAATCAAGGAAATGCAGACTCGTAAAGTTAAGAAACTTTCCCAGAGCTGAAGGGTAGTTCAGGAGATATTCACAATCAGATGTGTCTGACATCAAAGTCATTGCTCCTAGTTAAAGGGTTACATCAATTGTATTCAGGGCTCTGGAAGATGCACCCTAGTGAGCACAGCTGTGCAGCATTAAATCTCCTCTTGGCAGAGCACCTATACACACACTGCTACTGTGGTTGGGGGATTCTAGCTGTTAGGAATGTCAAAGTCACCCCAAACCGCTCAGGCAGCCTCCATGAACTACACCAGTCCTCACTCACCTCTCATTCTGCACTCGCTGCTCTGATTCTATTAGTCAGTGATTCATTAAATCCCATCCAGCCCAATGACCCCTTTTTCACCACTATTTAAACCACAGCACCACTTACATTCATGTGTTGATGGTGTACTTTTCCAACTATGTATAAATGCAGACAAGAGGAACAGGATCTCAAACTTTTCAGTATCTCTCATATTCTTGGGTATACTCCCTTACAGACAGTTGGTGCTCAGTAAATACAATTAATTTTTCAAGAATTCCAGACTAGTATGGCATGAACCATTCCATCTTCCCCTAAAAATTAGGTCCCAGGGCAGGTTCTACATAAACTTACATGGCAAGGAAGGAGAAAGAGGTAGAACGGGTTAAAAATTATTAATCTTGGTTTTCTGAACTATAGAAGAGAACTGGAAAATCATCTTCTCAAATGACAAATTTATGAACCAGAGTAGGAAGTAAGGCCTGGCAAAGAGAGCAGTCTAGGGAGACCTGGTAGAGTCATTCCTGGACGTGGACTGCCCAGAGACATAGGGACTGGAGAGGTCACTGCAGAGGGAGGCAGAGTGTCTGTGGAAAATCGGGGGGAGGCTGATGACTAAAGAGAATCCGGAAATTCGGATAAAGGACACCATATAGGATCTGGACAAAGAAGCATCAGGAATCTCTATTATACGAGTAACTGCCTCCTTCCCACTAAATTACCTCAACGCCAAGAGCTCCACTCCTGAAAGCGAATACTTAATTAGGAGTTTATACTAATTAATACACTGACAGCTGTGGATTGTTACTGTCTGATCAGAGCTACAATCACACAAATACACACATACATACACAGAAACCCGTATTTCTCTAATGACATATGCACACACACCTTGTTTCTCTGCAGCTTAGAAAGAACCTTAAATAAGGAAGGAGGACTGTGAGAAAACAGCTGGGAAGAGGAGGAAGATGCAGTATGTGTTTACCAATGACATGGAACAAATCTTAGCCCTCTCATAGTTTAAAACAACAACAGCAATAACAACAAAGACAGGGAGAGATTATTTCCTGACAAGAAGACATAAAACATAACACAGTCTGTGGTGCTAAAAGAAGCCTGTGAAAGAGTCTGACTCTTTAGATGGGAAAGAGGCCGGTGAGACCAAGGAACACCTTCAAAGCAGGCAGAGGACTTGAGAGGGTGAGAGAAGAGGGAAATAAGATGGGAGGAGCGAGCAGTCCCAGATCCCAGAGGGGCAGCCACACTGAAGAAGTACAGAGCACCGCAGGAGACGGCAGCAGTGGTGTCAGCCCTTTCGAAAGGCCTTGACGACAAAGCCAAGGTGGACAGCGTTAACATCCCTCTGCTCTCTGGGCCTGCTGGAGACATATAATGAAACACGGTCCTGTCGGAGGTGGCCCCTGGGTAACGTTTTCACTTCTACATTCCATTTTCAGTTTAGGTCGAGATTTTTAAGAAGACAGCAAGCAGCACTCGAGTCCCAGGTGACAAGATCTGCTCAGATTTAGTCTTTGAATGTTGCAAATTAAATTCCCTCATCAGGCCTCTAATCACTCTTACCAGATGGGGCTTGTGCTCAATTTTGGATCCACAGGAAATTTAATGGTTATTGTTTCTGTTTAAATAGGAGATTATTGCATTTTAATAAGTTCTCTTTGGGACTTGCAGCAACAATAGAGCACTATGAATTACTGTAGATAGCTGTTACTGCATGCTGGGGAAAAATCAAGTTACTAAGTGTGACAAGTTGCTTTTTCTTCCCTTCCAGCAATCGCTCCGAGTGTATTTACCACCAAATTAAGTATGTGCCGAGGGGATAATATTTTTATCCTGCCGAGGGGGAGAAGGAGCTTGTCTGTGGATTTTCATTAAAATGACACATCTGTTCAGCAATTTCACAAAGTAATTCTGCTGAAAGTTTTATCAGCTAATTTTAATTATTCACTCCAGTGGGTTGAATACAGGATTCATCATGTTGAATTAATACATTTGACGGGAATTTCACAAAGAGGGGGAGAAAAAGCAATCAACAAATTGAATTGTCATGCAATATGGATTAAATTGAGATTCTTTAATTAGGATAAGCCTGAGATTTGGTATTTTGAAGGTATTAGAAAGCTTAGCAATACAGTGGTAAAGATTAAGAAAATGCAATTAAATATTATACTTTGGACACAGCCCGGCTATCATGTGAGTAGAAGAGTAGTTCTTTGAGCAGAACGGTTAACAGTGTCTGCTCCTGGACAAGCTCAGTGGTGGGGCTGCAGCCATGCCAATGAGGGACAGCTGCTGTTGGTTTACCAGAGATGAACTGAAAGACTGGAAGCTGACTCCCTAATTTAAACTACAATAAGGTAACTGTGGAAGTGACAAGGAACAAATAACTAGGAGACACAAGTTCAAGTTCTGGCTCCACAACGATTACTTGTATGGCCCTAAGAAATGCAAACATTTTTTATTGAGCATCTATTGCCGACACTACATTAGACATGGACAACATAATAGTGAACAAGAGACTCCCTGCATTAAAAAGGCTTACAGTCTAGTGAGAGACCCCTCCATGGGTCTCAGTCTCTTTCTAAATAAATGAATGGGACCTAATGAGCTCTAAATGTCTTCTATTTCTGAAATTCTACAACAGTAAGTAGAAATAATTGTACTGTGCTTACTTTATGAAGGAAGTATATGGTTACACTAAGGATTAAACAGAGCAGTGCAGAGATCGTGCAATTAAAATCATTATTTCGCAGGCCTCCTTTTCCACATATGTTGGCGTGGGTGATGGGTCTACATGCACAGCTGGTTATACTCATATACCAAACAGAAGCTGAAAATGGGAGGAGAGAAAAACAACATGCACCGAGGATACAAAATACTTCCTGAGGTAGAAGATACAGTTACTTCGCTGATTCATTTCTGATTTAGTTTCTAAAGCTAACACATGCATACTGATCAGGATCATGAGCATTATAATATGCATCAACAAGAAAGACAAGAAAGAAAGAAAATGCATTAACAAGAAAATTTACTGGGAAGACAGTGTTAACCTAACTTTCTAAAGAGGTTGGCAATTGCTTTTCAGTTCCAAATAAAATGTTCACTTACTTCATTTTCATAAGGTAGAGTAAGTAGGCCACATATACTCACCACTTATACTGCACAAGTTGCCACATTGTAACGATGACAAATACTATACTATCTCATCAGAGATATGAATTGAACACCATAACAAAAACAAAAATAAAAAACACCTAAATGCAGCAAAAGTATAAATTCAACTTCTAGCTAATAAGCCTATTTTAAAGATTTTTCTAGGAATCTTTATAATTACATATGTTCATTCATTGAACAAATGTTTATTGAGCTTCACTATGTACTAGAAAAGTGTGTTACTCTGGATACTGAGGACAAAGTAGTGAATATGGCACAGACTTTGCTTCCGTGGACCTTTCGTTCTAGTCCGGGTTGGTGGCAGAGAATATAAAATGTAATGTCAAATAGCAGTAAGCGCTATGAAAAAGGAGAGCAAGGTTCTGGAAGCAGGGAGTACAGAGGGTCTGGCTTTGTAGAGGGCAGTCCGAGACAGCCCCTCCGACAGTATTACGTGTGTGTGGAAGCCTGCATGAAGTGTTTGTCATTTGATTCTCAACATGTTTCTTCACTTTATATTTTTTCTCTACTGTATGCTGGCTTGGCTCACAGGGTGTCATCATGGTACAGTGGGAGGAACACAAACAGCAACTGCTCCATTACCTCAGGGAAGTAATGACCTCTCTCAGCCTCAGTGTCCTCATCTAAGAAGTGGGTTGTTATGAGGATTAAATGAGACAATGTAGCCAAAATATCCAGAACAGTACCTGAAAGAGATATGTGAATTATCTACTTCTCCCTTTTTTTCTGTTCTTACAGATAATCCTTTATTTAAAATATAATATGAGAGCAAGAAGGGTTCTTGGAGATTATGTAAGTTCAATATCTTCAATTTACCAATGGAAAAAATAAAAGGCCTTCAGAGATGAAGCAAAAAATTCATGACTAGTCATCCCATCTGACAGAATTTCTACCAAGAGCTCCTTCTGTTACTCTAGTGTTTTCCAAATTTTTACTTTTACTGTGAAACCTTTTTTTAAATAAAAGCTTACCAAACAGTCCAATTTGAGAAACAAATGAATAAGAAGCAGCTAAGCCTTCCTAGCCCCTTGAGGAGTGAGACAGAGAATGAACAAATGGCTTTAGTGATGATGAAAGGCAGAGACACCATGAAAGAAAAGTCATGGAAATTCCTGAAGGAAAATAAAAAATTACTGAAATTCCTAAACAGGTCCAAAAAGAACTACTAGAACTATTTCCTTTATCACCTGAATTAAAAAACAAAACAAAAAAAACATATTAAAGATAACTTAGGGAACGTCACTAATCCATTCTATTTCTTTTTTTGTAGTCACTACAGTGTTCAGTTTGGTTTTTCTTTCCCTTAATTCTGACCCTTGTCTAGTTCATGTTCTTTTCTTTCACTTGCTTCCAGGGTCCCAGCTGGTTTCTTTCCTGTCTTTCTCTTCAGCACCCATGTCAGCTTAGCCACCCTCCCTCCTTACCTCTGCTTGTTCTCAACTCAGGAAGATCACTATTCTGTGCAAAGGCGGCGGGCAGGGGGCAGGAGGAGGGCGTAGTGTCTGTATTTTACTCTTAGCAGTAAGTATCTCCAATCACCACAGTACCAATATGCTCAGCTATCTGCTTAAAATCAAACTCATGAGAATGAAGAGTGGAGCCAGATAGCTAACCTCACAATGATCAGCAGAATGGCTATCAAGTATTTACTATAAGGTACTATGCTAAACATCTATTATTCATTCAATATTTACTGGATCCTGCTATAAGTCAGCTACTCTGCCAGGTAGGTGATAGAAACATGTAAAGGTGAAAGACAGGTGTCCTGCTTTCATGTCTAGTAAGAGAAACAGAGCATCCATCTAAAGTATAGGTAACAGTATAAGTTTTAATTATTAGATAACAATAAAAAGTAGCACAGGAAAGACAGTGACAAAGCCTCCTGTTTATGACACAACTAATATGCATCTAATAGGCTTAAAACAGTTTTATAAGTCAATAGCCTCACCCTATGCAGAGGCTATTTTGCTACAAATCACTGGCACACTAAACCTTTAAAATTGGTAGATTTTGAGGAAAGACCTTCAAACGATAATGTTAGCTAATGAATCTTTAATGTGAATATTTTCTGCAGCCTTGAGGAGAGAAAACCACACTCTCACCTTCCCGCCACTGCTCCTTCGGTATATGCCCCCTCACTGAGGACTAGCGCTGCCTTGGCATGCGGCACTGAGATTCACACGGCCTCTGCCCCTTGTTTCTTCCAAAATTCCTCTGTGAGGATCAATTTTCTAGGAGGGAAGCTCCCGGATAAGTAATACAGCTGCTGTGAGATCTCTAGAAGGCAAACTCATGTTTTAGACCTTTAGCAAAACAAAGGACCAGTATCCACAAGGTGCAGCAGTAAATGTAATTCTAAGTGAGCTGTTTAATGAGGTTACCAGCTCAGTCTAAAGAGAAGGGCTGACTTTATGCTCAGAGAAGATGAGCGCAACATAGGCTCAGTTTCCTCTTCTGTAAAATGTGGATAAAAATACCATGAAACTGTTAAGAACAGCGACTGAAAAGAAAAATACAAGGAAAAGCAACTGGTACAGCACCTAGTACACATGCAATAAATGTTTATAATTACTATTAGTATTATTACAAGTAGAGGAGTAAGGGAGTATAAAAGAAAACAGATCTCATGTTGAGTGAAGAAGAAAACAATGAGAGAAGAAAGGTGAGAAAGTTTTCACAAGGAGGTCAACAGAAATATGAACAACATTCAAGAAATAGCAGTTCTAGAAAAATAAAATAAATCCCAACACCTGAAAAGTCTTAACATATGCTCCGGCCAGTTAGTATCCAGTCTGGGGCCTAAATAAATATAAGACATAATACAATAATTAATACACCATATATTAATTAATACATATTAGTTGCCCTAACATGATGACCAAAGTATCAGAAAATCAAAGCCTGCTGAAAGCACAAATATCTATGACTTTCATTCTACAACCGTGACTTAAGTGTCCACATTCTGGCTAGAATTTCTACTAATGAAACCGTGCATCACAGGATGGAATTCAGTGGTGATGACTACAGACCATGAGCTTGGTCTTCTCTTTTTGTTTGAACACTACAAATCACAAGTATCACCCACCCTGTCACCATCAACCTTCTGCACGGTGGTTGCACTCTGACAATCATGTATGTTAAAGCAGCGACACTAAGCAAATCCAGTAAGTAAAGCTGGTATAGGGGCATAATGCCACTTAGCTCATACCAGGTTTGTCATAGTTCAAGCCTACTGCATACTGAGACTCCCTTCACTGGCAATGGGAGATTCAGCCTTCAACTCATGGGATTCTCTTCACAGCCTGAAGCTTTATTAGAATCCTGGGGGAACCATTTTAGCATCAAAAAATAAAACAAAGTCCATCAAAAATTAGACCTTTGTTTGTGTAAAAGCAGAGATCAAAGGTATACAGCTGTTAATGGAAAAATATACATCAGATAAAAGCCAAGGAATTCGGTCAGACTTGACAAATTTATCTTCCTGCAATTTCATCTTTAAACTCAACAGATCTGGAGTCATAATCACAATTATGTGAGGTCCATTAAGCAATTCCTTCGCCTCCTATTCTCCCTGTGCCCTTCACAGCTTATGTTACCCATCAGAAGTCTCAAAAGTTTTTGAGAAGAAAAGCCACCATTCTACTTAAGAAAAAAGCATACCTACATCTTCACAATTGTAATACTCATCTGCATAGGCAAAAATATTTCCAAGAACAGTATGAAGTATAGGTTCTAGGACACAAAGAGACTGGTGTGTACCTGCACAAGTATAAGTACATAGGTGTTAGTTGATGTGAGAGGGAGGGCAGGAAACAGGAAGAAAAGCAATAACACCAAAAGTCTTATAAAAGGATATTCAATTCTTTAAGCTAAATATGAAATATGTAAAAAAGAAATATTCGAATGCATGTTTAGAAACCAATGTTTTCAGTAATTCCTCCTTTTGTCTATTAAAAAAGTAATACTACTGATATTTGAATCCCAGAATGCTATGGAACATATAAAGGGACAGAAAAAGCAATATATTTTGTTTAACCTTGATTTAATTAAACACTATTTTTTTTTTTAGATTTAGAATTCTAGAATTTTTCTTTAGAAAACTGAAAATATTTACTGAGCACCAACTGCTACCTATTATTATCACTTATTATTAAACACAAACTTTTGATTAACATTTTTGAAAATGTTAAATTTACTGTATGCCCACATGAAAAAAAATATTGCTAAACTATTAGTGACACTGACAGTGTGATGACAATGACAGAAACAAGAAAAAAATACTTGATATGTTAACCTTAAAAAAGCAAGAGCCAAAAAATGAAAGAGCCAAAATTATACATTCACAATGTTGTTTGAGCATGTCAAAAATATACATATATACGTTCATGAAAACACATGTAGAATATTCATGGCAGCTTTATTAATAAACTGAAAACAACTCAGAATATCCACTAATAAGAAAACTGCCAAATTCATCAATAAAATATTACAGAACAATTTAAAAAAATAAGAAATCCCTGCTATACCCCAAAACATAAGAGATTATGTTGAAAGAATCCAGAAACAAGAGTACATATTGTAAAATTTGATTCATATAAAGTTTAAGGATAGGAAAAGAATCTAAGATGATAGAAGTTAGAATAGCCATTAAGTCTGGGATGGGGTGAAGATAGGAACAGAAGCTTAAGGGGCACTGAAAATATTCTATATCTTAATCTGGGTGGTAATTACAAGGGTGTTTCCACATGTTACAAGACATTGAGCTGTATACTTAAGATTAGTGTCTTAGTCCCCTTGGGCTGTATCACAAACATCATACACTAGGTGGCTTATAAACAGCAAAACTTTATTGCCAACAGTTGTGGGGACTGGAAGTCCAAGATTAGGGTGCTGACATGGTTGATTTGTAGGGAGGGCCCTTTTCTGAGTTGCAGACTGCTGACTTATTATATCCTCTGTGGTAGAAGAGGCTAGGGAGCCACGTGGGATCTCTTTTATAAGAACAATAATCCCATTCATGAGGGCTCTATTCTCATGACCTAACCACCTCCCCAAAGGCCTCACCTCCTAATATTATCACATTGGGCATGAGAACTCCAACATATTTGCAGGGGAAAACAAAACAAAACAAAACAAAACAAAACAAAACAAAACAAAACAACAAAAACTCCGAGAGCAGAACTTCTGGAATGGCTGAGTAAAGAGCTTGGAAACCTTCATCACAAAAAGAAACAATGCAATTGGACAACATTGTCAAAAACATCCTTTTAAGGGCATTGAGAATTGACCAAAGGCACACAACAAAATGAGAGGAATTTATTCAAGGAGATTCAAGAACCCTAATAAGAACAATGAGAGTTTGTATACTTCAGCTTGGTGCTACTCCCATGTTTCACCCTCTCCCCAGGTGCATGGGGCAGAAGCACCGTCTGAGTGTGCAAGCTATGAAGATCAGGCTCTGCTGCTTCAGGACTGATTTCATTTGGAGCAGAACATGGAAAATTCTATGCCCAGGAGTATAAAAATTATAGTGATCTCAATGGCAAACAATCAGGGTAGGGCAACATTGCAGCTAGCCTGAAATGTCATTACTGATTAAAACAAGCAACAAACCAGCAGACCAGCCAGAAAATTAATAGGCAGATCCAGAGAATGAAGGAGGGCCTTGATAAGAACCTATTTTGGTATGGAAGTCTGTGCATATCCACAAAGCTGGGCACGAGCTCAAGAGAGAATGGAGAAAGCCCTAAGCAAGCGACTTATTCTTGCTGAGTATGAGACCTTACAGACACAGAAGGTAAAATTTAAGGCAGACTTGTAAATTGGCTGAACTATAATTCATTCTCCAAACCATATAAGGATCCATCGGAAAAAGATGAAAGATTTTGTGATTCAGTGGATCAAAGTGTTGAGCTCAAAGTGCCTGAACAACCACAGACCATTCTCTGGCTAAGCACTGAGCTATTTGACCCAGGCATGATTCCTGGGAAGATAGAATTAAATATACAACAAAGGGTGGGGCTGGGGGGTGGTATAAACAGGGAACATAGGAGGACAACAAAGCAGAGACATCAGTGGTCATACACTATGGAGGATACATGCTCCACAGAGCTAAAATAACAGGAACAACCATCACCTTAGATATGTGTGAAGGGGAGAGGGATCGGAATACAGAGTTGCTACAATATATTATCTAAAATATCCAATTTTCAGCAAAAATTAGGAGACATGCAAAAAATTAAAAATCGACCCATACATAAGAAAAAATAAGTTAATAAAAACTATCTCTGAGGTGGCCCAGATGTTGGATTCAGGAAATAAAGACTTCAAAACAGCTATTACGAATATGTTCAAAGACTTTAAGGAAACAATATTTGAATGAATAAAGTATAATGTCATAATTCATCAACTAGAGATAGAAATGTTCATCATTGCTTCTCTTAACTAATTTAAAAGAAAACTGCATAACATAGTAATTAAAGATTGTATTATATACCATATAAACATGTACTATATACAATAATAATTATTTATAACACAAAGGAAGAAGGGAGGTAATGGAGCTATAGTGGACCAAAAAAATAGTACCAGGCAGTAACTCAAACCCGCAAGAAGAAATAAAAAATAATGGAAGTAGTAAGCATGTAAGTTTATACATACATATTTTTTAAATTTATAAATATATTTTTCTCCTTTCTTGTCTTTACCTCTTTAAGAGATGTAAGTTGTATGAAGCAATAATTATAATAATGTAGTTAGGTTTATGAGATATATAAGTATAATGTACATGATAATGAAAGCACAAAGGAGGATGACATGAAACTATATTGAAGTAAATTTGTGCATATTACTGAAACTAAGTTGGTCTTAAACTTGTGATAAGGTATGATACATATTTTAAGTCCTAGTGTAACTACTCAGATAACAACTCTAAAATTATAGTAAAAGCCAACAAAGAAATTTTCAAAATATACCAAAACACATCTACTTTATGCAAAACAGGCCGTAAAGAAGGCACAGTGGAACAAAAAAAGTAAGACAAATGAAAAAATCAAAATAAAGACAGAAATTCGACCAAATCAAAGATTATATTAAATATGAATAGGTTAAAACCTCAAAAGAGAGGAATTGTTAGATTGGATTCTAAAAATTCAAGTCTATGCTGTCTACAAGAAGTACACTTTAGACTCAAATACAAATATAAACTGAAAGAAAAATGATTACAAAAGCAAAAAATAAACATAAAAGAGTTGGAGACAGCATACTATCACACAAAATAGAATTTAAACCAAAATTGTTACCAGAGACAAAGAGGGACATTTTATAATGATAATAGAGTCTATCATCAAGAAGATATAACAATTATATACATACACATACCTAACAACAGAGCCCCAAATTACCTGGAGCAAAAACTGACAGAACTGAAGGGAGAAATAAACCACTGAGCAATAATAGCTGGAAACTTCAATGTCCCACTCCAAATATGGATAGAACAGCTAGACAGAAAAACCAACAAGGATATAGTTATTTTAAACATTATCAACCAAGCTAACCTAATGACACATGTAGAACACTCTTGTCCAAAAATAGCAATGGTACACATTCTTTGCAAGCACATATGGTACATTATCCAGGATACAGCATATGCTAGACCATAAATAAGTATCAATAAATTTTAAAAGACTGAAATCATAAGCATATTTTCTATATTTCTAATTAAATTAGAAATCAAAACAAAAGGATGTGGGATTTGGGAAAACCACAAATATATTTAAACAAATCATCATACTTCTAAATATTCCATGGGTCAGTAAAGGAATCGCAAGAGAAATTTAAAAAGGTTTTGAACTTAATAAAAATAAAAACACAATACTATATCAAAATTTATGAGCTTCAACTAAAGCAGTGCTATAAACACTTCTAACAGAAAGATCAAACCAATAACAGAAATTTCCATCTTAAGAAACTACAGAATGAGGTTGTAGAGTAGAGTGATGCAAATGTTCTAAAATTAGATTGTGGTGATGGTTACACAACTCTCTAGATTTATTATAACTCATTTAATTATATACTTAACATGGGTAGATTTTATGGCATATACATTATAATTCAATAAACATGTTTTCTTTTAAAAAGCACATGGAAAAAATGACTAGAAAGAAATAGGTCAAAAAGTATCATTATGTTAGATTGGCAGGAATATAAACATTTTTGTCTACTTTGTACTTATTTTTATAGTGAAAATAATTATTTAAAGTTAAAAAGAATCATTAAATTTCCACATTGGAGACTACATTAAATATATTAAAGGAGTCTTCAGACAGCCATGTAATTTAACTTCCTGTCTCAAGATAAGAATACAACTAATCACCAAAAAATGAGATTTTTATAAAGACTGTTTTTAGACGGCTTATTGGTGATATTAATCCCAGGAAATCACCACTACTCCAACCAATTTTAGCTGTACTCACTTAAGAGGCTCTTTTAAGCTTCTATTCACTTTAGGAATTTCTGCCTGGTGTCTATGTTAATGATCTTTGGCACAATTTAAATTCATTTTAACAATGAATATTCTGAGATTTGTATTCACATCCTAGTTCTACCACTTATAACACTGTACAACATTTTGCCTCTATGTCTTCATCTGTACAATGGAAAAAAGAATTATATTGCTATAAGGACTAACTGATATATGTATAAAACATGCTTAAAATAGTACTCAGTGCAGAGCAAGAATTTACTAAGCCTTACTGTAAAGAAATAAAAAAGGTAAAATTCCTTTGAAAGAAAGAGGTGATGGCAGGGTGACTGAACCAAGTTATCCAAGTTCATATTCATTCCTTCATGAAAGAAGTTAACTGAATGCAGAAAAAGAATATTAAGGAAATAACCTATGACATGTAATTTTTTAAAGGGGGGGGGTGGGACCCTCTAAGGAATTCAGTTCCATGTTGAACAACAGCTATACTCCTACAAAGCACAGAACAGCTTTTAAAAGATGACATAAATGTTAAGCCATGTCATGGATGAATAGATATTTACATGTTCAATTCAATAAACTGGTTGCTTTGCTTTGATTAGTCCTACTTGAGATAATTAAAATATTTCCATTTCTTCTAGTATTCATAGCTCTCTGTACAGTTTACAGAAGCTGGAGATGGATTTTTAATACTGTTTACCAACTGTAAGTTTTTGATGGACACTTTAATCATGCAATACAACTGCAAAATTTACCACTGGGAGCTATACAAGTCTTGAGCCAAACTGGGAAAAGAAATTACATGAACATAGCCATTTCATGTCGGCGTTAACTTGAGAAAAAGCAGCAGAAAAAGTTCATAATAAAATCGTTTTATATCAAATTAATTTTTCAAGTATCATAATCTTCCCCAAATTAATACCTTGCATGACAATCAGTGTTTTTGATGCTTTGCTGTTTGTTTTGCTGGAGGAAAAAAACCATGGTAATTAGTAAACTAACAACTACATCTTAACCTTTCTACAAACATTAAAGGACCAACATCTCTACTGGCAGCTACCTCAGAGAATTTCATAGGGTCTTCAATATCTTAAGTACCAAAATGGATTATGAACTTTTACATGAGAAAGTTGCTGGGGCATGGATGGATTCAGTTCTTTAAGGTAGATGACCACCCATTTAGAATTTTAGATAAGAGATTCAAGCATTGAACAGGATATTGCTAAATAAGCTTTTCAGGAAACTTACAGCTCTAAAATTATGCTAGTCTAGTATATTAGAGATTTCCTAAACTGATTTTTAAAAACTGTTTGGAAGAAAATAAAGGAGAGAGACAGACTAAGATACCAAAAAACCTCAGTGATTTTATTTCTTTTGCATCTGGACATATTAAACCCAAAGGCGACAATGATTTGATGCAATACCGCTCTGGTATTTTATTAATTGCTAGGTAAAATTTATCTTAAAAGAAGGGGAAACTGTCCCCTACATTCAAGAATTAATAGAGAAGTTGTTTATAAGGGGAACTTTAAGTCCTTAAACAAGCTTCGTAAACTAATGAGAAGAAGCACAGACTTTCGATTAACAGTGAAGACCAAGCCTATGTAAAAGACTAAGTACGAGGAATGTAAACTGCTTCTAAAGTGACATTAAATGTTGCCCAATTTTTTCCACATGTCACAAATGCATGTGGAGTTCAATATTAAAAAAGGATGCCATAAAAAACAATGATAATGCAAATTTCCAGGCAAAGAAATATTACCATAAAGCATAGCAAATAATATTTAAATACTTTATAAGCTGGTTTGAAGGCAGATCAACAAGAACATTCTCACTCTGAACAATAAAGCCAGTTCTCTCGATGCATACTGTACTCTGCTTCCTCCAAACTTTGGGGAGCTTTTAAAAGCAGAATCTTATTGTAAAATTCATGGAGTAATTTCCCAACATTTCAGTAGAAGTGGCCTAGTGATTTGATGGTCATAAAGTATCTTGAAATCCTTAAATAAATATAACTCTACCAGTTAAAACCTTGTACTAAAGAAGACATGCACCCTGTAGTCTCAAACCCTAACATCCCATGCAATCCTGCAGGAAAAAACCATCCTTTTTAAAATCATAAATGTTAAAGGCAGTCCTTGAATTCTCTAGCTCTCTTTCCTTCTTTTCAAAAGAATAACAAATTTTGCATGTTCCTATTGACCATCTCCACGTCTACATTCTACCCATTTGTTAAGAACAACTGTTAAAATGCATCTCCATGACCATTCACCCCTTAAACACCCATTCCTAACTTTGCTACCCTTTACTCCCCAAGAGATCGCAAAGACGAAATAAAAACATGAAATATGTAAAATGCTGGACATAAAAGACATTTAAGAAATGTTAATGTGAAAAATTTAATCCATAGGTCATTTAATTTTATAATAAACATTATAAAATTATGTGTGTGTGTATGTGTGTGTGTGTGTGTGTGTGTTTGTGTGTGTATATATATATATAATTGAGCAAAACTGTTGTTTTTGTTAATAGAATATTGGACAGCTTGCACTCAAGAGGATACTTTCCTCTTGGGAAAATAACTGCATTTAGATCCTTCTGCTTCTAAGAATATTACAACCAAGCAAGACAAAATGTGTGATGTCAAAAGGCCAAAACAAAATGATAGGTTCTGTATGATTCCATTTATATGAAATTCTAGAATAAGTCATCTACAACAGAAAAAAAATCAGAATGGTTGTTCCTTTAGAAGTAGGACGGAGACAAGGACTGACTGTGAGGGAAATTTCTGGAGTGATGAGAACATTATAGATCTTGATAGGATTTAGGTGACATTGGGAGAAGTCTCATTATATCTCAGAGAATATACATTTAATGTCGGTACACTTCATTATATGTAAATTTCACACCAAAAGGAAAACAAAAAGAAAAAAGAAAAAACTATAAACCATAATTAATTATATGCATGTTTAAGTATTTCTAAGAAAGTATACTGATGTCTGCAATTTACTCTGGAATAAACCAAAAATAAAATGCACAGATAGAAGGATAGATCTGTGATAAAACAAGTGTAGCAAAAAGTTAATGGTAAAATCTAGGTGGTGAGTATTTGGCATTAACTGTAAAATTCTTTAAAACTTTGCTATATATTTGAAATTTTCATAATGTGACAAAATGAAGACATGAATGAGGGGGGAAATAATAACTAATTCATGGTTAATGCCTTCACCATCCCCGCCATATCCACCCCAAAGAAGGCATTATGTAATGTACGCCCTTGATTTCTTTCTAGAGGCCCACATCTTTATTTTTCAGGGTCCAGCTGAAATCCCATTTCCATGCATCCTTACCTAACCAGGGCAGGTCTTAGCAGAGCATCTCCTTCAGCTGAAATGATCTTTTTCCAAATTTATAAAGCAATTGTGGCTTTGGTCAGAGTGACCTTTACTATGTAACATCTAATACTGTGTCTCTCAGTCCTGTCCAAATGCCCTTTCCAGTTCAACTGTAAGCTTCATCAAGGCAGAAACTTTCTTTATCCCTGAATATCCCTTAGTGCTTAGCACTCTGCCTGGAACATAACAGATACTAAAGAAATAACTAGTGACTCTGCCTGACATGCAACAGGCACAAGAGCAAAGACTGGAACAGCCTGTGGACTAAATCCTACCCATTGCTAGTCTTTGTAACAGCTCGTGAATTAAATGGTTGAAAAAAATCCAAAAGAATATTTTGTGACACATGAAAATTATATCAAATTCAAATTTTTGTGTCCATAATAAAGTTTATTTGGAACACAGTCACTCTTATTCACGAACTATCTATGGCTGCTGCTGCACCACATTAGAACTGAGTAGCTGTGACAAACACTGGATGCCACGAAGCCGAAAATATTTACCAACTGTCCCTTTACAGAAAACATTTGCCAGCCCTTGCACTAGAGAAATAACTATTGATTGACTGTCAGTCTTAGAAATGACTCAACTATGTGAAACTTAGTTATATTTAAGGAAGTAGTTGCTATTTTGATGCACAATTTGGTCTTTAAAAAGAAAAAAAAGTAAAATACTTGTCCTTAATTCCTATTCATATCCCAAAACAAATATTACGTACAAATGCTATTCCATGCGTGGGAGGAAACTTTTTACTTTGTGGTGTCTATACAATGAGATTTCTGAAACAATTTTTCGTTTGGCTATCTCGTAAAGGTGAACTTTTCGACATCATATATCTCACTTTTATTGGAGAACGCATTAGTGACAGTTTTGTGGATTACACAACATGTTGTTCTGGCTAATTAGTTTACTAGCAATTAAAAATAAAATCATGGCAGAGGGCCACTTGTCAATTTCACCTTGTCATAAATGCTTTTGATGCTTGCTGTGTCTTAAATAAAATCGTATCACTAGCAAGGAGAGAGATGTTTTCCATTGGATTTTATTCTATCATTTGGTATAATTATTCCTGACAATTTGCTTGTCATACGGTATGTCTCTCTCCAGAAGGAGAAAAATACTACTTTGTGTTCTTGTGATCACAAGTCTAATTGAGCGAAAAACAAATCTGTTTTAAATATGAGAAAAAGAGATAAGCTACTGTTTTACTGTAAAAAATAATATACTATGAAGAACATAATGACAAGAAAATATGGCAGCAAATAATGATCTAAATCTTAACACTAATTTTTCTTCTTTACTATCAAGACTTTTTTCCACAAAAATGTCAAGATATGATTTGCAGGTTTCCATTGCTAAGTCAACCACATTGTGTTCCCATTTTTGGCAAAGAGTAGAATCTACACGACAGTCAGCTAGCTATCACAGGGTAAGCAAAATTGTTGGGTGGAAGAACACACACACTCAGTCTCCTGAGAATGAAGAAAGTAGGTGCCATGTTGCAATTTTAGCTGACAAGAAGCATTAGCATTATTGCACACTTTGTGAATTAAGTAATGATTTAATTAGTACCAGTCTGAATGGTCATATAATGTTGTAATTAGAAGGTTGAAACAAAAATAATTGACAGAGGTGGGGCTAGAGCTTGGTGGAAAATTAGCATAATGAATGAAACATGGGAAGTGGGACTGTGTGCCTCAGTGGCCAGTCATAGACCTTGAGAGCAGGGACTGTGGCTTGCTCTAGTGTGCATGCCGTCAACCATCTCACTGTGCCTCAGCATGTCAGGCACTCTATTTGTTCTTCATACGGCATCACAGGGAGGTCAGGAGCACTGGGCTCTAAATTTTTCCTTTCTCCTCTAGTTACAGGTGAGGCAAATTAGTCTGCTAGTCATTGGTTTACCTTATTTCCTAAATGTGAGGAAAAGTAAAATGCTTCAAAGCACGAAGTTAGGAATGATGGGGTATACAACAAAGAACTGCCTCACTGGGTGGATGAATATACAGAGGACCTGGGAGGAGGTCTAGGAAAGAAGACCAGGAGAGCTACAGCATTAGCAGCAGTGTGACTTAACTAGCAGTGGACTTGTTTTCTTGCTGATACTGGATCACGGAGCTGTATATACATCTGCTGACCACCCTGCTGCTTCTTTATCATCCCTTTTGTTTTTTCTCTGGTCTACACCCTTAAAGCACAAAGTCCGCATCAATCCATCTATATCAGTTAGGATTCAGGTCAGAAAACAGAAAGCACTTAAGAAATTTTAGACAGGAAGGGTTTAATATAGAGAAGCAGCTACTTATGAAAATCATTGAACAGGAATGAAAGATGGCCTTTCCTTTCCTACAAACAGGAAGCCACCACGGGAACAGCTGAGTTTAGAAATACATGGGTAAAGCTAAAATCAAGAATCAAGAAGTCACACCACAATTGCCTTTTAATATCCAGGAAGCTGGTAACTAGACGCTGGAAAACCACTCCACAAAAATCATACTTCTCCATAACCTGGCTTATCAGACAAAAACACCTAAAGCTAAAGCTGAGTGGCCTCTACTTCATTTCTAAATTCCAAATGTTGAACAGGTACATTTGACCCTTGAACAACATGGGTTTGAACTACATGGGTCCACTTATACACTGATCTTTTTTCATTAAATACAGTGAATAAGTATTTTCTCTTATGATTTTCTTAATAACACTTTCTTTTCTCTAGCTTGCTTTATTGTAAGAATACAATATATAATACAACATATAATATAAAATATGTGTTAATTGACTGTTTATGTTTTCGGTAAAACTTCTAGTCAATAGTAGGCTGCTAGTAGTTAAGTTTTAGGGGAGATAAAAGTTATACGCAGATGTTTGATTGTGTAGAGTCGATGTCCCCTAACCCCTGCATTGTCAAAGGGTTAACACTCAGAATCCCAGACGAAAGAGAATCTAGAAAATAAATTTTTCAGTTTTCTAGTCTTTGTAGTTAAGAAAGAATAACTAGAATAAGGTAGGAATGAATAGTGGGTGTCACTCAGCCGTTTCTTCCACTTCATAACTGCCAGTCGAACTTCTCAGTTAATTTTTCCTCTAGGTCTCAGCCACATTCTTTATCTCCTAGCACCCAACTTGAAAGTGATTGCATAGAATGGAAGATCCAATTTTATGTGAAGACCAGTGAAAAGAATGATAGGAGTATCTGTGAATGCTGAAAGACAGAAATAAAGACAGAAGATGGCAAACCAATATCCTAGACCAATTTGTTTTCTCTGTGGGGTTCTATTATGTAGAGATAACATTTTTCCTTGCTAACAAACATTTGAAGCATGACAAGTAAAACTTCGAAATAGTCCAAATAGTGGTAGTAGCCAGAAAAAGAAACAAACAAAAAAATAAAATAAAGCCTATCAAGTATCAAAGATTGTCACAGAAACATAATTGAAAGACATAGCTAAAAAGTACTATTAACACCAGGAAAACATTTTTGTTGTTGTTGTTGTTACAGTAAACTGCACCTTAAAGAACAAGGAGTATGAGAAAGGAAGCAAAGAGAGTATGAAGACTAATACAGTAGATGGTAGAGTGTGCCACTACAGAACACAGAAAAATTTTAAATACTTAGAAAAAAAAAATCGAGGCTAGGCTCCCTTCTTCAGGAAGCAGAGGGTACTCTGCTTCAGAGATACACGCCTTGTCCCACAGGCCTGTTTGGGAAGCACAGGTCCTGGATGTATCTGACCCAGTCACTTCTGTACTTCAGAGCTTTCCCCGCAACCTGGGGCGCCAGCACAGTCCAGAGTCTCAGACCAACAGACTAATCTAAACAAAAGACAAGGATTTATGTTAAGTGATACACAACCACAAAGAATGACAGAGATGGTACCCAAAGGAAAGTGACCAACTAGTAAAACACAATCCCTCTCAAAATGAGGAAACCAAATTTCTCAATTGTCTTAGCGTGGGTTCCAAAAGCAGACCCTGAGACGAATGTAAGAGTAAGAAGTTTATTTGAGAGGTAAAGTGAACAACAGCAGGGGAGTGGGGAAGTGAGACAAGTATAACAGGTAGGAAATAAAGGGTGTATAATGAAGCCAACTACCATTGTGGACAACTAGAAGTTGATGCCACTGGGGAGACCCTGGAAGCCAGGTGGAATGCATACCTCGGCATTGTTCCACTTGGAGGGCCAGGGAGCTAGGATATTTATACAACAACTCTCACTGGTTATTGATTGAGGGCTGCTCAGGTCAGAGTTAATTCTCTCTTACTTTCTGCCTGCCCTGTGGGCAAAGCAGAATTCAGTGAGCAGAGAAAATCCCACAGATGAATGAATGCAGTGGCTGGCAGACAGACATAGGGCCAGTGGCACTCCAGTGGAAGGGCAAGGAGATGAAGCATTAGCTAGGGTGCTATTTAAAATTAAACAAAGCAAATGTTGGTGGTAGGGCTGAGACTTCAAGCTAGTCTTATGCCCTTCAGGATCCACATTTTTTTCCCAACACTCTGTTCATCTTAAAGATAAGATGAAATTTCTGTATACTGGAAATTTGGGACTAGAAAGAGAATATCCACAGTTGGAGGTATAGGGAGGACCCAACAGTTGCAATAAACTAGGACTGAAACTGTTAAAATGTTATAGAGTAGAAAACTCCATGAAGATCTTCTCAAGATAAAGCGCACCTCTATCATTCAAGGTGAAAAGTGCTAAAAGCAACCGGGAGAGGATATAGAGATTCTACAATTATTTATTTTTTAATCTGTCAAATTACCCGTGAGCCACCTTGTAAGTTGCTATGTTTAGCTCTCAGCAGATGACAATCAAAATAAAGAGAAAGTCTATGATTTAAGCTAATTTTTATTGTTCAGCTGTAACAGAAGATATTCTGTATAAAAAGATTCTCCTGCCACCACATTTTATAAGCTTCTGACCTCTGACCTTGATGCTCAGATAGCAGTAATGAGATAGATACAGAAAGTATATCCTTCAACCTAAAAACTTACTACCATCTATACAACTGCTCAAGCCAAACTCCAGGTGTCATCCCTGACGCTTCGCTTTTTCTCAAGTTCAACTAACCACAAGTCCCATCCATGTCACCCCCAAAGAACTCTGAAATTAATCTACTTCTCACTATCTTCACTTCCACCACTGCTGTACACCAGGTAATCACCATCTCTCATCTCTCACCCCTACTACTGCAAGCCTCCACACTCATCTCTCCCTCCACTCCACTAACCATTTTCTAAAACACAGTGTGATGTTTTTCCAAATGTAAACAAATGTGTTTCAGTCAGGCCCTGCCTAAAATCTTTCATCGCTCACTGACCTTAGAATAACATCTGACATTCACCTTCAGTGTTATATGGCCCTTTGGTATCAGAGTCTTACTAACCTCGTGGTACTCTGCCCCTTGCCTTCTCCGGGACTCAAACAAGTCATCTTTTCCACAGTCATCATTTGTATGTGATGTCCCTCCATGCCCCTCTGTTCACCTAAGCTACATCTCAACCATGCTTCACACTTCAGCTTAATTAATACTGCCTTGAGAGGGAGCTTCCCAAACTCCCAAAGTGGGATATCTCAGTTATGCTATTTCAGGCATCCCTGAACCTCTCAGATAACTCTGCTCTTGAGTGGCTAATATTTGTAAAATTACTGTCTCCCCATGCTAGTATGTCATCTCCATAAGGGAAAAGACCGTTTGGTTTCGATTGTCATCTCATCCCAGCATCTCTCATAGTATCTAACGCATACCACATCTACAATGCATTTTGCTGACTCATTGGCCAGTATTTAGAAGAATATGACCAAGAGTGCCTCCTTTAGCTAGTAACAGATGGTGGGCAAAGAACTGAAGTTACTACACGAAAACTTTATATTAACTGTAACAGCAGAAACTTTTCGAAGAGGGTTCAAATGATATACAGGAGCAAAGTGAAAGTAAATGGATCCTAAGGGCCTGGACAGCTACACCAAAAACACAGTATCCATCACTTAGAAGTGATCTATAAAGTCTGGAGTTCATAAGCCTTGGAAACTTTTAGATATCACATAAAGCTAAAGAAATCTGTATCTTTAGAATTCGAACTATGATTCAAAAGATAATCTAAGAGGAAGTGATCTAAATACCACACTAGAACCTTCTTTCTCAAAAACTACCACATGGTTATCAACCTATAAAGCAGTTATTCTAGAAAGCCATTACCACTTGTATGTATTAAGCCAAAGGTATAGATACAAGGTATTGGAGTGGTCATTCCAGAAACCTTCTACAGAACTGTCTGGGAAAACCATGAATTTTCAAAAAGGTACTAGGGACATGCTACACATAATTTTTACACATTAGCTTACTGCTGGCTGTCAGGGAGTATATATTATTCAGACAGGGTGCACATTCAGTAATGGAAAGGGTGAGGGGAGATGCTGCCTTTAATTTTAATGTGCCTGACATCTTGGAAAAAATTATTGGCATCTGAATGTGTATGACTGAATGTTTTGTGGAACATGTGTTGTGTGCAACACTGTTTATTATCAGTAAATGAAGCCAAAAGCTAAGTTGAAAATGAATGCTA
This sequence comes from Pteropus medius, assembly GCF_902729225.1. Taxonomy (NCBI): domain Eukaryota; kingdom Metazoa; phylum Chordata; class Mammalia; order Chiroptera; family Pteropodidae; genus Pteropus; species Pteropus medius. Next base: position 23,825,214 of record NW_024352787.1, read on the forward strand.
AATTAAAAATTATATAAAATGGAGTGAAATGATTTAATTAACAGATTATAAGTGAAATGCTGCAGTGCAAGAATGAGCCTGTGAGAAAAGAGAAGGAAAAAAAATGTGGCAGGGTGGAAACCTGTCTTTTCCTTTTATTTCCTTGGAGATACTAATACAGACACATGATGTCTGCCAGTTTTTAACCACAGCCTCTGTGACAGTCAATAAACTTGCTTAATTAAGTCACCAGTATAGAGCACAGAGTTCAAAATTGTGTTCTGTTTTAAAGTGAAAGGGAAGCAACAACAAAATAAGGTATACTAGCTGAAAAACAGAGCTCACTATTTCCAAGACTGTACAAGTATAATCAGGTCCAGTCCTCCTCTGTGGGCCTCACATACCTTTCTGGAAATACAACAGTTACCCTCTGGGATGAAATGAGATAAATATTTATTCACCACCAAGTGTCAAATACTGCACCAGCTACCTTGGCATTCACCATCTCACTTTTTCTTACAATAATACTGTTAGTATGTATTACCATTATGATGACTTTCTAACTTTGAAGAAGTTACATTATTTGCTAAGGCCATCCCAACAGGACACATTGCAACGTGAGAATTCAACTACTTCCCATTTTGAAAGACATCTCTTAAGAACTCACTTACTCCATAGTGTATAATATCTATCCCTAATTAAGACAACAAAGTATTTTCCTAAAGAAGAAAATATGATTTTTAATCATTAACATTATTCAAAGTTGAAGTGCGCTGAAAACGGTCACATTTTTTTTTATCGATGTCACATTAAAGCAGTATTCTTCGTATGATTGTATCTACGTATTTTTACACATGGATGATCCTACAAAAAGTCCCAAGTTTGAGGCATTTAGTTACAGTTAAAATTAAGAAAAATTAAAATGGAAAGGAAATAGATATAAAATCACTGAATTGCAAAAATGAAAATGATTTGAAGACCCTTTCTAGTAAGTGTGCCTACATGGGCATTTTGCATGATGCAGTGTTGCAAGATCCAACACACATTTTTTTCCTGACAGGATATAAGAGGGGAAGCAAATCAATGTTCTCTTTTTAAAGTAACTGATCCAGAAATTTTTATGCCAAAATTTGTTGCTTTGGCCTACCCAAAATGGAATTAAAAATTCTTGTAACACAAAACAAACGCTGGAGTTTTCCAATTTTTTTAGGAATTTGAGCGAAGAGATATAAACCCAAGTATTCCACATTGCCATATGTTGTCTGAGCTGGGTAGCACAGAAGTATGCAAATCAATTCCGGAGCTTGGTCCCAGCCTCCCTACTAATGGAGCAGAGGTAAAAGGAAAGGAATTCTGACAGAGGGAGTGTCCCAGTTCTGAACTGCTGAAACTGCTAAGCAGATGCCAGTTCACACCGCCAGACAACCAATTTCTCTCCCCATACACAATGCAGCAAGTCAGGAAAACAGAAACGTTTGTGCTGGTGAAAAATGATGATATTTTTGGTCTCCAAACTTAGCATCCATTCATTCCTTTTTGTCAACACTCAGCAGTGCACAGGTTCTGCCACCACAAAGCTAGCCTTGGGATATAGGGTCTTTCCACTTCTACTGACAGGCTAGGAATGTACAATAGTTGAAGCCTTTATCTCACAGGTCTGAGTTGTTACTGACACTCTATTGTTCTCCAAAAAGGTCTATTTGATTTGTTCTCTTTACAATGTTTTCAATATGGGGCTCTCCATTTTTTCTTAAAAAATAAAATAAAATAAAATAAAAAATAAACCCAGGGGAAAGTTTCAGGAAGTGAAAAAAGAATAGTAAGAAGAAGACAGGGAAAAAAATGAAGGGTTAAAAAGATACACTTTGGATATGTCTGTTATGAAGGGAAATACATAGGATATTCTCCCTTTAGCAATGCTAAAATGGTCTGGCATGCCTGAGAGTAAATCGATACTAAGCAGAGTGCAGGCGAGACTGCCATCTTACATGAAGCACTGACTGTAAAATAGACACAAAAGACATATGATACTCTCTGAGGTCCCCAGCAGCCATAATATCCATCTTTGGCAGTTCATTTGACACTGACTTTCCCTGCTTCCCAATCCTTTTTTCTTTCTTACCCTCCTCCCAATGCCGCCTCCTCTAGCTCTCCATGAAGCAATGCTCCAGCATTCTGAGACTCACCAAGGGGGTGAAGAGATAACAAACCTCTCGAGAAGGTTTTAGCTTGGGAATATATCCTATGTTTACCAGGAAATGATGTGTACAATAGGAAAATATAAGGATGACCTTATAAGGACATGAACTTGGGTCTCAAGGAGGCCACCTAGAAGATTCTTAAAATGTTACTGCATATGTTAAATGGACACTGGGTTTCCTGATTAGATCTTATCAGTTATTTCAAATGGCTTCTTTCTTATATCACTTGCTACCCTTTGCCTCCTCCAGAGTGCACAGACAAAGGAAAAAAACAAAGGACCCTCTCCACCCTGCCTTGGTGCCTTCCAGAGGTATCCTTTAGAGCCATGAATCCACAGGGTCTTTTGAATTTAGATAACTTTTATGGTTAAAGCTAAAGCCTTTGCTGGTAATAGGAAATGTCATATGGAATCCACTGAGTAGTCATAATTTCCATTTATAAATAGAAAATATAAAGAGGTGCCTTATCTGGGTGATTTAATACATGTCTCTGCTTATTACTGTTTTCAAAGTGCCTTTTGCACAAATCTGATTTCAACTGTGCAATAAAGATTCATTATCCTTTTACATAGCAGCCTTTGCATTTCTATGCAGGATCTAATTACGAAAATAAGAACTATTCTATAAACAGATGCTAATCGTGAAGGGAAAATGCTTTCATTTTAGAAAGAAGGTATCGCTAAAACTTTACTCAGAAAAGCGCTGCATCTGCATGTGGAATAAGGGGGTAGGGAGTTGGAGGGTGAGAGGATAGCAGATTGTACTTTATTCTTGACAGAAGTGATGTGAGTATCACTAGGGTAAAGGTTCCCAGCAAATTACTGTAAAATTGAGGTGAGAGACAGTATGCACGTAATTGAATTTCTATACTACTAATTTTTCATTCCCATGAATAACTTTTTAAAAATCTTGTCCCCTATATACTTGTATTTTGTTTTGTTACAAAAAGCCCCATTACTTTTATAACTGGGGCAAGGGAGAATTCCAATAAATAATAGTAGAAAAAAAAATCTCTCCTCCATTTTGGAGAAAAGAGCTAAACATTGGTTTGAGGGAATAACTAAAAAAATAATACTAAAATAGATTGGGAGACCCTCTGTGAGTGATGTCAGCTACTAGGTTTTTTGTTTCATTAATGGGTTATATTAAAGGAGTAATATAAAGCTATAATTTTTAATTAATGAACAATTCTCTGTCCTGACCATATTCGACCTCTCCATAGCACAAACAGGACTGACCATATTCTGTGTTCTCGTTTATGAAACACCTTTTTCCCTATTTTAGTGACCCCTGTTTGTCTTACATCATGGACTTCTCCTTCTCCACGCCCTTCGGTTCTTCCTCCTTACCAGCTTTCTGAACGTGGGACTCTGTTCTAGGCCCTCTTCATTACTTACATTCTCTTCCTCGGGGACTCAGCCAGTGCTGGGGGTTTAAATCTCATCTATATGCTGATGACTTCCAAATTTACATCTCCACCCTAGCTGTCTCCCCAGTCTCCTAGACTAACTGTCCAGTTAACATCTTCTCTTGGCTGTTACTAGGCATTTCTTTCATCACATGTCAAAACAAAATTACTGATTCCCTGCTTCTCACTCTACAAATTCATCCCCATACAATCTTTCCCTTTATCTACAAATGACATCAGTTATCCAGCTACAATTCTGGAAATCATCCTTGATTTCTCTTTTTCTTTGCATCCCATATCCATTCCACCTTAAGTCCTGTCAAATTTATATCCAAAGTAAAGTCTAGATGCAACCACTTAACATTTCACTGCTATCATCCTTCTTTAAGGTACCATTCTCTCCCTCCTGGCCCATGCAAAGTGATCTAGCTCCTGCACTTGTGAGCATACAGTCCCTTCTCCACACAACAGTTCTCCAAATTAATCATTTGCTTCTTTACGTGTTAACTATCTATCTTTACCCCAGAATGTAAGCTCCTTGAGAACACGGCTTTCTTCTTATTCAGCTCAATAGTCTAAGCACAAAGAACAATGCCTGGCTCAGAGTAGATACTTAATAGAAATACTTTTTAACTGACTGACTTAACCTGAATTTTCCCATAACAACGGGATAACATGAAACTAGCCCCAAAAATCCCTGCAATATTACAATGCTAAAAACCACACACACACACACACACACACACACACACACACACACACACACACAAACCACCCTTGGAATATTGCAATGCTGCAGTTTATTCTAGTTAATTAATAATCTAGTAATTTAATGGGGTAATCAATGTACATTTCTTGACTTGCTCCTTCAAGTTGCTGTCACAGTACACAGTAGAAATAATGTTAAAATGATATGTGAATTTACTTCCAATGCACCACATAAGTGGCTTTTTAAAGAAAGCAGTTTTTAACCACTTAATGATCTTAATGATCACTCCTTAAATATTTAATTATTTTGAAATTTCATGTTAAGATTTCTTAAATCAGGTGAAAGATGCATAACAGCAAAATAGGGACAGATACAAATACATGTGTACTTTATTATAAAAGTAATATATTAAACCATATATTTCATACACTAGTGCTAAATACTCTATATGCATAATTTCACTGAGTTCTCAAACACTCCTATAAGGTATGCACCATTGTTATTTCCATATTTCACTTGAGACAACTGAGGTTTATGAAGATGAAGCATAATCATGGTCTAAGTTACACAACAAATATAAATAGTGAAGCTAGGATTTGAACCCAGGATGGTGTTTCTAAAACTTATATTCTTATCCCTGTATACTACTGATGTGGTTATAGTAGAAAATTGAGTTATTTTATTTGCATTCTTTATTACGTTTCTGAATCACCCACAAACTTACCAAGGTACTACTAAGGGAAACACTTCAGCACAGATGAGCACACCCTTATCCTTCCAAATAAGTCTAGGTTTAGGAGGTGCCGAAATACCTAAAGGAGTAATGTATTACCAGTAGGCAGTATAAGAAAAAACTAGCTCTTGTACTCGTGGCATATAAAGCAGGACCCCACCCAATCTAAACATAAAGATTTATCTATGACAGTCCAAAGCAATCCTTGCTTCTACACACCTATACAAGACATCTGGCTCCTAGTAAACTGTTAATGATAGAATGCAATGCAATAAACCGTATTGAAAAGATCTTAAAAGAACAAAGCCTTCACTAATGACTTTTTAATGAGGAAATGCATAGGCTAATTACTGTAATCTTCTTCCTGGTCTATAAAAAGCCTACACCCAAGTGGTGTAAATATGTGCTGATTCAGACTGTACTGAAAAGGTTTCATTTTATATTTTAAATCACTGAGAGAAACAGAGAAAAAAAAAGGGGTGGGAGTGGGGGGCACCTCAATCCCCAGCTGCAGAATGCCATTTAAGAAGAGAAGTAACAGCAAGCGCTCAGAGCAAGGTAAATATTTTTTCATTGAGTACTTACCCAAGTCCCAAATTGATTGTTTAGAAGTGAGTAAATCTGGCTCAACAACTTGGATAATAAAACAGACTAAGCAACATCAACACCACATGATGGTACTGCATCTTGAGGTAAGGAACAGTTTAGACCTGGGGAAGAGACAAGCCTGCCAGTACCTTGCATTTCTATCGTACATGTACATTCACATAGATTATCTCATTTTATTTTCAAGATGTCCTTGTGGCCAGGTAAGTGGCAGGTAGCACACTGGCTAATAAGCATTAGCAGAAACTAGAAATATCCCAAATTACTTGCTTAGCGGGCTGCGTGATCATCTTGGGACTCTGACACAGACCTTATAAATTAGTTTTCTCTTATTAAGGTTTCATTTGTATCCTCTCTCTCAACTCCCAACTGTCTGTCTATACTTCTGGTAGGAAATAGAAGCAACAATAAAATAAAATACTAGAAAAAAACAAAGAAATTTATTTATTTGTTTGTTTGTTTATTTATTTATTTCTATAGCTCCATCTTTCCCTTACATATCTCTAATATCTCTCTCTTCCGTGACTGCCCTGACCTTTTCCTGGCTTAACTTATCATCATACACAGATATGCTAGAAAGTTTCGATTTCCAAGCAGCAAAATATTTTAGGATATCATATTAGACTGAAATCATGGAAACCGAGACATAACATGAGCTAGTGTGCATCACAGGGCAGAAATAACATGGATGGAGGAGTTAGGAGAACAGCTCTAATGCCAATTAATTAGCCATTTATCCTACAGCAAGTCACTTGACCTCAGAGATTCTAGTTCTCTTCCCTGCAAATTAGGGGCTTGGAACAGATGTCCTTTAAAGTTTATTGTTCTGAAGCTAATATTTTAGAATTCTGACTCTAGCATACATCCAATTCAAGATATGACTTATTCCTTAAGGCCTATCTCTTCCAAAAATGTCTTCCCTGATACAGCTGGCAGGAACTAGTAGTTCCCTCCTTTTAAAGCATATTCTATTGAGTCTATAACCCTCTGGTGATCAAGAGCTCTGGTTCAAATCCTAACCACTTATTAGTTGAGTGACCTTAGGTAAATAACTTCACACATACCTGACCCTCAGTTTCCTAAACTGTCAAACAGAGATAACAAACTACCTGATGGGATTATTAAGAGAATTAAATAAGGTAATGTATGAAGAGTGATCAGAATAGTGCTTATCACATAATAAGGGCTGAATAAATGTTAATGAAAGTGGTTGTTATTGTTATTTGTGTTTGAATTCACTCAGCTTCAGATATGCTACTATCCTGCCCTATGTTTCTATATCACACCTCTTATTTACCTTTTATGATTTACAAAGCTTTAAAGATGGCTACTTTCTTGATCTATCAACTCAAAATCATATGAGCTACAGAAATATGAACCAAAGTGCTCTCGGTTCAAGGGTATACTCATTTTTGTATATGCCTTTCTCATTCACCAAATCATAAGGCCCGGAGAGGAACAAACTGTGACTTATCTACCTCTTTCTCTCTCACTTGGCACCCAAAAGATGCTCAACAAATTTACTGAATATAAATGCTGAGGGTGTACATCAGAAATTACCTGGTTCTACCAGTAGATGGTGGTTGTGAATGTCTGTCTAGTCTAAATACTGGTAAGCTGGGCTTTATTACCTCTGGAAAGTTCTGATTCATTCTTTCAATGTTCACTAAAAATGTGCTGAGTTTCTACTATATGCCAAGCCCGTGCTAGTACAGGGAATTCTAGGGCATACCACATTAACATTGCACCTGACCTCATGGAGCTTACAGACTAGCAGTGACAAAAGACACTATATCACTGCAAAGACAATTAATCACAACTGTGATTAGCATTACAAAGGAAATTGGGCTTGATGTGATAAAAATAAAATACACACAATATAGATATTTATTAGGTTATCTACTGTGAATTCAGTGGTGAAACCACGGTGATGGGAACAGCCTCCAAACTCAAATAATCTGCTTTATTTACTATACAGACCAAATTAAAATTAAAATTTTTTAAATTAGTCTTGATTTTTATAAGTTTAGAATATGTAAAATAATAACTAAACCCTTAGGTGGCAGAATATGGAAATACAATTACTATGGTATGTATGTGGATGTTTCATTCCCCTAGACCATGAGGATAATATTTAATCTCTAAGATCAAGGAACTCTCATATATCAGTTCAACATTTATTGGTTACCGGGTGCTTGTGATAGACTCTAGGGATACAATGATAAATAGAAGGTTCCTACCTTTCAAGAGTATGTATTACAGTGGGGGGAAGATAATTAACCAAAAAGAATCCTAAGGGAACTAAAACCTTTAAACTTAGCTTTTCTTAACTATCTACAAATCTATCCTGCTATACAGGGCCTCTTACTGAGCCACAGGACACCCTGTCACTTTTGAGGAAACGTGCACACATTCTCCTTCCTTCCCCCCAAACCCGTGTGTGCCTATCTCTCTTGGCCAAAGTTGAATAATGCAAAAAAGGATTATTATCATGGTAAATGCTGACTCTAATCCTTAAACAATTTTTTCATGAAGTTTAAAGAAAACGAGCGCCTGAAGGGAACAGACTATGCCTCTCTAGCCCTGCAGTTCCACAATGAACATCTGGGCGAGCAACCTGCTGTTAACAATATGGGAATACAGCAGTGAGGATTCTGGCTTAAAATATTGAATGTAGTAGTATTCCCCTATGGATATCCAATAATATATATTTATAATTTTGAAAATATGAACCAGGAGAAAACATTTTTATTTATTCAAATTGCAACATATTCTTCCTTGGGGTCTGGATGCTACCATCTTGCATCAATCAGGGTAAACTGCAAGGAAAATAAAAACTTAAAAGACAGAAAATAATGGGTATTTTAAAATGTGTATAGGTGTGGATATAAATGTACATGCATATACAAATGCTCAGACAACTGGCATTATACAGTGACTTTAGAAGCAGAAAAAATTAATTTGTGTGTGTATATCTGGAGCAGAAAGAATTTCAGCAATTACTTGTTCTAGTTCCCTCATTTTTCTAAAATAACTGATGTTAAAAAAAGTTTATTAATTGCTCAAGAGCAAATAACTAATAGGTAGCAGAGGTGGAAAATAAGAATCATTTCTGATGCCAAAAGCAGGGCTTTTTTCACATATAGCAAATGTGTATATGGCAGTGTGCGCATGTGGACACACAAACATAAAATACCTAGTTGAGTATCTGGCACACATAAAAGTATTTAATTAGCAGTAATGGTATACATTTATATTTATTCTTGATGCTAGCAGTAACTATCATTACACATACTGAATGTAAAGAAGACAGCTTCTTCAACCTTTTTCTTAACAGTACAATAATGACTATCTGAGCCTTGGACTTGCTATCACTGCCTCAAAAGGTATACTGGCAGGTGAACTCTAATGGTATCTGAACTAACAAGCCTACCCTCAACTAAAAGTCTACAAAAAGTTTGCTATTAGTTTGTCTTGATGGGATAAGTCAACCTAGTTCTCACTATTTGCTGATTTCAATTTATTCCTTTAAAATGAAAATAAATACACAGGAATGATGTCTTATTTAAGAACCTAATTCCAGACATATCAAGGCATTAATACATGTCTCTGTAGATGTTGTTATTACTGATCAAATCTGCATTATTTTCATTCAGCTGCTGCAACCAAATATCCAGATGCCTACAGAATAAAATAGCACGTGATGGTTCCAAGGTGACAAGCTCTGAATCTTTGCTGTGCCACATGAAATTTAATTATATCCATTGTTTTTATTATTCAACATATATTGGCAGTACATCTACTCAGCAAGAAATTTTCTATTTTATTCAGTATAGCTTTTAAAGAAAGGAGGTATGTTGGGGAGGGGAAGAAAAAAATGTCTCTCCCTCCCCGTTCCCCATAAGGTGATATAAGGCTGCTGAAGCCCCGTTGATTTCCCAAGCCCAATTATTTCATTGTGCTTCTCCTCCTCTACAGCATACTTTACCTAGGGACACAGTCTGCCTAAACACCACACACTTAATAGAGTCCCTGAAGCTGTCTCGATTTCATTGCTTCTAACTAATAGGCTGTGATACTTTTCCCCCCAAAACAGATCAGAGCTCTTCTCACACAACACATCGTCCTCCTACAGGAAAGAAAAATAAAAAATAAAAGAGGGGGGCTACTCTGATGAAAGAGAGTATTCATTCCTGCTGCCATACCTTCATTACTACCTAATACCTGTGTTTCTTAAGGGCACAGCAACCTCACTTAATCCAATCTAGGAGCCTCTTTCTTCCAGATAATGACAATAATAGGTGTTTTCTTATTACTGTTAGCAGTACCAGTGAACAGCGGGAATCTACACACTTTGCAGTAGTTAACAAGCCAAGTTCTGCTTTCCTTGAAAGACCTCTAAAATTGATTGCCCAGAGAATATTTTATTTAGGATTGAGAGAGAAAATAAAGAAGCTAGAGGAAAACACACCTTTTCTGAAACTCATGTCTTTGGGATATGTCGTTAGAGGTCAAAGACAAGGATTTTAAAATACTCCCATTTTCTTCCACCGTTCAGGAGCAGATTTAATATTCCTATTAAAAGAGTTACTCCAGTTCTGATTTGAGTTTATGTCTTTAAAATGAGTCTGATCTCCACAGGGAGGTGTCACTGTGTCAAAGGCCTCACTTTGTCTCCCCACAGAGAGATATAATTTAGGTTTTTCTTAAACCTTAGCACTATGTTAATAACTGTGTCTTACTGAAATTTTCCCATTCAATAATTTAAACATTTTTTGAGAAGGACTTCTACAAAGAGTCTACTTACTTTTTCAAAACTAATTTCTTTAAAAAGGTTACGCATACTTTAAGATGGCGTTCCTGCCATCTTCCACTGTCCCACTCAGGTGGAGAATTCTAGAAAAAGTATTGAGAAAATCAGGTCCAGTCAGGCTGAAGAAATACTATAGCTATTTCCTGAAATGTGACACTTTCCCATCCCCCAGAGACAATGTCTGTGCTGCCTGAGATAATGCCTCTTATATAATGTGGGAAAGAATCAAAATAGTTAACTCAAAGAGCTCTTACACACTGCTAGAACTCAGCAGTTCTCTTCTTAAGGCAAGACAGAACAGTAACATCTAATTATATTTGACATTTAGCTTCGGGTTCCACAAGTCTTCCTAAATTATCTTTGGGGTCAAAACAGACCTGGATTTTCTGATTGAAGATAGTTACTATTATCTTCGAAGTTAAAATCCCTGACTGATTTGGGATGGGAGAGATAAGCAAAGAGGGAGTAATAAACTCTGGAAAGCTCGACCTCAGTCTCTCAAGAAAATAAAGTCCTCTCCCTCACTGTGGCCCTTGCCCAGAAGATATGTGACCACCTAACTGCAGTCAGTATTCCTGGGTGAGCACGTGGGTTGTAGGTAGTTCAAAAGGTATCTACAGTGGACTGCAGAAAAGGTCAATGGAGGCACGCTTCTGGTCAAGCTACTATACTTACATCCACCAAACTACAAACTCATACTAACACCTTCTAGGTTCAAAGATGGTTCCCTTTGTCATCTTTATTGTACAACGACAAATTTTGGTAAATCAGGGACCAAAGAGAAGAAAGTGCTTTGAATATTCAATGCAGACATGAAGAAGCCTAGAACTAACTGAATTCATTATGCTGAACAATATTCTTTACAGAGAATGAAGAAATCATAAGAATACACAGGCAAATAATAAAAGATTATTAAAGTGAATTCTAGGTTTGATCTGAGATTTAAATAACCTTGACAGTAGGTTATATGAATCAGTATATTTTCTTCCCCAGAGGCAAACCTATCCCAAATAGTCAGTGGCTGGCACAGGCCTGCTTTATCACATTAGGACATTATACAGGGCCACTTTAATCTGAATAGTGCCCTCTATAGGGATTAACATTTTTTTGAATCTTCTTCCCAGTGCTTGCCATATGTTTTGTTGCAAAAATCAATGATCTTTTTAAAAGATTTTTCAGTTAGGCTCTGAAATCAGACAGTTGGCCCTTAAATCTTAGTTCTGTTCCTTATGAGCTATGTGACCTTGAGCAAGTTATTCTACCCCTCTAAACCTCAAGATTTATACCAGCAAAATGAGATACCATTTAGAAGGCAGTGGTATGGTTTAAAAACACAATACTGCAGGTAAAGTATTAGCACCATGCCTGGCACAGATGAAGGGATCACTAGGTGCTCATTTCTGTTAGCATTTGTATCTGAGATACACATATGTCTGCATTGTTACTTCATTGGCTTATAATCATTCCTCAGTATCTTCGACGGCAGTTCTTTTTCCTCCTTATGTCCGACAAGGTACAAACATATTTTTAGATCCTGCCGAGCAGCCAAGAAGGGCTCAGGGTTCTGTAGGTTTTGACTCTGTCAAGGTAGGCTGTCATCAGAGTTTAAGGACCACATACATATTTGGCGTACGACAGCAGGCCTACATGTAGTCAAGTTTGGTCTAGATAAACGACAAAGGTAGTAGGCTGCCATCTGTGATTACAACTATAGACTGAAAGAAGCCCACTGAGTTAATTACATTCTCATCATTTGGCTTTCTTTCTCTCCTCTCTGTGCACTTATTGGCTTTCTCAGATTGCTGCTAGCATCTATCTAATGGTGGTTTTTCTAGGGTTCAAGTCTTACTTGCTTTTTGCCTGTGGGCTAGAACTCTCACATTCACATAGAACAAGAAAGAAGATAACAAATGAAAGGAACCACCCTTTAACACCCTCCATGTCCTTTTGCTCCCTAAATTAGAAGTCCATCTGCCTATATTCCATTTGGAATATCAGCAATCCCAGTGGAGGTAATGCCTTCAGCTTTCAGTTTGCTACAGAGTGACATGTTCAGACCAATAAGGATTTTCCTGTCTTTACACTGACAAGTGAGAAGTGAGAGTTTAAACATGCTAAAGATAATTAGCATTAAGGCCTCGTATAGTCTCAAGTTCATCCTAGCAAGCATGATGAAGTGGCAGCTTTTATCCTACTTTCTTATTTAGTTCCATGGAATCCTCTCAGCTTCTCACTTTCTACATCTGTTTTGAGTTAGTAGAGCTTTCCAATTAGCAAACTACTATTAAATACAGACTCTGTTTGCTCAAGATATATCAGAAGTAACTTGAAAAAAGTAGCGTAAGACTTTCCTTTCATTTGTCAAATTTATAGCAACGAATTCAAAATCAAAATTCTAATTCATCAGAATTAGAATGCCTACACTAAATTTATGCATTTCCTAAGAAATTTTATAAGAGACAGGGATTTTTTTCGCCTTGATGCAAAAATACAATCAATAAAAGAGACACTCTTCTTCCTAACAGAAAGAAAGGAAAGAACATAGCAACTTTTCAGCATCTACTGTAAACTCTGTGATAGGGTACTGTCACCATGATTTCATTTAATCTTCTCAAAATCACTTTGAGGAAGGTATTATTGGTCCCATTTTTATAGTAAGAGTAACAGAGACAGGGTAAAGTTAAATGATTTGCCTTAAACCACAGGTGTCTGAACCCAATAACCACTTCCTTTGTCTCTTCTTATGTGGAAAAAAAAACTATTTAAAATTAAATTATGATAATTAAAATGATTACAAATTATCCATTGCATTATTCACATGGGAGACAAGAATAATATTGCAGCATAAAAATCTGAATAAATCTGTTAATTGTTTTATGACTGTATTTTCACTCAAGAAAAAAATGACAGTCATTTTTACTATGCAGTATACATTTCTTCAATGCACAACTATGAAATAAGATATGAAGGGTGTTAATTTGATGTATAAACAGAAACTTGGTCTTGTATTACTAGCTTTCACATCATTAGGAAAGTAGTAGATCACCTTATGGAAGATCCACATATAATGTGACACCTTATTGTACCACTGAAATGCACAACATCTGAAAGCCAACTTAATAAAGCTTCAATACGATATTACTTAAACCTAATACTAGAAGAATATGCCATGTTGATGCTTCTGGAAAGATTAGACCATCTAATCTCAGGGGTATATATTACCTACAGATAAAACTTTACAGTATTTTAACAAAAATACTGTAATCTCAGGGGTATATATTACCTATAGATAAAACTTTACAGTATTTTAACAAAAAATATGATACGCTGAATAAAGTGTGAAATGGTTAAACACACTGGAATGAAAATGTTATGATTGAAATGTCCACTCTCTTCATTCTGAACAAAATTATAAGGAAGGGGATTATACAAGCATGTGAACACTGAAAGCCTATAGTAAACTCCTATTCCTTCATAAGCACAAAAAAAGGCTATGTTGGCTTAAACAGAAATCAAACAACATCAGTAAAAAGAGTAACACAGTTGGCAACCCAAACGCCCATTTCTACAATAATCAACTCCAATGAGAGTTAGGGAACAATCACCTCTTGATAATACACTAATGAGAACTAATTTTATTACTGAAATAGGGTAACTAGAACTCAGCTCAGCCCAGCACTGTCAGAATTTGGTCCAGCAAAAAATGCAGCAGTGAGGAAATTTGTAAAATGATAGCTGAGTAAGCAACAGACAATTAAGGAATTTTAAACTGCTGAGATGAGTTGAGCCAACTGGCAGGAAAAAGACAGTTTTAATACTAATTATCATATTTAAAAGAAAACAAGAATACTCCCTTTACTAATATACAGTATTTCTCATTCTACTCAAATAATCACTTTGGCAAAATAAAACCTAAAAGGCATTACCTAGCAAAGGTTTTTAATCTGATTAAATACCAATCAACACTTATTACCATATCTTTGGCTATAGCCGCAAGTATGGAAGAAAATGCAAAGGAAAATTATAGCAGAAAAAGGGTGCCAAGCTAGAAGAGCAATGTTCCTTCCTAATGTGATTTTTGTTACAAACATAACAAACATTTTGCTCTGTAGTCTCTTGTGCTCAGAAGCAATCTAGATATCACTACATAAACATTGTAAAAGATATTAAGTACACAACATGAGCCATTCAGCTATTATTCATTCTTAACATGCTCTACCTCAAACCACCTCAAAGCATGACATCAGGACTGAATAACTCCTTAGGCTGACAGTGCTGTATAGGTGACTTCACTAGATGGATAACAAGTGAGTAACAGCATACTCAGTGTGGCTGAAGGATTGGCACTTCAAAAAATGAAGCTGACAGCTCAGATTGTCCACATGTCATGATTCCCTTTTCTACACTCAATATCAAGAAATGAATAAAAGAATCTCTGAGGATGCTCAAGAAAGAAGACGATCAACTGTTAAGGGCCAGGAACTTTGCATATACCATCTCATTTAATATCTCACAGCTATGTTTACACCCATTTTAGAGATATAGAAACTGAGACCCAAGCAGGCAAAGTAATCTTTCACACAGATATACTGATTATCCCCCAAACGCTATCTTGGGCATTAATCTGACTCCAAGCCTTATGTACATAAGAATCTTTCCTTCTTAAGGAAATCAGCGATAAAATATTGTCCAACCAAAATCAGTGTCATGGTCGGGAATCTGGCTTCTATATAGCAAAATACTATAGTCCCAGCTTTCTTCCTCTGGTTTTCCTGTCTTCTTTCTGAAATTCCATTATTTATCAAGTCTTGGCCATAGAATGTCCCTCCTCTTCAGTTTCTGATTCACATCATTTCGCTTCATTATTATCTAATTAGAATTGGTAGGGTCATCTAGAGGCACACTCTCCTGAGAGATGAGTGTGGGCCTGTGCAGTCAGCTTTCCTCTTGCAGCACTTACATCATCTCCATAACATACTACTTATGGTCGGTCCTCCTTTCATCAGGTTACTCTGGATAATCACTAGTGCTGAGCAATCCTGGCAGTTCTTGCTACAATTCTTATAATTTTTAGAAATCTTTGCCTTACTTGAAGTTTCCTATAGGTACTTTTCCTTTACTAAAGATGAGGAGAAACACGTATCTAGACTTTTTGACAAATAACTAGTTAATAAAGGAAACAGAACACCCACTTAAGTCCACAGGCTAGCAAATGGTGGAATTCCCTAACAACAAGGCACACAGCTCATATTTAGAGGATGCTGCAAGTCAGCCTCATACAAAATTCTTGAGAAAGTTCTAAGGAAGATAGAGGGCTCTGCCCTCATCATTTTTCAAACCCATGCTATAGTCACTAAACCCCACAGTTCTTTTTCTCAAGCTCACACCTGATGGGCTGCTGATTTCAGATAGAATCACGGGTAATCCAGCTAATTTCTACTCTACTGATGGAGACTATCCCTGCCCTGTACCTCATCGGCATTTATCTACTCTCCCCAATCTCAGAGCACTGTCGACCTCTGCAGCCTCCTGGCCCTTCTCAGAGCAGCTGCCCTCCTTTTTCTCCTCAAAGACCTCCAAAAAACTTGGCCTTTCAAGCCGGGCTCTTACTCAAGCAGCAGTTGTGGGACTGTAGTTCTACTTTCAATGAAACAAAAGTATACATGTCCACATACAAGCTCTTGGCAAGTCCCTGGCACCTATAATAGCACTAAGTAATTGTTAATGTATCACCAATATTCATGAATGTAATGAGATAAGAAAGTAAATATAAGATTTATCACCTGTTAATTAATTTGGGGTGTTTTAATATGACTCGTTTAACAAAAACTTGGATTTTATCAAGTGATTATTACATTCAAGGCTTTAAATCCTTCTGGCAGAAGTAATGATGGCCGACCAGGGCCGATCTCCATCAACATTACAAAGATATCTTCTAGTTACCTGGCACAAGCAATAGCAATTTATTTTTTTTTGGTGTGATTCTAAAACAAGGCCATTTGAGCATGTCTGACAGTTTATAGTCTTCCTCTTCATCTTATTTCTACGCATGTTGATTCTTAGATATCTGATATCAACAGAACAGTCCTTTGAAATTTATGCAGTCTAAGAATCCATTAACTTGAATAATAAGTTCAGATGATTTTAATGTTGGAATTAGTAGTAGCTGTGACAAAGTTTCCCTCATGGAAAATCGAGGCTGTAATGACTGCTTTACTACAGTCTAATTTTTCACAAGATGGCCTCTTAAACAAAGAGGAAAGACTTGGACAAACGAATATTTAAGCATAATCCAGTCTATATACACCCAACAGACAAGTCTTAAGGAAAGAATATTTGTGTAAACATCTCAATCAAAAGTCAGCATAGATGATTTAATAGGTAATTATCTTAGTTTATTTCTATATGACCATATAATCTAAGATACATATCTTAGATCAAGCATAAAGTGATCAATTTCCTTAAACTTATCCTGCATACCACCATAAACACTGTAAACACTATTTTTAAATTTAAAACTATAACTATTCTTAAACTAAACTTATCCTAAACACCAGATAAATACTATTCGTGTATATGTGACTACTGTGAGTAAAAAAAAGGGTTCTATGGAAAGTAACCTCACAGAGTGATCTGATCATAAATTCCTAACTGGGCAGGTCATGGCGAGTAGTCAAGCCCCAGCCATATAACTTTTTAGTAAAAGGTTTATCTTTGCCTTTAGCAAACCCTGCCCATAGTTTCTGTGCATCTGGGTTAACACACCTTTGAGATAGCCACCCTCAAAAAAACACAAAATTTTGTTAACTATCTTGTAATCCAATCCCTGCCTTGTTTTTTGCATCTCCACGTAGTCTTCCTTGAATTCCCTTCTTAATTTCAAAGGGATAAAAAAAGGTGCAAATTGTTATTCTCTGGAGCATTTGAGATCTTGCTTCCTGGTGTATATCATCAGTTTGGCTCAAACTTTATAAAAATTCTCTACAGATCTGGATGCTTCTTACGGCTACATATACATGGATTTTTATGTAAAATTTCAATACTTAAAACAACATTTTTTCCTCAATAAACTCTAAGTACAGATCCCTCACTCTCATATGGTTTCTGTTGGCCAGCAGGGTCACGCATGACTATGCCACTGGCAATGACACAGTTCAAAAATAATGTAAAACTCATTTCATATATAAATCAACACTTATGGTTCTTTGATTCCACATATGGGAAGACTTGAAGGTCCAAACTACACAAGCCTGAGTCTAGATTATTAATACTTTTGAAAAGCTCATGATCTCTAAAAGTAGAATGAAAATAAACGTCTTCATGACTGACTGATTTTCAATCCTAAATAGCATAAAACATGGCCACAGTGTAGCTCTTCTTTCTTTTCAAGCCATAATTAAATAATTTGTTCAATCTTTAGATGAATGTGATGCATATCCTCTGCCATCATAAATAGTAAGATAAGTGGCCCTGCACAGCAGAAAAGGCTTCAAAGAGGCACTGATTTTATTACCAATTAATGTCAGAAAAAGTAGTTTAATGTCGCCTGGGCCCAAACCAAAACCTTTGGTTTTTACAGCTCAAATTATTTGCTGTCTCTGATGGATAAGAAAGATGCCAAGGATGTTGAAATGAATTGCCACAGAACACTAGTGAGTATCAATTCATGAAGGGTCTACTACATGCCACCCTTTGCTAAACAACAAGGATACAAAAATAAATAAAACATTACTTCAAGAAGTTTAAAACCCAATAGAAGAGACAGATACGCATAAATAACTATATAATGCAAGGTATCAGACAGTGTATCAAAAGCATCCAATAGTCTCATTTGGTGGCAGACATATTTATCTCACTTTCATCTATAAATTATAATTAGGATGAATAGTTCTGGGGTGTGTACAGCTTATACCAAAATATACACTTGAAAGAAAGGAAGCACCTGAAGAAATCCATATAAGCCTCCAGTTCAGTCACAAAATATAATTTTATATTGTAAGAACTGAACCCTTCCCTGGGTTCAGTTTCCTCTGAGGCACATCTCTAACTTCTGAAAGACAAAGTTGCCAGTAGGTTTCTTGTCTGTAGCCACTAGATCAATACAAGGTAATTTTTTCTTCTTTAGTTTCAGACGGCCTTTGGACCAAAAAATAGAGGGTTAAAAAAGCTTCAAACCTTGAAACAGTCAAAACGCTATCTGGTCAAGAAGAAAAGTTAATACATAAGATCCTTTGCTTCATTTACCTATTCATTATCATTCAGAAATTACATATTGACCATAGATGAGGTCAGGTGTTGTCCTAAAATCTGAAATACAAGCAAGAACATGACAACTATTTCATTCCAGTGAGAGAAACACACAATCAACAAAGACTTGGCCAGAGGGAAAAAGATGCGGCACCTCAGTTCCAGAAGAAATGGAGGGTCAAAACAAGAGATTCTCATTTCTGAGAGGTGGAATTCCTAAGAAGCCTTCCCTAACGTCTGCACAGACTTTTCTCTCCAGCCCTGGCACTTGCCTTCTCTGTGGCTAGTTTGGGAATTACTTTCTACATTCTATAGCTACTCATCTTTTTATTGGTATATAACCAGTTGGTTTTCTTTTTGAGGTCAGGCACGGAATTATACTTAATTGAATATGCTCTCCAGTAAAAGAACAAAAAAAAAATTTTTTCTTTAATCGAAGCAAAAGTTGTTGACTGCAAAACTGACGAATCACCAGTATTACTGAAGTAAGAGGAGAAAATGATATGCTGACTCTTCTTCCTGAAGAAAATCTTTACTCCTTGGAATTTCTCTATGAGACTCACCCTCACTGGCCAAACTGGAATAGACAGATACTTCCACTTCCTTCTTCAAATTTCAGTTCATTCAGTTGTTACAAAATGGTATAACAAAATTATAGGTGTGTTTGTGAAACATTTTTGGCCCCAAGCTATTTTGGCAAGGGACTGGCCTGTTAGAGGGAAACTCCCATACTCCAGGGTTAATTAGTGAGAATACTTCATGCAAAGTTGTGGGGGTTCTTAAACTATGCAAGTCAGCAGGGTGTGGTAGCAGCAGATAATGGCTCTTTAATATTGTTCTGTGGGATTTTTCTTGCCATGTAAAGTACTGAGAATAGCTTGACTATAAATAAACAAAAAAAGCAACCGAGGACATGATTAACCAAATTGAAGACTTTTACAGTGTTCCTCCTACAACAGTAAGTTAAATACAATATAAGTGAAATGACACTTGATGCAAAACAGTACTTACATTTTCATTATCAACATTAATTGCTACCACTCTTTTCTGATGAGGAAATTAAGGCACAGAGCAGTTAAATTACCTGAATAAAATTAAAACCCAAAACTAGGTATCCAGATTCCAAGAGAGTGAACTTTTTATTTACACAAACAACACTAGTTTATCTCTACATATCCTTTTTGTTTGTTTGTGTTTTTAAGAAAGTTTTATAAGCTAGAAGTTTTGGACCTGATTTGTTCAGATAATTATTCATCCTAAACATCTAATATTATCTTATCTGATCACACTCTTCACTGCAATGTTCTGATTCTACTCCATGGGAATCATTAAATAATGAGGCTGCCACAGTATGGTAAATCTCACTTGAAGCAGACAGGAAATATATGAGAGGAAAGCAGACTCTTTTCCAACAGAGTCACTAGCAAAGGGCATTAGCAGACTGCTATAGGGAAAGAAAAATATCTTTTCCTTTTAACTTCTAAATTCTCAGCTGGGGCCCCTGTAACGAAGGACAGATTAACAAGGAAAAAGCATACAAATGTATTTATTACAAAGGTATTTCTCCTGCTAATCTGAATTTAGAAAGGAAGGCACGAGGAGAAATTTTTACCTTTCTCTCTCAACAGGGCACTACAGACACAGGTCTGGGAACTGACTTGGTAAGAATTCTTCTTACCTTCTGTGGCTTTTTGTCAGTTGTCCCAGACCTCAACTGCAGTTTCTGGAGCAAGTGGAGTTGGAGACAGCCTTTTACTGTCCCTTCGTGATTGTTAGAAATTGCAAGGGAGGAAAATTATCTTTTCCTTTTACCCATACACATTCTCATCTAGGGCCCTGTAACAGAAGACAGATAAACAAGAGAAAAGCATACAAATCTATTTAATTTTAAAAATTTGCATGACATGGGGCCTTCATAAGAAAATAAAGACCCAAAGAAGCCGTTAAACCTGGGCATTTTTATGCTAGGTTTGATGAAGAATGGGATGTACTGGGAAAATGTGATAGGACACAGAGTATGGCTAAGTGTAGTAAACCGAGGGAAATGTAACAAGGCTTGTTCATTCAGATTCCTCTTGGAGTTCCTCTAGTTTTAGAGATAAGAATGCTCTTTTCCTGCAGGTATGCACTGCTCACCTGAAGATTGTCTGACTTGCATTAGGGGAAGATCAGGAAGTCTTTCCTGCAATTGCCATTCTCATAGTCCTTCATCTTGAAATACTCAATACACCAAGGAGCCGTATTTTGGGGTAGTATGTCCTGAACCCCATTATAGTCCACAAATCACACTCCAAGATGACTTTACAATTTCTAAACCACTATGAGAACACAAAATTTACTTGTGAGATCTGTTTCATGAAACCACCAGTGTGATACGTACAGTACCTGTAAACGGTATCATGGCCGATGTGAAAGAAATGAATGTATAGCTTGAGACTAGAAAAATAATCTGGGCAGCCATTTGGCTGATCCAGCAAACATGGAGAAAATGATCATTTTACAAAGCTTGTCCTGAGACTCCCTGGAAAGCCTTCTTCCCCCATACCCCCATCTCTGCACACTCATGAAAGTTATCCTTCAATTAAGGCCTTTAAAAGGAATCACCAAATGCCTATTAAAATGCAAATCATTTATCTTATAAAGGTCAGCCTTAAGCCTTTAGTATCCACTAACATAATCACAAAAGTAAAATTAGCAAATGTATTAACCACATTCTTGGGAAATAAGGGTAGGTGACCTATGATGAGAGGAAGCCTTAGAGTCAAGGAAGGAAATGGCCAGGTGGGGCAGGGGTTGTAAAAAGGAGTCCTATTATAGGTAATGGCCAGTAAAGGAAGGGTTACCACCACCCCCCCGCCCCCCGCAAAAAAAAGAAAAGAAAAGAAAAAAAAATTACCTACTAAATCGCATTGCCTAAAACAACCTCTATTTCTAACCTCCTCTAGGGGGCTATTTAGAGTGAAATGACCCACGCCACAGGTGCCATTTTCAGTTATTAAAGAAGCAAGCACAGCTTCTGGCTCTGAGCAGCACTTGACCCAAAGCGTGATGGGCAGAAGGAAGAGGAAAGGGAATTAACCAGAACCCCTGTGGTTGCAATGTGCACACAGCAGGCCTGAGAACCACGTCCCTCTCAGCATGGCTTCCGAAGAGCAGCTCTTTGACTGCAGAAATGGCTGCTGTCCAGGGCTGAACTGTAGGGAAGGACCAAGGGCCAAACTCATAAGGGGAAGAGGCAGCAAGAGAAGTCCAGGGTAAGAAGTGTAATAATTGGCACATCTATCACCTGGTATTGTAGAAGCATAAATTCGTGAGGATAAAATGGCAGCAACGATGGCATAATTGGCCTCTCCCAACCAATTGCCAAAGGTCCAATGATTCATCAGTCTCTCTAGGTATTTCTTTAAGCAAGCCCAGCCTCCAATCCCAGGGTAAAATCCACAAGCCAGCTTCTGGGAGTGAGAATCAGGTAGTTGATTTTAGGATTTTTTCTACATCTGGAGAAACATGAATAAATCACACATCATCAAGTTTATCATTTTTCTCCTCAGAGAAATATGAAATATTATAGATCATCTCCAGTACATCAGCTTCTTCACACTCCATTAGCACGAAGGGACTATTTTTGATATAATTTATCAAACCACTGGCCTCATTTCTCCCATTTCCTTCAAAATGAAAACACGGACACAATGGACTCAGGCTTCCCTTATTCACAAGCAGCCACAATCTACCTTCTACCCTGGGTGCAGGAGCTAAGTTGAAGGATATAATTAGTGACAGGTCATCAACCTGTACTACCACCCAAAAGGCTGAGAGGATCTAGCTAAGAGATATGGGGATGCTTCAAGTATGCTTTAGCTAGATCCTGCTGAGGTGAGAATATGTTTTTTTATAAAGAATACATCTCTCTCATCAAAGTCAGTTTTCTCTCCAACCTGCCCCACTTTGAAGTAGAAACAGTCCTGCTAAGGATAACTACCTGTTTAGTAAGCTACATGAGCTTATGGGGAGCCAGAAATGTTTGAAAATTACAATAGAGAATTAAAACATTTGCTCTATTAAAACATTTAATAGCATTAAAGTGTTTTAACAGCAAGGTTAGGAATCAAATGATCCATTCAATTTGATTATTATTTTAATTAATGAGTCCTACTATGTTTGAGGCCTTTAACTATGTGGTTTCTACTCATAGTCAGCTAAGCAAATGTATCCCTAGCTAGCTATAGCATAAAGTTAGAATCAGACAATAAGTATAAGATGCACATAGATAAGAAAGTATTTTATTAGGATCTAGAAAACTGCAGAGTGTTTCAACATCCTGGATAAGAGTCAAAAAAGGAAAGACAACTAAAAGTAAAGGAATGTCACTGGGAGGCATGAAAAAGAACTGACACTGGAAGGTAAGGGTATATGGGTGAGATGTGAACAGTACAAAGACCAAAGAGGTTAGGCTAGGATGATTCTTGAACAGCAAGCTATATACAACAGGAAGCCTCTGAATATTTTAAGCATAACAGCAAAGATTAGAACTATGTTTAAGAAGTTAACTTTAACAGACTTGTAAGGGATGACCAGGGACAAGTGAGATGAGTGTTAGGAAGATTCCTGCAACCAAATTTCCCTGCAAGTCCTACAGATCAGGCAGCTTGAAGATAAGCACCTCGGTTCATCAGTCTTCCATCAATGATGCCAAGCACTAATAGGTGCTCAATATAATTGGCTGAAATAACAAATAGACTTGTGTGCAAGATTTGTACAAAAATGCTCATGGCAGTATTACTTGTAATAGCAAAAAATTGAAAACAATCTAAATGTTAATAAACAGAATAGATAAATGGTGGCAGAGTCTTAAACTAGAATATTATACAGTAGTGGAAGAACAAAGTAGAGCAAATGAATCTCACCGATATGCTGCTTAGTTTGAAAAAGTTGCCAATGTGCATATACATAAAATGTAATTTTTCAAAATATAAACATACTACATAATATTTGTTGATTAATTCAGGTAGAATGTGTATAAAGAAATTCATCACATAAACAACAAATTCAAAATTGTGCTTATTATGAGAGGAGAATATGATCAGAATTACAGTGGGATCTTCAACTATACTGGAGATGTCCTACTTTTCAAGCTGGTGATGGGTACATATATGTTCATTACATTATTTTTCATACTTTTATTTAATAAAACAAGGATAAAGCAAAAATGATAAGGAATAGTCAGGGGAATCTTGGGGGCTAGACACATTTAAGGATGTGGACAATCATCAGTGAAGTAGACTAAGGAAGGGAGGTGAAAAAAGGGGAGAAGTCAGATTACCAACATATCCTAGACCTGGAAAGTGACAGGCATGTACAGCTGAAGGGCTGGCAGAATGTCAGCTGTAGTTCATATACTTGGTCCAGACTGCTCAGGGAGACAGGAAGCCAAGGGCTCATGAGAGAACGAGATGAGGAGGGACCAAGAGAATGAAACAAGGGCAAAGGAAGGGGGATAAGGAGAGCTAGTGAGGGGACTGGGTGGACCATGGCCACATTGAAAACAAAAGAAAAGAAGCCTGGATGGAAGTCTTCTTTTACAAGGAATACGGAGAACATATTTATCATTAATCTCTAGGAAAAAACCAAATGAATGTGCGTGTGTTTTAAGAAAATTTCAAAGTTGGCATTAAATTTTACTTTCTCACCTACTCCCTTGAAAGATTGTATTTTGTACTATCATTCTTATTCAAACGATAAAGTATTTTCTTTCATTTTAAGGCCGAACTGGGACAGGACAGCATGGAAAGTAAATCAAAGAAGAATAAGAACACATGTCAACCTTTCATACTTTTCTTCCAACAGAAATGCAATTGGATAACTTATTTTTTAAAATCTGAAATTTATTAGGCTGGTATTTATTTTGGTTTCCCTGGAGGGTACAATTATGCCTTAGAAAGATCTGTGGCTGAAAGACATTCTCCATAAACTATTTCTATGCTTACCACATGCACCAGGAGCAGCAAAGAAAGTCTCCTTTGTGAGGCATTTTGCAGAGAGACGACACCTATTCTTTTCTGTTAACGGCATCGTATGTTCTGGCATTAGAGCTTCTTTGACCACTACCCAAACTACAGAACTGCCCTATGGGAGTTAGGTAAAAGGATTATGTTGAATATACCAACTGGATCTGAAAGAGTCTGAGAATAGGAGATAGAATACCACCCTGAAATAATCTCCTTCTTGTACAACCAAAGCACTGATCCTGGTATTTGCAATGAAGGTTATACCAAGGCTGGTGGCAAGTTGGAAAGGACTGATCTCCAGGTCCTCTAGTTCCTTCCAGGTCAGAAAATTTATACTAAGTTTAAGATCAACTTTCACAGGTTTCTGCCTCCCGTTCCTGTTTCTGTGAAAATCCCACTTTACAAATTGAGTATGTGGGTCCAATTCACCACTCTTCAGCAGAGCTGTGAAAAGGCAAATAGATTTTCAGAAAAGGTCTGCCAAATCATCATGTGATGAAAATAATGGACATAAGAAGTAAGAAATGGGTTTGAGGGTCTCTTAAGTCTGTTGGAGGTGCCCAGGAAAGCTATGATGTGCAGGTATTAAAAATGCATGAGGAAAAAAGCACAATGTAACGTCTCTGGATGATCACAGTTTTTCCTGAAGAACCCCCCTTTTTGCCTGGGGGTAATTAAAACTCATTCTTCAGGGCCTGCATAATTAACTACTAAAATCGAGGAGGAAAAAAGATGTTATTTATTTGGACTCCAGGACACATCTGTGAGAATGTGAAATATATGCAGAGTCACAAACCCATGCATTTTCTCCACTTGCACAGACTTGGCTGGGGACAACCAACCATCAGCCACCCAGAGTTTAGTTCTAATTCAGAAACTGCCATGGAGAGATGGGAGACCTCATGTGATGGGCTTGCATTCCAAATAAATCCAGTGAAGCCCATGGCATCCAGCTGAGCCAAAGGTGGGGCCAAGGTAAACAGAATAGACAAGCCAGGAAAATGGGATGGTAGAGAGGCCTAGCCCATTAAAACAGTTAAAGACAACATGGAGCACAGACTTTCCCATAAGTCACAGTGGGCTGTCAAGCTGCTGCCCACCTGCTGCGAAGGTATTCCAAAAGACATCCTCAGACTCTCTCATACAACAATGGCAATTCACCAGGACTTTGCAGGACCTGCAAAAAGTCCATTCAATATTTTTAGCAATATATAGATAGCTATGTGAAAACTGGCTATTCTCCCACTGCAACAGGAAAAAAAAAACCTTTTTATTAAAACTTTTTATTACACCAGGAAGTTCTAAATGATGGCAAAGGAAACTGAGACAACCAACCCTCGGTGTCTTGGCAGGATTCAAGGCAGAGTTCACTCAAAAAGAGATTTATTTTTCATTGGTTTTCAAGTGGTGCTGCCATTCATATTTCTCTTTAAATGTTTTCAGTACATTATACAAGTGGCTAATGGCACCACAGGGATACTCACTCCTCAGGGGGCTTAAAGGACATAATATTAGGGGTTTAAAGCACAAAGGAAAATTAATTTTTCAAGAACAACAATGAAAAAAAAAACAATACTAATTGTGGAAGATCAACCAATCAACCATAAACCACTAATGGGAAGAACCAGCGTATATCAGCAATGACTTCAAGAAATTCTGTGGCCAGAAAGAGATGAGATCATTCCAATGCAGCACAGGTAGATTTAACTCAAAAAGAAAACACAAATCTTTGCTGGGGTGGGCTGGTGTATAGGAAACTTACATCTCTAACATGTGATGAAGACGACTTTTCTTTGAAAGCAAGTTCTTTTCTTTAATAATAACCCTGGCTAGAACCTTGTGTTAAAAGGTTCAAATCTCTGTTCCCTCAACTATCATTAGCCTCATAATCTTGGTTAAAAGCTTTACCTTTTCTGAGTCTCAATATCTTCATTTGTGAAATGTGAATAATAAAAGCTACCTGGAGGAAAAGTATTTAGTAAAATGCAATGCAAAGCCCATTGCAAAAGTCAAAAAGTCTGAATTTCCTCTTCTAAATCCTTACACCACAGTGTGGTAGTTGTGAGCACGGGTTTTTATATCAGGCTGTTCAAATCCTGGTTCAGCCTGCTACTAGCTATATGACCTTAGACAGACTTCTCAACTTTCCTAAGCCTCAATTTCCTTATTGGAAAAATGGAGAGAGTAATAGTGCCTCCTTAATGTGGTTGTGAGGAATAATTGAGTTATTACCTGAAATATGCTTAGAACAGTTCCTGGCACACAGTCAAAGCTCAAGAACTGCTAACTTGGATCATGATTATTAATATATATAAAACTTGAAAACTTATGGACAAAGGAAATACCACCTTTGAAATTTTGAAAACCTAGAGGCAAAGCATTTAATCCAGTCAGACCTAAGCATGCTATAACTCCTGTGAAGATCTTGATATAATAATGATATTTTGCATTGGTACTGCACTTTTCATTTCACTTTAAGGAAGAAAGAGTTAAAACACTGAGAAAACAATTCATATAAGCAATTTACTTATTACAAAACAAATTCCAAGGTAGGGCCTGAGAGCAGAGCAAACCCAACCCAATTTTCCATAAGACTCTCATTTTACGTCCATTTCTTGGTATGGAAAGAACTACAATCCAACATCATGGCCCCAGGGCTATGCAAGATAATCCATTATCAGAGAGAGACTCGATTATTATTGCTAGACCATGCTCTCCAAGGCAAAAATACACTGAATATATTACAAAAAGATTTTCAAGAACAAGTACATTGAAATAAATGTTTCTTAAGAATGATTCAAATTTAAATTAACACCACTTCTTTCCAGTTACCAGAAGTTTTACTGTATTATCTTCTTAATCAAGAAGATGAATTATTATGAATTGGTATAGGAAAGCAAGGTGGGTTAACTATTTCTGAGAGTTCAAATCCTGTAATACATTTCATTCATGTAAGCTCTGCTGAGAAAAATAGTAATAGTGGTTTGGACAGCCAAAATCATTGCCATTTCACAGAAGAAACTGAAACTGAACACCAGAAAAGTCGAACAATTTCTCTAAAGTTAGTTGCTCTTGAACAAGTGTCAAGAATTTAGATCTGAGACATCCTGTCCCTGGCTCCAGATGGTAGACAGTGAGACTCTAAGGCTATGGCCAATGAGTAATTTTCAGGTAACTGCTTGGACTCCACAGAATATCAGAATATGCCAACACTCTGGTCAGTTCAGTGAATCCTTTACCACACCACACACAAGGAAATTAAAATATGTGACTGCAGTAGACTTTGCAGTAAACTAGATGCTTCATGGGCTGAATCCAATGAACTAAGTTAATCAATTCTCATTTATTAATCAAGTACAATCACAATGTTATATAATCATTATATTGTAGACAAAATAATAATGAAGGCAAATGCAATTTGTTTTCAGGAAACTCCAGCAGGCAATAACACTTTCTAATAATAATACAGTCAGGAAAATAGTTCATGATGTTGAGAGAGATATTAAAATGGGCAAAAATGCACAGGGGAGGAAGGCATTAGATATACATATTTTCAAGTTATTAAAAACTGAAAGAATATAAAGGTGAGATTAATGTTACCAAACCTATCTGCATCTCTTGAAATGAAGGGTTTAGGTTATATGAAATATCTTTTGCTCTCAAGGATGTACTACAGCTAGCAGAAGAACCTCTGGATAGAATTCGAATGAGTGATAGGCTGAGAAGCATCAGAAGAAATTGAGAAGGAAAGTAAAATCTCCCCTGAAAGAACATTCTTTAATTATGAAGAAGGTTGTCTGGGATTACCCCACAAAAATCTTGCAAATTCTTGCTCTTTTTACCTGGGTAAAATGAGAGCTACCTAGAAAGTCCTTTTTCCTGCTTTACTCTCTCAAGTCCATAGACTGAAACTGGAGAAGCAGCAGCATCAGAAGACATGCTACAAATGCTGGGAATGGAGGCAGAGGCCATGGATTCAGCATGAGTGAGTGTCCTGGCTTCCAATACTGTTGCATTGTGCATGCTAAACAGAAGAATTTAGGAAAGGCAAGGGGAGAGTGGGGGAAGCTTGGTGGGAAAAAAAGGTTTCCATCACAAAGCAATAGCAATGAGGAGAAACACATGGCAGATGAAATTCTGCACTCACCTGAGTTGAAAAAAAAAAATGCAGTCCTTTAAAATCTCTGAGCAAGAAAGGAAGGGGGCAAAAACTACTGGAAAAAAAAAAAACTTGTTTATAATAAAGACTACATTCTGTAGCAATTTCCTAGATTCCTGGGGTTAGAAATCTAGATTGCCAATGGATAAGTGAGCCTTAAAATCACATCCCTGCTGACAAAAATTCATTTCTTATAACCGTCTCCATTTACCGGAATGCTGAATCTTTCCCATGGGGAAGGAACAAATGAAAATGTTATTTCTCTGCTCATGAACTCATACCTTTCTGTCTGCTTTTCACTGTTGGCAATTTCATTCTCCTCCAAATTTGACTAAAGCCCGTGACCTGAGGGAAATAATGTCTATATAATAATCTTCTGAAACTCTAATTCTGAGTCATGTTTTTTTGGATGTTGCCTCGCAGTTTATGAAAATTGCACTGAGCTATGAAATGTAAGTGATGTGATGTCTCTGCCTAACATAATCATTTTGCTGGTGAACATGTTGCAAATACTAATGAAAAGGAGGCTCCCACAAAAGCCATGAAAGCTGGTTAATGGCAACAATCTAGCAGCAGTGGCCCCCATCTTCGGTATTCTTCCTCACATTCCTCTCAGAATAGAACTGCAAAGGGTAAAAGATAGGTGGTCAAAACACAGCCAGGGAAAGGGGGAAAGAATTCACTTCTACTGTGATCCTTCCCTTGTCTCTATACGCCTGAAATCTCTGACATCAATTCCTGTGAGCTTGGGACAATAGCATGCAATCTGACAGTTTGAGAACAATGGTGTATTAACTTTTCATTTTAAAGAAAACCTCAAATTTGAGACAGGATTAGTCAACTCTTTTAAATGAGTTCAGCCATACAGTGTAATTAGTGAATATCTCTCTCTGAGTGCAGATAACTGTTGTACCTAGAGATGGACCCTACAAGGCTGAAATTTCCATCCATCATTTGGTGAATTTAACACAACCAAATAGAATTAAAGACCATTATTTTAATTTTCCCTAGACTTTTCTTTTTTTTCCACTAGCCTTTCCAATCTATTCAATGTGCAAGTTAGCGAATTAAATAAAGAAGTGTTATAAAGAGAACTTGCCCCTTGTAAATGGATCACAAATAAAGAGACCCTTGAACATAAAATTCTGTGATCTATGATGCCTGTGCACTCACCTTACCACCAAAACAAAAAACCAAAAAAAAACTAAACATGAAAGTGATATAAAATAATAATGTTAACATTTAGTTATCAAACTGCCTTTTGAGAGATGGTAGATGAAAGAATTTTTTTTTTTTTTACATTAGAAAGCTCCATTATTTGGAATTCTCTCTCCTCTTCTGATTCTCAGCAAAATGAAGGGTTTTACAGTTTCAATTTTCAGCAAATATTACTGCAATTGTATTTGATTATTGAGACTACTTAGAGAATGATGCAATGTTAGAAAATAAAGCAGCAAATAAAGTTTTGTAAGTAGCTCATACATATATAATATTACTAACTGACATGCCAACCCCCATTTAACTAGTAACGCTAAGAGAAAATAATTAGCAAGTGTTAAAATCAATGCAAAATCATATCCCTTAACTTTGATTGTGAACATATTATAATCATAGATATTTAAATAAATCCTCAGCATCATAAATTACTTCTGACTTACACTGAACTTATTTCATGCAAACCTCTGCATTTTATAGCCATATGGCATTCATAATTTTAAAAATTAAAATCAAAACATTGAACTCATGACTTGTGAAGTCTTCCCAAAGCTAAGGAAGGAACAAGACTTTGGGTAGTAGTTTAGTGGTAGTGTAATTGTTTTCAAGAAGGATTAACAATCATTTGTCATAAACTCTGTAGCAGTTCTCCAAAAATAACTCATTTGAAAAAATCCAGAAATGATTTTTCTTTAAGTAAATAAAAAATTCTTATTTGAAGAAAATTTACAAACAGGCTGGTCATGTTTGCTGCATATGATAAATTATCAAAACAAACCCTAAACCCTGGGCCTCAATTTTGTATCCATCTCATGTTACTAACCTAAACTGCTAAGAGCATCTAAACACATGTGTAAAATGAGACTATTATTGGGATTATGAGTCCACAACTCTTGAAATCTCTGTCAGCTTAGGACTGTAAATTACAAATTCATTATTCTTATTTATCCTTAATTTGATGAACTGTTCATACTTCTCCCGAGGAAGGGAACTATTATAAGGTCTACTGTGAACATGAAAACTAAAATTATATTCTTTTCTATTAGAAACCACCTCTTATTTGGGGTAACCTCACAATAGGGTTAAGGATTAAAAATGATGATCTAATATTTAGGGCAAAAACATTATGACCTTAACAGTTGCTAATTCAAAATGTGTATTTCCAGGAGTAAAATTTTAAAGTTTACTCACTCACCAGCCCACAAAGGTCTTTTTATTCTTCATTATTGAAGTTATATTTGTCACATTTAATCTAATAAAAGTTTTTAAATACTCGTAAGACTTGTCCCAGACTTTGATTTAGGCACATTTTGAGACTTTATTATCTTATTGCTATCCTATGATGAACAGTTCTTCCAAAATCTATGCCCAAATTCTGCTTCTTTAAAAGCTGAGCAAAACTTCCCACTTTTGTTTTCACTGGTTTACTTGATTGTGCCTCTTGATGACCTCATCCGAGTCTTAAAGCTTCCTACTCTGGGAGTTAAAACTACTGGGAGTGTTTACGAACACCACCAGGAAGCTCTCCAGCCCCCTTCTTAAGCCAGCACACAGTAAATGTTTGTTGACAGACTGACGGGTCATACATCTTAAGAACCAATTCACACTTCAAAATCAACAGATTCAATCACAAAGTATCTAACAGTACCACTGCAGTGTAAAGCTAAAAGTAGATTCGTGGTAACTATGGGCTGTGAACACACAATACTATATATATGTCTTACTGTTGAATTGTACACTTGAAACTTACTAGATTTCATTAACCAATGTCACCAAAAAAAAAAAAAAGTAGATTCATTGTAACACTGACATTTTTGCTAGTATTTCTGAAGGCTTCAAGTGTTATTTTTTAAGCCTGATCACTTGTCAAGTTTCAGGTATTTAATTTTATCCCAAGAAATTACATTCCCCAAACAAGTTATCTGACTGACTGTCTTTAAATATATTGTGTATTAGAGTACTATAAATCTTGAGTGAATATAATTAGCATTAATTACATGTATGTGTAGCACACGCTATATTTCTGCAAATTTTTAAATGCCTATAAATAATAACAATTTAAAAAGTAAAACCAAATTAGATTTTTAAAATTTCTTCTTTGATCTATGAGTTATTTAAAAGTATGCCATTTAACTCCAAAATGTCTGGGGTTATTTTGGTATCATTCTGTTACTGAGTTCTAGTTTAAATCAGTTTCAGTAGGTGAACATGGTTTGCATAATTTAAATGTTTTTATATTTTATACCTCCAAATATGGTCTATATTAGTGAATATTCCAAGTGCATTTGAAAAAACTATTATATTGTTGAAGAGAGTATTCTATAAATGTCAACTGAGTCACTGTGTGATTGATAGTATTGCTCAAGTGTTTTCTGTCTTTCCTAAATTACGTTCATTGGCACTACCAGTTACTGAGGAAGGAGTGTTGAAACCTCCAACTAACTGGTGAGTTCGTCTAATTCTCCTTGTAGTTCTATTAGTTTCTGCTTTAGGTATCCTACGGCTGTTGTTAGGTGCATATGCCTTTAGCTTTTTGATGAATTCCTATTTACTATTTATCATTATCTAGCCATGAAAATATTGCTTGTTCTGGTCTACGGCCATGCCACCCTGAACAAGATCGATCCTGTCTGATCTCGGAAGCTAAACAGGGTCGGACCTGGTTAGTACTTGGATGGGAGATCACCTAGGAAGACCAGGTGCTATAGGTGTAAAAAAATTTTAAAAATAAGGGATTGTAAGCTGACAAGGTCCTTGCAATCTGCGAGGTCAACCAAGGGTTGTTTTGTCTAAAAAAAAAAAAAAGGAAAGAAAATATTGCTTGTTCTGACGTATACTTTATCCACTATTAAAAATAACTACTCCAGCTTTCTTTTGCTTGAACTTTGCATGATATATTGTTTTCCATCTGTTTAGTTTCAACATAGCTGTTTTCACATTTAAAGTGGTTTTCTTATAGACAACATATAATGGGGTTTTGCTTTTTATCCAATTTTATAAGCTCTGGTTTTTAACTGACCATTTACATAGAATGTAATTATTGCTACGGAAGGGTATATATTATAATACTTTTAAAAAATTGCTCCATGATTTATTTTTGTTATTTTTTTCATTCTTTCTTGTCTTCTTTTGTTTTAGTGAGCATGTTTTATGATTCCATTTTATCGCTTTTATAGGCTTGTTAATTGTACTTTTTTGCTTCATGTTTTTCCCTGTGGCTGCTTTAGAGTTCATAATATACATCCTTAAATAACTATGGTTTACTTTAAAATTTTATTACATTACTTCACATACAGTGTAGGTAGTAACCTTACGAAAGTATATTTACATTTCTTCCATCTTGTCCTTTGTGCTACTACTGCCAAAATTTTACTTTGACATATGTTACAAACTTTACAATGCATAGCTGTTATTTTTGCTTTAGATCAGATCAGACAGTAAATAATTTAGGCTTTGCATGCCATATATAGCCTCCGTTGCATATTCTTTGATTACTGTATTTTGGTTTTTTACAATCCATTATTAAAAAGAACATTCTTAGTTGTTAGGCTGTACAAAACAAGTCAGAGATAACATTTAGCTCATGGGCTACTTTTTGTCAACCCTTGTTCTAATCGATTTTCAAAAGACTAAAAGTAAGAAGAAAATGTTTCTTGTATTTATCCACACTTTTACATTTCCAGTGCTCTTCATTGCATTGTGTAACACCAAATGCTCCATCCAGGGGCATACTCCTGCCTGAAGAACATCTTCTATGTTCTTTCTTGTAATGTGGGTCTGCTAACAAAAAATCCTCTGGTCATTTGTTCAACTGACAAAGTATTAATTTTGCCTTCTTTTTTGAGATATTTTTCCTGGACACACAGTTCTAGAAAGAGGGTATTCGTTGTTTCAGTTCCTGAAAGATGTCACTCCACTGTCTTCTGGCTTTCATAGTTTCTGACTAAAAGTCTGCAAAATTTTATCTATGTACCTCACTATATAATATATATTTTTAATTCTGACTTCAGGATTTCCATTTATCTTTGGTTTTTAGCAGTTTGACTACAGTGTATGTAGGTGTGCTTTTATTCATATTTATCCTGACCAGATCTGTGCCTTTTTTTTTTCCATTTTCGAAAATTCTCAGTCATCATCTCTTCAAATATTTCTTCTACCTTATTTTATTTTGCTTCACATATATTTCTTTACATATACATAACAACATTCTGCTTTCAGATGCTCTGTTTTTCATTTCCACTTTTTCTTGTCTGTTTCAGTTTGGAAGGCTCTTACTACTTTATCAGCAAGGTCACTGGTTATGTCTCCACTGTATCCAGTTCGTTAATAAACCCACAAAAAATTCATATATAATACTGTTTCTCATTTCTTGCATTTCCATTTGACTCATAGATTTCCACATTCTAGTAAAATTCCCCATTGATGTATATACATTGTCAGCCTTATCCATTAGAACTTTTAATATAGTAATCACGGTTACTTCAAAGTTTCTTGTCTAAAGTCTGCATACCTAAATCATCTTTTTGTTTGGTCCTGTTGACTGTTAAACCTCTTGATACAGGTTATATTTTTTCCCTGTCTGTATTTCATAATTTTTTATTGAATTTCAGACTTTGTGCGTGAAAGAATCTGAAGTAAATAATGTTTGCCTGGAAATCGGTAAATTCTTTCAGATTATTAGCATGGGAGATTGAGTAAATCTAATAAGTAGTTAAATTGAGTTTGTGTTTTACTGTTAATATAATGACTTTCAGTGCACCACAGGATTAAAATTCCTCCTTTGAAAGACTGCTGTGACCCAGTTCTTTATGAGAGTCCAAAAGTTCCAAAGTTGAAAACAATTCTGAGTGTGATCATGGGAAAAATTTTTTTTTAAAGCCACAATCAAGGAACATTCTACAAAATACTTGACCAGAACTCCTCAAAATTTTGTTATCAAAAAGAATAAAATGTCTAAGAAACTGCCTCAGTCTAGAGGAGCTTAAGGAGACATAATGACTAAACATATAATATGGTATCATAAATAGAATGCTGGAAGAGAAAAGAGACATGAGGTAAAAAATAAGGAAATCTGCATAGAATATGAATTTTAGTTAATAATAATATAATAATATCGGTTCATTACTTATAAAAATGTATCACACTAATGTATGATACAATACGGAAAACTAGGTGGTGTGTACATGGGAACTCTCTACTACATGCACAAAATTTTTAAATCTAAAACTATTCTGGAAAATGTTTATTTTAGTAAAAGTATCAAAGAGTTTTTCTCAGTATTTGTGATCCACCCTGAACCTACAGGAGGCACTACATATAATCATTACAAGGTATGTGTGTGGGTGAGTGGGGGAAAGTCTCACTCTAAACTCTTGACACCCCCCATCAGTAGACTAATACTGTTTGTTTCTTGGTGCAAGGCTTGTGGTTGGAGAGGGAGTTTCTCAGTCTTCTTGCTCCAACCTCACAGTCTTAACCTGACCTTGTAAATCTGAATTTTAAGAGTGAGACCTTCTCAGCATTTATGCCTTTCCTCCAATGGCAGGAAACCACTGCTTCCTACTCAATTCGGGGTATAGAATGTAATCAGGTTTCCTGCTCTTCTCCACACCCTTCTCGTGGGAAACCAAGTTCTGTATTGGTGGACTATCTTGTGCATGAGGATATTTCCTGCTCCTCTACCAGAGGCAGCCGACTACTGCTTTGTGTCAGTGAAGAATCGTGGGCACCATGATCTCTTCCACCGGCAGATGGTTTTAGCCTAGTGACTCTGAAGGGGATTAGGGGGAGTGAATGCATAACCCTCCCCATATAGTAGCTGATCTTTGTGTAGGACTAGAAGGACAGATGGGTTTCTTGCCCCTCCCCCAGTGGCATATGGCTTTTGCTTTGTATCTGAGAAGGGTCTGGGGAGTGGGTACGACAGAATAAAATCTAAATAGCAAATTTCTGCTTTCATATCAACTATAGACAAAGATCTAATGGTTTCTTTCTCTTTGAGCCTAACATTCATTTTTGGTATCAATATGCCTAACACGAGTTTGGAACATATTATTTGCTTAGTTTTTGCATGTTAGATTTACTTCTGTTAACTCTCTGAGTTCTGGAAAAATCTCACATTGGGTGTTTAAACACAGAAACTATGCTGACCCATTCTAGCCTACTAATTTATCTAGACCAGGCCATGAGGTGGCTGTCTACCATTCCTTTGTATAAATCCTCTCCCTAACCTAATTCACTAGCCATTTTTGTCTAACTGTCACACTAAAGTCAGAGTCACTTCTAAAAACAGCAAGCCTCTACCTTGACCCCCTTCCTACCAAGTGTAACACTATGGTAATTAGAAACCAAGTAGACATAGCAGTTGTATATGAAGTTCACCAAATGGTAACACTGGGTATTTCTGCAGAAAGGGTAAGATTAAAGCTGATGTGCGGCACTTTCTTTATGCCTTTTTCTACTATGTAAATCATTTAAATAATGATATATCATTTTTATAAAAATAATATTTTCTTTACTAACACAATTAAAGACGATAATCAGACTGAGTCACTTGCCTCTGTTTATAGTAGCAATCTATAGAAAGTTTGAGAAAAATCTAAGTGTTAACACAGAAGACTCTCAAAGAAACTGATAGCACAAGAACAACATAGAACTTTTAATTTCATACTCAAGAGCACAAAATAAAAGTTCTCTTTTAATTCCTAAACCTCTAAAAAAGATCCAGAATATGAAATTTAACATTGCAAATTTGTTTTTACTAAAAACTGTCCTCTTAAATAAATTGTTATCAATTTTATACTTTCCTCAGATCTTGGAATAATTGAAGTTGATCTCATCACAGGTTGCCATTTTTCCATTCAAAACCCAAGAAATGAATAATTTGTTCTCCTGGTAATGCTATGACGGGGTATGTCAGCAACTGTTTGGAATGTAATATATTTAGGAAACCCCCTTCAATAAATCCAGCAGTATTTTTCTTTGACAGGCAATAATGCCCGTGTAATTCTTGAAAATTTTGTAAAAAATTACACCATGAAGCCACTGGATGTCACTGCGGGTTTACAGAGTGTTACCCACTAGGGTTTAAACTGGGCTATAAATAAAAGAACTCTTAAAGCACTCTAAATGGGTTGGGACGTAAGGTGTCAGGCTCTGAGGATTTATAGGCATAACCCTAATGCAGTCATGATACACAATACGCCAATGATCAGACCTTCTGTCTGTAAATTCTTGAACTAAAGGCTTGAAGAAAAGGAAAGGAACAAATAAGGTTAACAGATCTTAGTGGCCAAGCGTAAGAATAAAAGGCAACAAGCCTAACCCTGATATACACACACAAAAATGAGAAATATTGTGAATGAAAGTAGATATTAAAACTTAAAGATGGTGACCTGTTTCCCAGAAGGTGAGATTTTACAGCAATGATAAAAACAAACCGAAAAAGAAAAAATCCAAAGACACACACACACACACACACACACACACACACACACACACATCCTCTTAATCAAAGATGAACTGAGATCCTCCAAGGAAATTGACATAAATGAGAATATGCCATAGACCAGTGCTGCATCCTTAACATATAATAAAGATTGCATCATCTACTATAGCATAAGCCTTAGAATTTTCAGTGGAAAAAAATGAACAAGAAAAATTGGGGGAAAAGATTCATTAAACAGGCACAGCAAATTAAATAGGAAATGCCAGCTGTTCCCACAGGAGAAGTCAGATGCTTAGTTTTACTCCTGTTTTTTTATCCCCGCCCCCCCAAAAAAACATTATTAAAACACTCAAAAACAGGACTTTGTCTTCAAGAAAAAAGAGAGATTTAAAGCAGAATAAATGCCTAATTCCCATGGAAATAGAACTCCATGGGATTAGTTTCAGCATCATTATATCAGGAACACACAAATGCTGTTTCCATGTTGATTAATTCCAACCGAGTTGAAATTTGCATGCAATTTACAATCATTCCCTTCCACAAATGTCTTCATTTAGTAGTATTTTGAGCTTGGCATGACAAGATTATTGCAAATCACAGCTTCATCAAAGAAGAATCTGCTAAAAAAAAATCACAATTTCACTGGAAATAATGCAAAAGACAAAGATTGGTTTAGGAAGAATAAACAGTTTTATGTAGCTAGTACATTATTCTTCAATTCACTAGTGTCAGACATCGATGAAGGACTTCTCACAAACGTCTTCATGCTAATGTAAAGAAATACAGTTACTGACACTGACAGTCATGAGTAAAAAACTCAACTATAACAAGATGTATTTGGGTGATAAATGTTAGAAAGCTTACAACAGTGTGAAAATTAAAAAAAAAATGTAAGGCCATTTTTTTCTGAGTGTCAAATTTAGTCACCTATGCCATCTAACAAGCCATCAAAAATATAACCTTTGGGATTAATTTTGGGTAATCTGGGAGTTGTTTAATGAGTTAGGAGTTATTCTTCCAATGAGCCTTGAAGAAGGTAAATGCTGAAAAAGTCCTCAAGTCAAGAGTTCATATACAAAGAATTAAGGTGAGCAGAGAGCTTTCCTAGGAGGAAGATCTTGCATCACTGGGTAAAGCAGGAAGGTCATTAGCATCCAGGCCAGCTTTCTTTATGTGGTGTGCTACCTTTTTCAGGTATTTCAGAAGCAACGTCATGGTCTCTAAATAACTCATCTAAATATAGAATTCATCCTATTAAATTAATAAATCATCTTTTGTACAGTGAGAGTACAAACAGCATTTGGGAAAATACCACTTATATTATAAATATGACTAAAAAGTCACATATAAAAAGAATATATTTTGGTTGATAAGTATAGAAAAGACCAATCTAGTGATCCTTTGATAAGATGGATACTCTAAGGGTAATTAATGGGTAAGCCACAAGAAATGTCCTATAGACACCCATTCAAGACTAAAGACAGCAGTGGAGGTAAAATTTAAATTAAAAGGAGGTAAGGAATCATACTGACATCATTATATATTCCTCACCCTGATGAACAGAATAAATAAAATTTTATGTCTGGACTATAATAAAATTCTATGGTCTTCATTAGCTAGACATTCATATTAAGAATTATTTATCAGAGATACATGGATTAAAATGTTCACTGACAATTCATAAACTATTCTTTAGATAAATAAGTAACATAGTTTATATACTTTTTAAGTTATCTAGCTACCTCCTGAAAATCTGCACAATTTTAGTATTGAAACAGCCCCAGAACTTCATGGCACTGCATTTGGGAACCATACATGCTAAAATAAAAAATTGTTGTCCAGTTGTAATGTTACCAGTTATAACCCTAACTAATCAGAATTCCACTATACTATACACTCTACCCTCTGTGTATTATTCCCATCAAATTTAAAAAATTCAATATAAAAAATTGACCTGAAAAGTTCCATGTTCTATTTCTGTTCTAGAATTCTCAAGTTTCTTTTGAAAATTCATTTACTCTTTTAAGCCATTTTGTCTTGATTGATGCACAAATTCAGAGAAGTTTAACTACATGTTTTTCACACCATGTTTCACACTGGGGTCCTGCCAACATTTTATGACACCCACAAACAGTGATCCAACAAGTAACAGAGAGAATAATAGCAGCTTCAAATGTGTGCAGGATTCAGTAGGATAGAAATCATGGCATCCTCCAAAGATGCCATATCATCATCATCTGATGCCATATATCCTTGAAACAGCCTTGAAGAAATAGAATTTCCCAAGATGTATTCGAAAAGGGCTGTGGAATCATCAATGTTCTGAGAGGAGATGATTAAAATAAGATTCAGGATGATACCACAGCAAAAGTAATCAAAGGAAGGCAGAGCCATAAATTTTTTTAAAAAGCTGTTTACTCAGAGTTTTCTAAAATTATGCTTTGGTCCAAAGAAATATATAATATACCCTCACTAATAATAATGAGGAAAATGTATCATGGATGATAGATGGATCATTATTTATATGTTTATTGCCTTTGATCCAGTAAGCTCTAGAGTCATCTAGGTAAATCACACAGAAACAAGGATTTCACAAGCTCAACACGTAAATTAGCGCAAATTAGCGCATTATGTTTTTTTCTAAAAGGGAAATTCCATTTATGGAATTTCATTTATGGAACATCAAATCACATCTATAGTGCATGCTATGCTGCTCCCCTAAACCCCAGATTCATACCCCCACAGGATATCTTTCCTTGGACATCCCACAGGTCTCTAAAATCAACATGTCCAAAATTTAACTCAGTAAGCAAGTGGACACAAGTACATGCTCTTGATCACATTCTTTACTGCCTCTCTTGTGAATCACATCGGCACTCACTTGGGTGAAGAAAGCAGATACTCACTCAGCAGATACTCATCCTTGGAGGCTTCTCTACAACTCACTGCCACATTTACTCAATGACTTAGTACTGTCTATTCTATGTCCTAAGTATCTCTAGAATTATCTCCCTTTTCTCCCAATAGTACTGTGATCATATTATTTTTTCCTATAATCTTTTTTGCTTCCACATCCCTCTACTACTTAAAATCTTTCAGTGGCTATCACCTTCATTATAAAAAGCAAACTCTTTAACAAGACTCATCAAGACTGTGTGACAAGGAGCCTTCTCAATCTCATCTTTTTAAGTTTCCAAGCATTTCAAAATACCTGCAGGTCCCTGAAAGCATCAGGCCCCCAGCCTTTGGACTTTTCTACATGGTGCTCTATTGAATGCAACCCCCTCCTCCCCATCCCCAATCCTTTAGTCATATGGATAGCTTCTACTCCCACTCCAAGCACCAGTCCAGGCATCACAGCAGAAAGCTTCCTGGTTTGTGCAATTATATTCCTGGGAGTGGCATCATACTCAGATTATAATTGTTTGCTTCAATGTTCTCTCTCCCTCAACTCGTATCACAAGGCCGTGAACTCATTAAGGGGACTGTTGTCAAATTAGGTGGGTTCTACCAGGTGTAATTTTCAAAGTCCCCATGGGCATTCCAGTTTAAGAGTCAAGCCCTTAAGAGCAGACTGTATCTCTCATCTGTCTATGCTGAGGTCTTTCAAAGTGCTTCGATAATTACAGGCTCTCGAGAAGGAAAGAATTAAGAATGAGCAAACAAAGAAATGAGAAATAGAGTATACAAAGAAAAATTCCAGAGGATGAACAAGTTAGAAGTGAGGAATGCTGACTGAAAATAAGGTATGATTTAACAGAGAAGAGAGAATACTAAGAAATGGCAAGTACTCAGAAAATTATAGAATAATGCAGTTGGATTAAACAAAAACTTTTATTTAATTTACCCCAATCATTTTATTTCCAAAATTATATGGAGGACCTTTTATAAAATGGGGGTACAAAACTGAGAAATTGTTCTCTCCAAGTACAAAAATGACCAAACAAAATAAAAAATATAAATAGAAACTGAGAGATGTGGTAAAGTTAAAAGAAATCATAAGGATCCTCAGCTATACAACCAGAGTGGTGTACAGAGCTCCATGAGAGGCCTGCTTGCTAAAGACTGTTATATTTCAGCCCTCTTAAAGGTCAAAGACTTAACTCAGAACTCTCCTGGGCTGCCTCTGAGCCCAGTAGTTCCATGGAGAGGCAGAAAGCGAGACTGGACCATCTGAAACCGTACTTCAGAATTCTGTCTTCAGAGGGGA
This sequence comes from Pteropus medius, assembly GCF_902729225.1. Classification (NCBI taxonomy): domain Eukaryota; kingdom Metazoa; phylum Chordata; class Mammalia; order Chiroptera; family Pteropodidae; genus Pteropus; species Pteropus medius. The sequence goes on from NW_024352787.1 coordinate 23,866,949, forward strand.
GCCTAGAGAAAAGTTCTCTTCTACCCAGTCCACAGGTGCCCCTACTATGAATCACTTTCCAATTCCCCATAGCAGGGCACTCTGGGAAAACAACTGCTTTGGCTGCATTTGATAGGCACAGGTGGCACCACCAGCTGCAAGCAATTTTTTCTCTTACTGGCATTGCTACCTCTCTTGGACTTTAAATACTATTCTGTGTCAACAGAAGGGAGTATGAGGGAACAAGAATCAAAAGACGACAATGTATGAAAGAGTCTAAGGTGATGTGGGAGAGAGGGAATGACATCTTCAAGGAACAGGTTCACTGAGGCTGTCATGGCTGTCATTTATGTTCATCCTTTTGTAAAAATGGCTAGATGAAATTGTGGGTAGAGATAATCAGGTCAGACATTAGGCCAGTGCTATCCACATGTCAGCAGACAAAACCAGTAGGATGCTTCAGATGTCCCTACCAGGCCAGAAGCTAGTATCACTCCCTGCGTGGCAGATGGCAATATTCTGGGTTGAGGTTTTATTCCAGGTGCAAATGATTCTTCTACAAATGAACCTACAGTAGCTCCTCTCTTGCCTCCAAACCGGTCTGGTGGCCAGCCCCTTCCTTTCTGAGCTTCTGAATAGTAGGTCACCTAGTAAAGTGTAACCCCAGGCTTCAGTTTGAAAAATACAAGCCTGAGGGAAAAAAATAGGAATTGAGTATTTGGAAACCCATGCTTTGACAAGCTATAAACTTATTTATTTTCCTGGTGGCCCTTCTGTTTTGATTCCTAATGAAGATGGGGACAGCCAAGGAAGCATACTAAAACAGAAGATTAGGAACACAGGACAGGCAGCCACCACTCAACATTTCATTACATCTCGTTACAGTTTTCTCTTTCTAAAGGGCAAAAATTCCTCTCACTAAAAAAGAAAGGCAAGGGCTCTTCAAAGATTAATTGCTCCTAAATGTATTTTGAGGCTATAAACAGAGCAAGGAGTAGCTAGATTCACGTCCCCATGCAGACTTTCTCTTTATACCTCTTTCCTTACTACCTCCTTGCCTCACCTTCCTAAGAGCCTTTCACTGTCTCTTAAAAGCAGGAACCCAACTTTGAGATTCTAAGACATGTTTTATCCCCAAATTAAATTCTCCCCAGTGTTCAACCTATGGTTTTGCTCACTTTTCTCCTGAAAGCTGAACAGGCCTTGGGTGAGACCATGCTACATGAGAGGCATCCCATCATACCAGGGCCACCAAGGAAGGCCACTATCCAGCTGGACAAACATGATTCCAAGGCTCATTTCCATAACGAGACTTCCACTTAAGAAGAACAAAACCAGGCTGGCAACAGGGAATGTGCTTGCTGTGCTATAAGCTGCTTTGTTACCAAACCTGGAAAGCAGGTCCCCAGAGGGGCTCCCAGAGCTCCTAAAGGTAACCTATCCATCTAACATATGATGCTACAATGTTATCCAAGAAAGCAATTATCAAATGTACCCTTCCATACTAAAAAGAGAAAAAAAAGGGCCCAACCAACTGCAGCCAGAGATACAAGCAGTGAGTTTCACTTTGAGGCCAATCCAGTGGACCTCGCGTCATTTAGCCCTGCTTCTTGTTATCATGTTCCACACTCTAGCTACCATGCTATCACCAATCAGAGAGCTGATCATGGTACATGCCGATGGCATTGTTTTTACAGCCTTTCTGTGGCAAAATGCTGTCTGCTCAGTTTAGGGCAGGAGGTACACCAGAATATGAGCTGGGTCCCCAAGAAGAAAATAAAATGCTAAATATTTTTGTATGCAAGTAACCTAACAGATAAAGTTAAGGGAAAAAAATGTATTAACCTTGTTTCACTGAGTCTAATACTTCAAAAGTAGTAGCTTTTAGAAATCATTTTACTCACTATTATCTTAAAACCAACAAATATCTAAATAAGTTTTCGCTTTATCAAATATATCTTTAAAATATACAGATTTGCTTATTAGATGAGGTGAACCCCTCACCCAATTCCTTTCACTCTAGTCAAAGGAAGAAACAGCTATTCCCTTTTTCCTCACCCATTTTTGCTAGAATACAAACCTTCTTGTCCCCAAAACCTACAGAAATGCCTGTCTGATGGACACATTTTTCTCCAGGAAATGACATAGTGACATAGGCAAAAGGTGATTTGGATAGACTGCTGTGTCACAAATTGTCAGGATCTGATTTAGAGACCTTGCTTTTGTCAAGAAAGACAGTTGGATGTCTGCTTTAAAGAAGTACTGGGAATATTTTCATCAAAGGTTTGAATTGAAAACCAGTAGGAGGTAAATATCTGAGATGTTGCCGAGAAAGACTGCTATATCTGTGCAATCACCATTAACAGAGGACAGCAGTAGTTCAATGAAGTAATTCAATCTGGTGGCCTACATTTTATCAGACAGCAATTTTGAGCTCTGACATAAAAGGCTGCCACAAAAAAGACTGGGCTCTTTTGTATGCATTTTCTCTCCCCTAATTCTATAAAAACAGAATGTAATTGCTTCATAAGGCCCAATCATATATCTCTGAACATTTAACAAAGGACCATGAGATATTTCTCTGATGAAAATATGCATTTAGACATTCTTTAGAGTGATTTTTTGTGTTTAGTTGTCTAAGATAAGAGTGGTAATATGATGGCAATAGGTTGATGGATTTAAAACACAGGAAGACAGGAAGAGATGGCAACAGATCCCAAGGCATTACAAACAGCAGGGAAAGTGTTAATAAGTCTTTTTAAAACAGCTTTATTGAAGTGTGTATATATACATAGAATATACGTATTCTATGTATATATACATACATATATATTAGACTTCACATATTTAAAGTGTACAATTTGATAAATTTTGACATGTAGATATATCTGTAAAACTTACCACAATTGAGATAAAGAACATTTCTCTTACCTGCAAAATTTTACTCAGGCCTCTTTGAAATCTCTCCATCCCAACCCTCTGTCTCTATGCCTGCCTCTCCAGGAAACCATAGATCTGCTTTCTGTCATTGTTGATTCTGTGGTATTTTCTAGCATTGTCTATAAATGAAAACATATATATACTCTTTTTTGCATACTTTCCCTCGCTCAGCATAACTAGAGATTCATCCAAGTTGCTACATGTATCAATAGTTTTTTTTCCTTTTTATTGCTAAATGCTATTCTATTGTGTTTGTGTATACATATATTTATACAACAAATGTTCATTCATTCAGTTGATAATGAACATTTCAACTATTTTCAATTTGGGGTAATTACAAATAAAGCTACTATAAATGCTCATATAAACTCTTTTTATGGACATGTGCTTTTTCTCTTGGGTAAAAACCTAGGAGTGGAATGGATAGATCATATGGCAGATACGTGTTTAACTTTTTAACAAACTGCCAAACTGTTTTCCAAAGTGGTCGTACCATTTTATATTCCCACCAGCAGAACTGGAGAATTTGTTACCTGATATTCTTACCAATACTTGTTATGGTTATTGATTTTCATTTAGGCCATTTTAATAGGTGTGTAGTGGTAATTATTTTCTGTAATGACTAAAGATGTAAAAAATCTTTTCATCTGGTTATTTGCCATCTATATGTCTTCTGCAGTATAGTGCCTATTCAAATTTTTTGCCCATTTTTAAATTAGGTTTCTGGTTTTATTACTTGGTATTGAGATTTCTTTATATATACTAAATATGTCTTTTATCACATATACTTTGCAAAAATTTTCTCATATCTTGTATATTATCTTCTTATCCTCTTATCAGTGTCTTTTGAAAGATATATTCACTGGGTATAAAATTCTAGATTGGTACTTTTTCTATCAGTACTTTAAAGATGTTGATCCACATTTTTTTTTCCTGACAAGAAATCTGCTGTCGTCCTTATCTTTGCCCGCCCCCCGCTCCCACCCCCAACACACTTAGGTATTTGTTTGTTTATTTCTGGCCATTTATAAGATTTTCTCTTTCTCATTGGTTCTGAGAAATAAGATTTGTTTTCTTTATATGTCTACAAGTTGTGTTGTTTTATTTTCTTGTATTATATTCTCTTCATGTTTCTTATGTTTAGATCTGTGGGTTTATAATTTTCATCTAATTTTGAAAATTTTCAGACATTATTTCTCCACATATTTTTGTCTCTTCACCCTTTTCTCCTTTGGAAACTCTAAGAACATGTATATTAGGCTTATGAAGCTGACAGAGAGCTCACTGATGAACAACTCTGTTCATTTTTTAAATTTCTCTTAATGTTTCATTTTCTATTAGTCTCTATTCCTATGACTTTGAGTTAACTAATCTTTTATCCTGAAATATCCAAATGGCTGTTAATACCATCTAGTATATTATTCATCTCACAACTTGCAGTTATTTCTAGAAGTTTAATTTTTTTATATTACTGAACTTTTTAAACATGGAATTATAAATTTTCATATGTTCTTGTCTGTTCTAATATCTGGGTCAGTTTTGATTGACTGATTTTTTCATATATTCTCTTGATTCCTTGAATATCTGATTAATTTTTCATTGGGTACCACACAACTATTCCAGGATTCAGTTAAGTTACTTGAAAACACTTTGATCTTTTCAGATCATTCATTTAAAATGTGTTAGGAGAGACTGCAGCAGTGCTTAGTTTATGATTAATTATTCCTCAATACTGAGGAAAGACCCTACTATGTACTTATCCCAGTGCCCCAAGAATCTTGAGGTTTTCCAACCTGGCTGGTGGCTATGTATGATTGCCAGACATTATTTTTTCTAATCCTTTCAGATACTTCCTTCTCAGGCCTCAAGCAGTTTCCTCCCATGAGCTAATTAGGATTCTGCTAAATAATTGAAAACAATCCTCTGGAGATTTCTGGGATTCTTTCTCTCTGCAGTTCCTTCTTCTCCAGTCCTGTGAACTCTAGCTACCTTGCTCTTCTAATTCTCAGTATCTTCTCCTAATACAATATTTGCTGGGCTCCACCTGGTAGCAATAAGCTCCTTCTACACTGCATGGAAGCCTGAACTCTCTCAATACAGTAAGCTGGGGCAATCATAGGAGTCAGCACATTCATTTACTGTCCCTAAAGGACCACTGTCCTTCATTGTCTTATGTCCAGAGTCTTGCAAATTTGTTTTGTGTATTTTGTCATTTCTTTTTTATTGTTTCTGTTGAAAGAGTAAATTCAGTCCCTGTTACACTATATTGGCTGAAAGACCAAATCTCTTTATAACTATTTTAGATACCTTACCATCACCTGGCATTTTATGAATTAATTGAATTGACTCTAAATGTCATGGAGAGATTTTTTGTTTTAGTCACTGCAGCTTTTATCTACAGGAAATGAAACAGAAGAGGCACAAATCTTTTGAATTACCAATGAGAATAACAATGCTAATACAAATGTACACTGTAACACAGAAAAGGTTCTATAAAAAATATGCTAAAAATTAAGTGTGGATTTCTAACCTTAAGACACTTGAAACAACAGAAATTCTGATTTGTTAGTCTTTTTTATTTGTCTATTGGTCTCTTGTAAGCTCAAATAACTAATAATTTTGTGTCCCCTGGGAAGGAGAGTATCTTTTTGCAATTTGAACCAGTGAGATTTTGTGTGTGTGTGTGTGTTACTTTGTTTACTCTTGAACTATGGCTGAAATTTCAGAATTAGAGTTGTGAAGTCTTTCTCTCTCTGCATGTCTATGTGTCTGTAATTCTGAAGGGCCTTTACCTTTCAATGAGTGTGTGATGTTTTTCTATGTCTAGATGGTGTTAATAATTTTTATAAAGTCTCTAAAATTAAAATAATTTTGTTCTAACAGGCTACTGGATATAAATGATGGCTATTATAAACTAAATATTCTTAAAATTCTCAGAAAGCAAGGAAATCAAATTTCCAGCACTTTAAATGAGGTAGATTAAAAACAAATTCTTACATGAGCTAACTCAAAAATATTTTATGAACCCAAGTTCACATAATTTAAGTAAAATCCTACCAAACAATATTTAATATAATTTGGTTTAATAAAAATAGCTATGTATTCTGATTTATAAGTGTTAAATATAATACAAGTGTATATTTTAATCCTACTTGAAATGTTCTTCCTAAATGTATACATATGTGTATATATATTTACACATGTCATTTACACATAGGTTTACTGATCAAATAAGCTAGCATCACTTCCACTTCATGTTTAGGATTATGAAACTGAATCATTACTCTGATGAACTTTATTTCTACAGTAATCATGTTTGTAGTTAGCTAAAACATAATTTTAAGATCTTCAAGTAACTTAAAACCTTGAATATTAAATTTAATGGCTATTCATTGGTTATCTAGGCCATATCTAATTAAGTGATTACTAGTCCTAATTTTAAATATATATGCTTTGGGTTTTTATTTTCATAAGCCAGAGAGAGGCTTTATATTTTAGTCAAGTTAATGAATGTATTCATTTTTGCAACTTTATGAGGTTGTATAAGAAACGTGTATGGACGCTGAAAGTTAGTTATATTTATTCATGATCTCTGATAAAATGCTGATATGTGACAGGCAGCTCACAATTATCTATTCCATCCGTTTTTTTTCTGGAAAACAGAAGCTAGTGACTTTAGTTAAAAGTTATAAGGAGTTGACACTACATTTAAGAACAACAGTTTCCATGAACTATAACTGCATGTTATAACTCTATATGCTTCTGTTTTTTCAAGAAAAAAGAACATTTTTGCCCTGAAGCAGCAGTCCCCAATTTTTTTGGCACCAGGGACCAGTGCTCCTAAGAGAATCTAATGCCTGATGGTCTGAGATGGAGCTGAGGAGCTAGCTAGCACTAGGGAGTGGTTGCAAATACAGATGAAACTTCACTTGCTAGCCTGCTGCTCACCTCCTGCTGTGTGGCTGGTTCCTAACAAGCCATAGACCAATACTGGTTTGCAGCCAGAGGGTTGAGGACTCCTGCCTTAAAGCAGTGGATCTCAAAATTTCTGGTCTCTAGACACCCTTAATCTTAAAACTTATCGAGGAACCCAGTGAGCTTATTTTGTGTATGTGTGTGCTTGTGTGTGTTGTAACTATCAACATTTACCATACTGAAATTGGAAACTAAAAAAACTGTAAATGCTTTCATTTCTAACTAATAATGAACATGTTGCACAATAACAACACATTAGTAATATTATAAAATTAGTTAATAGTTTATGGACCCCCTATGATCAGTCCTAAAATAAAGTATCATTTTGTTCCAGAATTAAAAGAGCATAATAAGGACAAAACTTGAAAAATGAATCTTCTTTACATTAGTTTGTAATATCTGAGTCTGAAAAGCAATAAAATGTGTTAAAATCTTGCCAAAATTCATTCGGTTTTGATGTGCTTGTTTCCTTATCATTTTGCCTAAGATCTTTTTCATTACCTTTTTTTTTTGCAAGCCACAGGAACAACCAAATTTCCTTTTTGGTTAATTTATTCTTGTTATAAGCTCTCATCAAATTTTCCACTTTTAAAAATTACAAGTGATTAACCACAACCATTTTAGTTTTCTGTCATTTACATATAGTTTTTTTGTTTTACTTTGATGTTTCCTCGAAATCTCTGCATTTAGTAACAGGCTAAGATAGAGTTCTGCACTTCAACAAAGGAGAACTATCTCAGCCCCAAGTAAGAGGACCGTACTAGGTACTTCAAATAACTAAGACTTCAAAGAAGATGCTTTTGTGTACAGACTTCTGATGGCATTGCTTTAATAACTCTAAGACCAGACCAGTGAGTTGAGTCAGGATTTCCAGAACTCATTATAGTTGAGAAGCAGATGAATTAACGAGATTAATAACCCAAGATCCAGTGGAGCAAGAATGAATTTTACAGGACTGAAGAGTTCATTCAGTGAGGTTCATCAGTGGTTGTTTTGTTTGGAACATCAATAATATTGGTTTTATTTAATTACAGTTGACATTCCATATTATTTTATATTAGTTTCAGGTCTACAGAATAGTGGTTAGACATTTATATAATTTATGAAGCGATTCCCCCCAATTAGTCTAGAAGCTGGCACTATACTATTACTATTATTATTGACTATATTCCTTATGCTGTACTTTACATCCCCACGACTCTTTTGTCACTACCAATTTGTACTTCTTTACTCCTTCCCTTATTTCACCCCGACCTTCAACCCCCATCCCATGTGGGAACAAACCAATGATATTGTTTTAATGTATTAAGGAAGCTATTTCTTTTTTTTAAGTTATCTATAATCTATAACAGTTTAGTCAATTTTGCTTTGTAAACTAAAATATTTTTAAATGATGTCTTATTCTCATTGACCGTCCCCATCCCTGAATTCAGAAACTCTAAGTCTTCTTACTTTTCATGGCTATATAGTAATTTATGTAAGTTCGATAAGAACTGATCTTCCTGTTCACCAGGATATAATTGGAAAAATTCCAAGGCCTTGTCTGATATACTGTATTTGAGAGTGATGCTCATTTAATCAAATGTGAACAGACACTTTTAAGGAATTAAGGTTGACTATATGGAGCTACTACTTACAAAACCTTTCTAGAAAAACTAGCCTGTACCTGGCTTACAGGGTCCAGAGTACAAATAGGAAGGAAGATCACTTCCTAGCAGGCCACCTCAGGATATTTTGGAAACTTTAAGAAGAAAGAAATTCACCCAAATATACAAATAATGGAGGTGGTAGAGAGAATTCCTTGGGTTTGGCTTTCCAGCCTTAAGACAGAAAATACTAGAGACTCCTAAAAGTGTCATATGGGATTCTTGTAAAACCTTCCAACAAAAGTGAACTTAAAAAGGCTTACATAGTAAATTGACACTCTCGCTGTACCCATGTAAATAACAAAACTAATGTTGAGACTATTTTTGATCAAATAGGGGAAATTTTGTGCTTCAAGAGAACATGGTGCATTGTCTATGGTGTGCTCTTCAGCATCACATTTTTCTGATCCCATGGCAGCTAATTTCTAACTCTATAAGTTGCAGATATGTGATAACAAAGCAAAATTGTCTATATCAAGCAAATTCTGTTTTATCAGGTAGAGGTTCAATTGACTTCCCTCATAGTCAGTTCTCATTCATTTCAATATTCCTCATCTACAATTGTCTGTTCTTTGAATTCTTTGAATTGGTTATAGCATCTGCCAAGTTTCATCATTATTAAATATATTTTAAACATGTCTATTTTATAATGTATGAGAGTCATGATTTTATCTTTGCTTTGAAACCATCTTTTAACAAACTCTTCAACTCTATAAAACTTTAATACCCCAGGATTTTATTTTTGTATATACAAACACTCTTGGACTATTTCCGTATGTTCAGGATATTGCATTAGAATCTCGTTTGTTTTAATTCTCTGAAAGCATTCCCACGCTCACTGACAAAATATCAGTCAACAAATGATGTTTAGATTCCGAAGTTTTAATTGTGTGGGAATGTGGACTATATGCAAAAATGAAAATAAAAAAGTAGTTTTGACAGTCACCTTTCCACATATATGTACACATGTTCATCTTTAAATTTTTTAATAAAATTGCCACTGCTCCAACATTGCACACTGACTCTATCCAGGCTCTGAAACAGGTGATCTTTACAAGAGGCATAAGCTTCTTCCAAATATTAAAATCAAGCTCTGAATATAGAGAATTACAGAGCACTCAGTTTTCATGATTTGAAACTGAAACCCTAAGAAGCAGAAGGCTTTATATGTGACAACTTAAATGCTTATAATCAAACTAATTGGCAGCACAATGACCTGAAATGAGCTTTAAAGCACTATAATACAGGTTTAGCAATCATTGATGGGATCCTTTATTTTTCAGGCTCGTGTTTTACAATTTTATCTTGTTATAACACCAAATGAGGGTGAAGAATGGAAAGCAGAAAATAGGAGAAAAGAAAAAATACATAAATACTCCACTGCTTCAAAAGAATAAATAAACCAAGAATGAGCCTATTGCTGAATGATGGAAAATAATAATGAGTTAAAATGTAATAAAATTAGCTTGATAAATGAAATTGGGATAAAAACATTAATGAGCTGTTGCTGAAATAAATTTTCTGTACATAGAAATTGACAAGTTTAAAAAAATAGATTCCATTTCCAAAAAAGTAATTTACTATAAATAACACTCATGGGGCATTTTCTCAAATAGAAGAGTAACTGGACTCACAAAATTACTTCTAGCAAGAACCAAGAAGTCTTCTTCCTGCTCTCCTCAATTATGAAAACATCCTACACAGAAAATAATAAGTCTTTATATAAGCAAAACAAAGCAACTATGTGGCACAAAAACAATCAAGTAAAATAAAAGGTCAGATTTAATAAATACTTAAATGAGTGCTGAAAAAGTTATACTATAGTAAGAAAAGGAAAAATACAGGTAAAAATCTGCTTACACTAATATGCTTTTAATTAAATCAAGTAGTAAAAAAACTGCTGAGGTTACTGTCAAATACATTATTTATAGGTATAACTAAAGACCATGAATATGTATTGGGCTTACTCCTCCAGAATCTCTTGAGAAGCTTGTTATAAATCAAATACTTCTAGGCTGTCCAGGGGTAGGGGCCCTGAAAGTGATAGTTTTGAAAAATAAAAACCTTCCCAGGAAACAGCACACTTCTAAATAACACATGGGGAATGGAAAACATGGCGGAGTGAGAGACATCCTTAGATCTCTCCCCTTGAAACAACAATAAGCTGAACATCTAAAACTCAACCAAAAACACCCAAACTGTACACCAGCACATCTGAGCATGGGATCTGTACATAAGAGCTACCACAGGTCAGAACCCTGGGTGTCGGGCGGTGGACTGGAAGTAATAAAGAAGCTGCCTCTTGCAGCCACTGGAGCTCTCTGCAGGAGGAGGGTGAGGAAAGAAGGAGTGGCGGGTTCATGTGGTGAGTTCCCTGAACATTCCTTGCTGGGATAGCTGTGAGCTCCCCGTGACCAGCTAGCTGCAGTGTGCAATCATCAAGGCAGAAAGCAGAGAAGCAGGATGGAACTGCAAGAAGAACAGCTGATTTCTACTGGCCGTGTTTGTAAAACCGAGGCTGGATCGCAGCCCCCAACCCCCAACCCAGAGGGCCCCTCCCCCCCATACCCTCTGAGATCAATCACCGCAGAGTCCCAGGGGAATCTGAGACTGTCGCTGACACTGAAAGGGACTGAAACTGAGAGTAGTGAGCATAATTAAATAGCTACAAGAAAATAAAAAAGCATTATTAAGATTTTATATAAAGTAGGGATCCAAGAGGCTTAGACATCACTTACTGGAAACCAAAAGAAAAGCACCTTCTTTGCAGCAGGCTAAAGAGAAACCTTTATATAATAAATCTTTCTGGAAAAACAGCAGAATACACTTCCATTAATGCCCAGGCAGAGAAATAGTCCATTAAACACCATGAACAACCAAGTTGACAAGCCATCTCAGAAAGAAAAAAATCTCCAGAAAATAAGCTTACAGACATAGAAATATGCGACTTAAATGACAGAAAATTCAGGATGGTACTTCTGAAAAAACTCAACAAGATCCAAAACAACTCAAATCAACAATTTCAGGAACTGAAAAAAAACAACTAGATGAGCAGAGCAAGAAGATTGAAACCCTCAAATAAAATAAAACCAAATAGAACTTCTGTAGATGAAGAACACACTGCAGGAGTTGAAAAATGAAATAGCAAGCTTGGGAAATAGAGTCGACTAAATGGAGGAAAGGATCAGTGATATCGAAGACAGAAATCTAGAAATAAATTAGAAGAAGACAGAAACCAAAAAATTAAAAATAATGAAAGAAAAATTCAAGAACTAGTTGATACCATCAGGAGAGGAAACATAAGAATAATGGGCATTATCGAAGGCGGGAAAAAGGAACAGGGATTAGAAAGCATTTGCAGACAAATAGTGGACGAGAATTTCCCAAATCTAAGGAATGAGTTGGAGCTTGGAATTCAAGAAGTCAACAGAACACCCAATTATCTCAACCCAAAAAGGCTTTCACCAAGACACATTGTATTAAAATTATTAAAAATCAATAACAAAGACAGAATTCTCAAGGCAGCCAGGGTGGAAAAAACAGTAATTTATAAAAATAAACCCATTAGATTATCTTCAAACTTCTCAGCACAAACCTTACAAGCCAGAAAAGAATGGAATTAAACATTTAAACTATTAAGTGAAAGGAACTATCAGCCTAGAATAATGTATCCAGCTAAGCTCTCCTTTAGATATCAAGGAGAAATTAAGACTTTTCTAGACATACAAAAATTGAGGGAATTCTCCACTACGAGGCCTGTACTAGAGTAAATATTGAAAGAGGTCAGTTCACCTAAAATAAAACGACAAAAAAAAAAATTCATATTAGGAGTAAAGTGACTATCAGGCAAATAGAAACAGAGGAGTGCAACCCTTACTAAGAACAGGGCATTATAAGCTTAAATAATAAGAAGAGAATTGTTGTAACAAGATAGTAATGAACGTTCAGCATACATAGGAACAAACTGAGATAACAATGACTGAAAAAGAAAGGATTCAAAGATCCAAATTCGCAAAAGGGATTGGAGATAAGGCATGTGCAGAAAAAAATAGACGACAGTATATATATAACTATACTTTACACATTCATAATAGTAACCACAGACTAAAGATTCAGAACTGAAGTATATAACATTAAAAAAGAAGGACCAGAGAGAAAACCCACAAAAGCTAACCAAAATACAGAAAACAGAAGCACGAGGACATGGAAGCAATGGAAACACCGAGACACTAGAAAGCAAAAGATAAAATGGGTATAAGAAGACCTCGTTTTTCAATAATCACCCTAAATGTAAATGGATTGAACTCACCAATAAAAAGGTACAGAGTTGCAGAATGGATCAAAACACAAAACCCAAACATATGCTGCCTTCAGAAGACACATCTCAGCTCCAAAGACAAATATAGACTCAAAGTGAAAGAGTGGAAAATGATATTTCAAGCAAATGGCATTCATAGAAAAGCAGGAGTAGCAGGAGGTACTAATATCAGATGAAACAGACTTCAAAATAAAAAAGGTAAAAAAAGATACTGAGGGACACTTCATAATGATAAAGGGAATCATGCACCAAGAAGACATAACACTTATTAATATCTAAACTCCCAATCAGGGAGCCCTGAAATATGTAAAGCAATTACTAACAGAACTAAAGAGAGAAACAGACCAAAACACTATCATAGTAGGAGACCTCAATACTCCACTGTCGGATATGGACAGATCACTACATAGAAAATCAATAAGGAAATAATATCCTTAAATGACACATTAGACCAACTGGAGATAACTGACATTTATAGAGCTTTCCATCCCAAAACAGCTGCTTATACATTCTTCTCTAGTGCACATGGAACATTCTCAAGAATCAATCACATACTGAGACACAGAGATAGCCTCAACAAATATAAGAGAAAGGAAATCATACAACCATATTCTCTGATCATAATGCTTTGAAACTAGAGATCAACTGCAGAAAGAAATCAAGAAGAACCACAAACACATGGAGATTAAACAACATGCTACAGAAGAATAACGCTCAGAGGAGAAATAAAAAGAGAGATCAAGAGATACATAGAAAAGAATGATAATGACAGTACAACATATCAAAACATTTGGGACACGGCAAAAGTGGTCATAAAAGGAAAGTTCATATCCTTACAGGCCTACCTCCAAAAACAAGAATGAGCCCAAATAAACAACCTAACGCTTCATCTTAAAAAACTAGAAAAGGAAGAACAAATGAAGCCTAAAGTCTGAAGAAGGAAAGAAATAATCAAAATCAGAGCAGAAATAAATGAAACCAAAACAAAACAAAACAAAAAAAATAGAAAAAATAAATGCAACAAAGAGCTGGTTCTTTGAGAAGCTTAATAAAATTGACAACCCCCTGGCTAGGCTCACTAAAGAAAAAAGAGAAAAGACAAATAAACAAAATCAGGGATGAAAAAGAGAAAAATTACAACAGACATCGTAGAAATACAAAGAATCATACAAGAATACTATGAAAAAGTATATAACACCAGATTTAATAACCTAGAAGAAATGGACCAGTACTTAGAAAAATATAACCTTGCTAGACTGAATCAAGAAGAACTGGAAAATCTAAATAGACTGAACAGCAGTATGGAAATTGAAATAATCATCAAAAACCTACCAAAAAGTAAAAGTCCAGGACTAGATGGCTTCATCAGTGAATTCTAACAAACATTCAAATAAGATTTAATACCTATTTTCCTTGAACTCTTCCAAAAAATTGAAGAGGAGGCGATACTTCCCAATACAATTTATGAGGCCAATATTACCCTGATACCAAAACCTGGTAAAGATAACACAAAAAAAGAAAACTATAGACCAATATGTCTCATGAACACAGATGCAAAAATCCTAAATAAGATACTAGTGAACCTAATACAGCAACATATTAAAAAGATTATACACCACGATCAAGTGGGCTTCATCCCAGAGGCACAGGGATGGTTCAACACATGCAAATCAATTAATGTGATACACCACATAAACAAATTAAAAAATAAGAATCATATGATCATATCAATAGATGCAGAAAAAACCTTCGACAAGATTCAGCATCCATTTATGATCAAAACACTTAACAAAATTGGTATAGAAGGAAAGGACCTTAACATAATTAAGGCCATCTATGACGAACCTTCAGCCAACATTATATTTAATGGTGAAAAACTAAAAACCTTCCCTCTAAGATCAGGAACAAGGCAAAGCTGTCCACTATTGCCACTGTTATTCAATATAACATTGGAGGTCCTAGCGAGTGCAACCAAGCAAGAGAAAGATATAAAAGGCATCCATAGGAAATGATGAAGTCGAACTGTCACTATTTGTGGATGACATGATTCTCTATATAGAAAACCTAAAGGCTCCACAAGAACACTACTAGAAACAATAAGTAAATACAGTAAAGTCTCTGGATACAAAATCAACATTCAAAAATCCATAGCGTCCCTATACTCTCATAATGAAGTGTCAGAAAAAGAAGTGGAAAAAATAATTCCTTTTGCAACTGCAACAAAAAGAATAAAATATCTAGGAATAAAATTAATGAAACAAGTGAAGGACCTATACAATGAAAACTATAAGACCCTATTAAAAGAAATTGAAGTAAATACAAAGAAATGGAAAGACATTCCATGTTCTTGGATTGGAAGAATCAACATAGTTAAAATGACCATATTACTTAAAGCATTATACAAATTTAATGCAATCCACATCAAAATTTCATTGTCATTTTTTAAAGAAATAGAACAAAATATCATCAGATTTGTATGGAAGACCTCAAATTGCCAAAGCCATCCTGAGAAAAAAGAATGAGGCTGGAGGCATCACTCTGCCTGACTTCAAATTATACTACAAAGTGACAGTAATCAAAATGGCATGATATTGGCAGCAAAACAGACGCACGAACCAGTGGAATAGAATTGAGAGTCCAGAAGTAAACCCATATTTATGTGGACAAATAATTTTCGACAAAGAAGCCAAAAACATATAGTGAAGAAAGGAAAGCTTCTTCAATAAATGGTTCTGTGAAAACTGGAAAGCCTCGTGCAAAAGAGTGAAACTAGACTGTTGTCTATCAGCACACACCAGAATTAACTCAAAATGGATTAAGGACCTAAATATAAGACCTGAAACAATAAAATGCATAGAAGAAAACATAGGCACTAATCTCAAGGACCTTGGACTTAAAGAGGATTTTATGAATTTGACCTCATAAACAAGGGAAGTAAAAGCTAAAATAAATGAATGGGACTACATCAAACTAAAAAGTTTCTGCTCAGCAAAAGAAATCATCAACAAGGTAAAGAGACAACCATCCGAATGGGAAAATATATTTGCAGACAACACCTCCGATAAGGGTCTAATATCCAAAATATACAAAGAACTCATACAACTCAGTAACAACCAAAAACCAAATGATCCAATCAAAAAATGGGCAGAAGACCTGAACAGACATTTCTCCCCAGAGGACATACAAATGGCCAACAAATACATGAAAAGATGCTCAACATCACTAGCTGTTAGGAAAATGCAAATCAAAACCACAATGAGATACCATCTCACACCTGTTAGAATAGCTATAATGAATAGGACAAGTAGTAATAAATGTTGGAGAGGATGCTGAGAAAAAGGAACCCTCATACACTGCTGGTGGGACTGCAAATTGGTACAGCCACTATGGAAAATGGTATAGAGGTTCCTCAAAAAAACAAGAATTGATCTACCATATGATCCAGCAATCTCTCTACTGGGTGTTTACCCTAAAGACTTGAAAACCCAGATCTGAAAAAATATTTGTACACTGATGTTCACAGCAGCATTATTCACAGTGGCTAGGACATGGAAACAATCGAAGAGTCCTACGACAGATGATTGGCTAAAGAAGCTGTGGTACATATATACAATGGAATATTACCACCCAAATAAGCCATAAGAAGAGATGAAATACTGCCATTTGTGACAACATGGATGGACCTTGAGATAATCGAGCTAAGTGAAATAAGTCAGACTGAAAAAGTTGAAAATCACATGATATCACTTATATGTGAATTATAAACCTAAAAGCAACAAATAAGACTCATGGACATGGACTATAGGTTAGTGGTTACTAGTGGGATGGGGGATGAGGGGACGGGAGACAGAGTAAAGGGGGTCAAATAAAGGGTTTAGGGGGAGGGTGAAGTGGGTAAAGGGGATCAAATATACAGTAGCTGAAGGAAACTGGACTTTGGGTGGTAATCGCATAATAGAATATACAGATGTCAAATGATAATGTACACCTGAAAATTATATAATTGTATTAACCAATGTTACCCCAATAAACTTAATTAAAAATAAAATAAAATAAATAACACATGGGTCAAAGAAGAAATCTTAAATGAAATTAAAAAATATTTTGAACTAAATACCAATGAAAATATAACATCGAAATTTGGGAGATGCAGCAAAAGCAGTGCTTAGAGGGAACTTTATAGTACTAAGTGCATATATAAGAAAAGAAGATCTAAAATCAATAATCTATGCTTCCACTTTAGGTGAACAGAAAAAAAGAGAGTAGCTTAATCCTAAGAAAGAAATAATAAAATTAGAGTAGGAATCAATGAAATTGAAAATAGGAAATCAATACAGAAAAACCAATTAAACCAAAAGTTAGTTCTTCAAAAAGGTCAACAAAATCACCAAGCCTCTAGCCAGGCTAACAAAGGAAAAAAGAGAAAACACACAAATTACTAATATTAGAAATGCAAGAGGGACATCACTATAGAACCCATGGACATTAAAAGCATAATAAAGAAACATGATAAAGAACTCTATGATACAAATGTGATAATCTAGATAAAATGGATCAATTCTTTGAAAGATACAATCTGCCATAGCTCTCACAAGAAGATACAGTTAATTTAAATAGGCATAACTAAAAGTAAATCAATAATTATCTTCCAAAAGAGAAAGCACGAAACCCAGATGGATACACTGGTTAATTCTACCAAATACTTAAAAAATTATATTAATTCTCTATAGTCTCTTCCAGAAGATAGAAAATATATCCTAACTCATTCTATGAGGCCAGCATTACCTTAATATCAAAATCAGACTAAAGCATTAAAAGAAAACTATAGACCAGTATTTCTCATAAACATAGATGTAAAAATCCTCAACAAAATTTTAGCAAATCAAATCTGACAATGTATAAAAATAATTATATACCATGACAAACAATTTATCACAGAAAAGAAAGGCTGGTTCAACATTCAAATATTAATTAATGTAATCTATCATATCAGTAGGCTAGAGGGAAAAAAAAAGTCACATGAATGTATTAGTAGGTGCAGAAAAAAGTGATGAAATCCAATAATCATTTGTTATAAAAACTCTCAGCAAACTGAGAATAAAAGGGAACAGCAAAAAGATGTCCTCTATCTCTACTGTTTTTCAACAAAGTACTAGAATTCCTACCTAATGCAATAAAACAAGAAAAAGAAATAACAGGTATACAGATTTGGAAGAAAGAACTATAATTGTCTTTGTTTAAAGATGGCATGATTACCTGTGTAGAATATCTGAAAAAACTCTCCTGGAACTGATCAGCAATTAGAGCAAGGTTGCAGGATACAAGAATATACAAAAGTGAATTACTTTCCTATATGCTAGCAATAGACAAATAGAATTTGAAATTAAAAACACATGATCATTTAGATTAGCATCCCTAAAAATGAAATATTTAGTTATGAATCTAACAAAATATATACAAGATTTATATGAGAATAACTACAGAACTGATGAAATATATCAAAGAACAAATAAATAATTGGAGAAAGAGTCCATGTCCATAGGTAGGAAGACTCAATATTGTCAAAATGTCAGTTCTTCTCAATTAGATCTACAGATGCAATGTAATGCTAATCAAAATCCCATAAAGTTATTTTGTGAACATTGACAAATTGATTCCAAAGTTTATACAGAAAGGCAAAAGATCCAGAATAGCCAACTTAATGCTATTTAGTCACAGACCTTACATCCTCCACAAAAATTATGCAAAATGGATCAAAGACCAAAATATAAAGTACAAAACTATAAGATAACACAGGAGAGAATCTGGGTGAGCTTCTTTACAGCAATGACTTTTTAGATGTAACACCAAAGGCACAATCCATGAAAGAAATAATTGTTAAACTGGATTTCATTAAAATTAAAAACTTCTGTTTTGTGAAAGACAATGTAAAATGAATAAGAAGACAAGCCACAGACTGGGAGAAAATATTTACAAAAGACATACCTGATAAAGGATTATTATCCAAAATATATAAAGATCTCTTAAAACTCAACAATAAGTAAATGAATAACTTAATAAAAAAATGGACAACAGACCCGAACAGACATCTTACCAAAGAATATACACATATAGCAGGTAAATATATAAAAAGATGTTCAACATCATGTGTCAGGGAATTGTGAATTAAAACAATATGAGTACACACCTAGTAAAGTAATCAAAATCCAAAACATCGACAACACCAAATGCTGGTGAGGATGAGGAGCAACTGAAAATATCATTTATTGTCCATGGAAATGCAAAATGTATGATTCCAACTATATGACATTCTGTAAAAGCAAAACTGTGTAGATAGTAAAAAGATTTGCATTTGCCATGGTTTGGGGGAAAGGAGGATTGAAAAAGCACAGCAAAGTGCATTTTTAGGGCAATGAAATCATTCTGTATGATACTGTAATAGTGGATATAGGTCCCTACACATGTCGAAACCCACAGAACATACATCATCAAGAATGAACCCTAATGTAAAAGATGGATTTTGAGTGATAATAACATGCTGATGTAGGTACAACAAAAGTACCACTGTGGGATGTCGTTAGTGGGGAAGTTGTATATGTGTGGAGGCAAAAAGTATATGGCAACTCTTCGCACTTTAGGTTAAATTTTCCCATTAACCTAATACTCTGCTAAAAATAAGTTTATTAATTAAAAAAAAAAAAAGAAAGAGAAAAAAGCTATTCAGGCCACTCGCACAAGCCAAGAGGTTTGGAAACTTGGAGTCCAGTATGGTCCACTCCCTTGCATTGGTCAGGCCTTATTTGGCTTGGCATATATATATATATATATATATATATATATATATATATATATGTCACGTCCTCATGAGGCATGAATATTTTTAAAAATACATAAAATCCTTTGTTTGGACTAAGGTTCTATGTTTGGCTGAAAGGGTGATAAAAAGAAGATAAGAACCTTTTGCTCTAATGTCCAGTTAGTGAGATAAAATAAGTACAGATTTCATCATTTGGCTTATATTCCTGAAAAGGTTTTAAAAAATAAAAAGCAGCTTCTACTTTCCTAGTGCTCAGTGTGAAATAAATAGCCAGCCCCTGGCAGCATAGTTTTATATTACCAGGCTCAATGCTCAACTTTAACCCTTCTTAATGATATGATTTTGGGAAAGTTACTTACCTTCTCTGATCCTCAGTTTTCTTGTCCATAAAATAAAAAAAAATTCAGCCTTATAAAGTTTTTTATGTACTAAATAATTAAGATATGTAAATTGCTTAGAACAGTGTCTAGCACATGGTCAACATTCTAAACATTATTCCTAGTGAAGTCTCAGTCTCAATCCATGTATGTAATGAACAATATGGCATACACACATATTACACAGAAATAAAATAGTTATAAAGATTCATGGTAATTAAAATGAATAAAATTATGGTTAATGAAACCAAAATGGATAACATAAAAAGGAAAAGTCACACCAAATAAAATATAATACAACATACACATCACATAAGGAAAAAATAGCAAGGTAGATTCTTTTATTCTGGAGCAGAATACTAAACTCTAGTATTCTTAACACTGAAAGGGTGTCCCTCAACACTTCAACAATCAGTCATTGAGGCCTAACTTCCACTGTAAGATATGAAAATAGGGAAATCCAACAGTACTAAAATCCAACTCTAAATACTCCCCCAGCTAAGGAGGACTTAGAGATCCTCTAAGTCATAAAGGGTAACGAAGACCAAACTTTGTAGAAGATTTACAATAACAGCTGACTTTGCATTGGTTTTATCCTTGCTTGGTAACATTCTGAGTTAAAGGACTTAAACGATCGTAGACTGAATTATGTTTACTGAAAAAGAGTTCAGGCAGGGAATAATAGACACCTTGCCTTTCAAATGATCCCTGAACATTTGTTAACTGGTTGAACAATAGTTACCAACACATCCACAGATGTGCCTACATTGAAAGGCTCCCTTTATTAAAAGCAACTTGACCAAACTGTCATTTGAAACATGAAGAAAAAAGAATGGCAATGACTGCACAGAGATGAATACAAAAAAAAAAAACTTCATTAATTTCATGGCCCTACCAATTTAGAATTATAATAATTTCAAAAATGAACTTATCACTTCTACATTCAAAATTTACACATGTCGCAATTCAATAATTTTATGTTTAGGATGCTACTATATATAAGACAAAGCTATTATAAATAATAGCAAGATTTTTATCTCCTTTTTCTAATACTCATGCATATTTATTATGACATGAATACTACATCAAATTGCACTTTACAGTTTGTCATTTCACCTATTTTAGATAACACTGTTTGTCCACATATATGAGTTTAAAGATGCTTGACTATGAGTACATCCACATCACAAGTAAATCTATAAGTATATTTTAATGGTTAACTTTGCCATTCTGCAGAAGAACAAAGGTATCCACAAAAGAATGTCCAGTTAATTATAAAACAATGAGTGACTAAAAAAAAGAAAACAAAAACAAAAACAAAAACACAGTATACCAAGCATGTCCACAGATTCTCTCAAAGCCTTTTCCAAATGTATGTATAGATAAACAAAACACAAGAATGTTTGATTTCCTTTGTGGCTCCAGATAAAATCACCAATGGAAATAAGTTGCCAGAACCTGTAATAGCCAGCCAGCATATACCAAATCCCCTGAAAAAGAGGCATTACAACAAGAGCAAGGAGACAAACCTAGCAGCACTGATTTTTTATTGTCAATGACTTGGACTGAAGATCAAGATGTCACGCATATAGCACTGGGTAATTTTCACCAGCATGGAGCTAAGAGGGACAATGATAACAGAAATCTAAATAAGTTAGAATAATGGGCCAGGTGTACCAAGTGTACACTTGGTGTGGCTGTGTGTATATACACATACACACACAAAAATTTATATAAACTTTGAGAATGAAAAATTAACAGTTCTAAGTATGTTAACCATCGCTATCATCAAGTAAACAGTGAAGCATAGAAGTTTAAAAACTTGATGTGATCTTTAACAATGCCAATTGCTGGGTAGTAGTCAGGGTGAGAGGGGTCATAAGCCTAATTGTCAGAAAAACTTAGCTTTCCATGTTATGTTTCAGACAAGGTGATTTAAAACTTTTTAAATAATTTTTATTGAGATATAATTGACATCAAACATTGTGTAAATTTAAGTTGCACATGTTGGTTTGATACATTCATATATTTCAATATGATTACCACTGTAGCATTAGCTAACACCTTTTTCAGGTCACATATCTATTATTTCTGTTTTGTATTAAAAACAGTTAAGATTTAGTGTCTCAGCAGCTTTGAAGTTTATAATACAGTATTGTTGACTATAATCACTAAGCTGTACATTATATCTCTAGATATTATTTATCTACTAGTTGTAAGTTTGTATCCTTAAAAATAATCTCCCAAATTCTCTATTCCTCAGGCCCTGGTAATCACCATTCGACTCTCTGTCTTTACAAGTTCAGTTTTTTTAGATCCCACATACAAGTAATATCATATAATCCAATTATAAAATGAGTAAAGAACATGAACAGATATTTTTCCAAAGAATACATCCAAATGGCCAAGAGGTATATGAAAAGGTGCTCAACATCACTAATTATGAGGGAAAGGCAAGTCAAAACCACAATAAGATATCAGCTCACACCTGTTAGGACGACTATTACCAAAAACACAAGTTACAGCTAAATTTTGAAAGAGCTGCCATTGCTCTCCTACATCTGGTTGTTGCTGTTTACATTCCTTTGTTGAACCTATTTCTTCATAAGCTCTTTAGCAGGCATATGTCAAACACTTCTGTTTCATGGTCAAGATAGGATCAGGGGCCATGGATACTGACAACTGATTTGTCTCTTTTATTCTGTCTTTTCCATGACTATATCTACCACCTTGTCTTGATTTATAAGCAAACCCGGAAAATCTAAAAAAAATGTGTTTTCCGATTTATCTAGGGATAACACAATATTTCAATAATTCAATATTTTTGAAATAATATTGTTGTCATTTCTGGTGAAGAAAATCAATTATGTATAGTTTACTTCAACTTAATAAAATGTGAATTTTATTTTTAAAAAAGGCAAGTGATAAATGTGGGCAAGGATGTGGGATAAAAGGGAACCCTTATATAGTATCAGTGGGGATGTAAATTGGTACAGCAATTGTGGAAAAAAGTATGGTGGTTCCTCAAAAACTTTAAAACTGACCTACCATATGACCCAACCATCCCACTCCTGCGTATATATCCCAAGAAAACATAATTGGTATCTCAAAGGGATATCTACATATGTATGTTCATTGCAGCATTATTCATAATAACCAAGATATGGAAACAACCTAAGTGTCTGTCAAAGGATGAGTGGATAAAGATGATGTGGTGTGTGTGCACCACACACACATACACACAATGAAATATTATTCAGCAATGAGAAAGAAGGAAATCCTGCCATTTGTGACAAAATTAATGGACCTCGAAGGCATTATGCTAAGCAAGGTATATCAGACAGAGAAAGACGAATATTGTATGACATCCCAAGGTGATTTTTGAAGTCCCTTTTTACCTAGAGGTTCCGTAACTCTAAGCCTATGAAAAGCCAAAATAATAGGTCTATTTTAATTAGCAAATTGAAAGGTGGCAATTTAGCATCATATAGATGAAAATATCTTGTAACTACATTATGCTTCTGCACAAAATGCAGCTTAAGGCTTCCATTTTGGTCATAAGCTTGGCTGTTTAATATTTGATTAGAAGAATATGTTGGATTCCCAGTTTCTTTTGCTTCTCAAAATGTTCTAGTATTAATGCTCCTTTTGTTCAGAGATCAGGCTTTCATATCACAGAGCTAGTTCTGCTACAAAGTTATTTTAGAAATGTATTTTAAGTAAATTCTAAAAGAATCAAATTTTTGTCTCTTTTGAGTTTAGGGTTGAGATGCTGACTTTCAATGATTTTCTCTGAGAAAGATACAGCCCTACCTTCCCTTGGCAAAGTCAGCCGTATTTCCCACAAAGGTAAGAAAAAGTGGGTTATTGATAGGATCCTCTTGCAAAATGGAAATGGAGAACTCTGGGTAGTAACTGGAGAAATACAGCACACTGTTGGCTTGGATGAGTACTTGGTGGGTCTCTGTAATGCTACCTACATGATTCAGATTCTCTCCAATTTCCTTCTGGGGCAGGCTAGCTATATATTTATAGAGAGAGAGAGTCATTTGTTGGTCTCAGCAGGATTTTATGAAATGTGATGGACATAGAAATATTAGGAGTACACTAGGAACCACAGCCGTTATGCCTTGCTGCATTTTTAATGGCTCCTTAAAATCAGAGGCCACTATAAACAGCAGCACATTTAGACAGGAAATACTACAATTATCTGACATCATCACTCCATTGCAAATCTGCTAGTACATTACAGTTTATAAGCCCTAATAGACAGGTCATCACCTTTGGCAGTGCTTCTAGAGGACAGCAACAATCTGCATTTATTACCAGGATGCTGTCAATAAAGACTATTAGTTTTAGTTAATTTTTTCCCTTGTTTTTGTTTTGTTTTCACCCTGTAAACCAGATACCAAAGATTTCAGAGCAGAAATTAAGTGTAGTATAAGGTAGGTCTCTTTAACATGACTGTTAGTGAAGCTAATTATTACAAGAAAATTGGAGATCATTCATTAGCCTAGTAAGCAAATTAAGGTTTGTTAACAGTGATTTATAATGCGAATCTCTGGGTAACTGTGCTGGTCTTTTCAAATATATGTGTTAAGGGACCTGACGGTTTATTAACTGTGCTATATCTTGTCACCAGGGTGCTTTTGTTAAAGCAACACTGTATTTTAAATGGATAAACATTTTACAAGAACAAAATGCATTTTAAATGTTTGTCTTCTGAAGTCAAGTTCTGGGAGACAAGTGAAGTGTCTCAAACTATCTAAGCCTCCAATAACTCCTGTTTACTGCTAACGCTGACTACAGGAAAATGTGACACTTAGAGTTAAAATAGCACTTTTCCTTTTTAACAAGCCCCAGTTGTGTTTTTTAACCTCTTTTCAAATGATACTCTTGGTGTTTCACCAAGCTATAAGTTTCTTACGCAATGAATTGGGAGGCATCTAATTTACAATTTCAGGAAAAATATTTTTTTAAAGCAGTTAAGCCAAAGAATGAGTCCTTTGATTTGAATGATGCTGATTGATAGTCCATAAAACTCCAGGCCAGTTAAATCTATCAAAGGTTGTGTGAGTAGTCAGAAAAATCCTAGGTTTGACACTGCTCATGGCTCATTTTATATAGCTTACGCCAACTAATTCAACATTTCTGCAATTTGGAAATTTCTAACAAGGATAAGACAACCTTCCTTAAAGGTAGTATCAGGAAAAAAGGGAAATAAAAATAGAAATAAAGTTACTTTCTGAATTCTATGATGTGACCTGTCCATTCCCTCTGGGACTGCCAATGCACTTTACTAAAGCTTTTACTGCATCTTCTCTATGACCAGTAGGACATACTAACTATGGGACAGAATAAGCCTACAGCCTCAATATTCCTAAATGCTAACCTTAACAGAATAATGCGATATAACACATCATTCATTATTATTAACTTCAAAGAGAGGCAGTCTTGGCCACTCAATTGAAATCTGGACTCTTTTCAATGCTGACCCTGAAAAGAATTGTTTGTTAAGTATTTAAGGAGACTGTGGTCTTGCATTTCTGTGGTGCAAATGACAACAAAGAAAGGCAGCAATGCCAATCAAAGGCACTGATCCCTAGTGGCAGACATTTTTAGGTGAAAGGAGGCTAAAATAATAGATGTTGGAATATTTGAACCATAGGCCCTTTAGCTAATTTCTGGTCCAGTAGATGGCAAATTCTTTTTTTTCTCCAAAATGATTTATTTTCTCCAAATCTGAGGGGCCAGGGATGGGGAATCAAGAGCATAAGGAGACAGGGCCAAAGGCTATTTCTCCACAACCATCAAAAGCATGTAGGTTTTCATCCTACCTCCTTAATTAGAGTCTATAACAACTAACAAGAAAGATTCTTGTAGGTAGCAAATATTTAAAAATACTTAGCCTACTCTCTCACATAAATGTTGAGAAAATGAAGGAGTTAAGAGAATGGTGGCAACTGAAGACACTAACTGGTGCTTTCCCATCTGATTATCCTATTCACCAAATTTAATTCCTGTACTAAAGGATAAAGTTAAAGCTGAAAATGGTGTAGAAGCAGAAGACAATTTCCACAGGATGAGCTAGAAGTGCCATCTCATTGTAGAGATTCTACAAATGATTAAATATCTGCTCACCAGAATTTAACTTATAATGTTCACTTTAGTCAGTGTGTGTTGCTCATGGCTCATTGATCTGATTACCCAAATTATAGTGTTAACAAACAATCAAAACCATTTTTTAAAAGGATAAGAACAGAAGATGGAAAATACAATTACATTTTTTAGTTCAAGGTCTTGAAATCAGAGTTCATCTGGGACTAGGGAGAGGAGTCTGCATCAAGTAGACACTTGGTTAGGTATAAATCAACCCTCTAGTGTAACTAAGAATAATTCTGCGGTTCCTAGTATGAACAAAACATCTCCTTGAGTGTAGACTCTGTTTTTGCTACTTTATAGGAGGCAAATACAGTTTAAGGCAGTATTAAAAGTTACAGTTAAAAAATGTGGCAACTTTTTGCCATTAGAAAGAGCAACTAATTTCATTTGCCCAAATGTTTCTTTGTAGTACACTGATAGCTTCAAAAGCAGTTAGGTAGCAAGGTAGTAGATTTTAAGTTGAGTGATGGGTTTCAAGGTTTTTGTTTTATTATAATAAAATGACATATTCATAACAACTCTTTTTATATATTAAATATTACATAATAAGAAATTTTCATGACATTTTTGAGACAGGTTATCTCTGAGGCCAAAATTTCAATGTACTGCAGTGACTCACTGGGTACTGGTTAGAGGTCACTCAGGGAAATTACATGTCTGACCACATCTCAAAGATATTTTGTGACAGGCAAAGGCTGAATTTTAAGGACACATTTAAGTTCTTGCAAGGTATTTCTTTTTATATGCTTTAACAATAAATTTAAATTTAGGTGGAAATGTTTTGTTCTTCCTGTTATTTTGGCTACTTCTTTAAACCATCATTGAAGATATATACAAACTTAAATATGCCTACTTTAACTTCCAAATTCATTATCTTCCCAAAATTTTATTTATTCTTCTTGGGATTCCTATTCCAAGGAAAAGAAGCACCCTATTCATCAATCCTTGGTTTGGCATCCTTCTCATTTTTAACAAGCTACTAAGTCGGGTTTGGGTCTTCCTATAAATCATCTCCGTCCTACTCACTCAACTTCCTCCCTGGCTTTGTTCCACTTTCCCTGTAATTAACCAACCTAAGTCTGGCTTTTTTCCAGAAACATGATAACGTCTAACCATTTCCACACTATGATGCTATTTCTCTGTGCTATTTTCTATGTTGCTCTCTCTGCCTCAAATTGTTCCACCTTTTCTTTATCTGCTGAAAATCTAAACATCCAGTAAGTTCTGTACAATCTAAGTCTCCTAAGTTAATTAACTCCAACAGATACTCCCATGTGCTCCACTTAAACTTCTCATAGCTTGTATCAAATTCAACAATGTACCCTGGACTTGAGAGGGCCAAGCTTATACCTCATTTATCTTAAGAACTAAGATATCTTAGTTTTATCTTAACAACATTTTTGTTGTTGTTGTTGTTAAAGAATTGCTTTATTGATACTAATGTAGTCTTGAGAATTAAAATGATTGAACCCTCCATCTGGTGAGCTGTTATCCAACTCAGTTTACACTAATGAATCCAAATAAAAACGAGATCCCTGATAGGATTCCAAATGGAATTCAGATTTGAAACAATATTTCCATTATGATGGAAACTTGTCAGTAAATAATGGCCAAAATTCATTTATAGTTAATTAAGTATTCATTCAGAGTTAATTTATTATCCCATTATTAATCTTAAACATAAGTACTCAGCATATTATGAATTAATCTTCTCTAATCATCACCAATAAGTACCAGTAGGTGGAGAGGAAGAAGACTTTCTTCTGCTTTGGACGGGGTTGCAGTCAAGGCCAGGTTGATGTGTCTGAATTTCTAAAGTTAAAACCCATAGATTGTTTATTTGAGCTTTTTCCTGTTTCTTGAGGTAGATATAGAAGCAACTTAAATGTCCATCAACAGGCAACTGGATAAAGAAGTTATGGTTCATATATACAAGAGAATATTATTCAGCCATTAAAAAAAATGAAATCCTACCATTTGCAACAACATGGATGGACCTAGAGGTTATTAGGCTGAGTGAAATAAGTCAGACAGAGAAAGATAAATATCATATGATTTCACTTATATGAGGAATCTAAGGAACAAAAAGAACAAACTAATTGAAAACAGACTCACAAATATAGAGGACAATCTGGTGACAGCCAGAGGGGACGGGTGTTGGGGGACTGGAAGGGGTGAAGGGTTAAAGAAGTACAAATTAGTAGTTGATAGATGGTCATAGGGATAGGCAGCACAGCATAGAGAATGCAGTCAGCATTAATGTAATGGCTAGGTGTAGAGCCAGAGGAAAGAAAGAGCAACTAGGGGATTGTTTTATAAACTATATAAATGTCTAATCAATGTAATGTACACTTGAAACTTAAAAAAAAAAAAACCTATAGCGATATTTAAATACAATGTGTCAAAAATATTTAAAAACCTCATAAAAGAAGGAAAAGATGTGGGTTTAGGGAAGACTAAATTCCTTGAAAGAGGGGCCATGGCTAATCCATCACCTAGAACAGTACCTGACAGAGAAGGTACTTAACAGTCATTGAAATACAAAAAATTCAGAAATGTCGGTTTAAAGAAAAGCCTAGTCTATCAAATAAATAACTATGTTAAAAAAAATGTCCGATCTTCTTAAAGAAACTCATTTCACTTTCACCTAACAATAAAATTCACTCTGAGATTTAAAAAGAAGCAACTACGGTTATGTAAAATATCACAAATCAGTTTTGAGAGTTATACAAATTACAGCAAAGAAAAACTGGAGCTATTCTAAAGGTCTATCGTCAAACTTAGATCAGGAAAAAGAATTTAAGCCCTTTATGACCTTATAACTCTGATGGAAAGTCACATGTCACTATATGACATCTATTGCCTGTTACCAGCACCATCAATACAACTTCTTAAGTAATTCAACTGCATAGGAAAACAGTAATTATACAAATCCCATTTTAAGATGTGTACCACTACACAATTCCCCTTTATTATATACTGTGGTAGTTTTAATCACTAGGCAGAAGTAGGTTGGTTTCCTTGACAATCTTAAAGTATGTACATTACTAGATGTGATCCATCTGAAGAGGATGAAAATTTTTAGTCGAGAACCATTAAGAAAAATCTCTGGATCAATAGAGTTTACAAAAGCAGGATCCAAGCTATTTGAGACTCTGGGCCTAAGACACTTATACTCAAACTCCAGAGAAGAAAGCAGAACATGTCACCTGAATAAAGGAAGGCTTCTCCTTTACATCAGGGATCAAGTCACTCACTGACAAGTCACTCACCCATACACCAACAGTAGATACCAGCTACTGGCATATGGAGTCAAGAGCTTGTAAAGAAATCCAGACCTTTCCTGTGATGACAAACAGACCACTGGCAACCATGAGATGTTTTCACTGGTCTTTTCATTCTACTGCTTTCAGTTACTTCAGTGAGGCATCCACTTTTTTTGTTGTCAAGGAACAGCAAAAATGTGACACAACCTCATAAAATTTGGATAGGTGGAACAGGTATATCTTAACCTCCCACTCCAACCCTAAAAGCTATTAGCCATTTTTAAATGCTTCAAGTCTGAGGAATTAAATAAACAAATAACTTTAATAGACAAATTAAACAACCTTCTATAAGGTTCATTATAGAATACAGCCTATAGAATAGTTCATTACAACATCATAATCACAGAGGATCCTAGAGGATGAATTCCATATTTGTTTTATATTTACATAGAGTAAATTGGTATAGATTGACCAAACGCAAAGTCCTAGGCTCCTGAGAAAGCTACAAGAAGACTGTAATGAGAATATAATATTCCTATCCTATAGCGACATATTACAAAACTTAGTTTTATATCATTACTTTCTCGTGGGTATTCTCTATTACCATAACATTGCAAGACATTTAATGAGACAAAGTTGTTTTTTTTCCCCCATCACACAGTATAGTGAGAATAACAGAAGACAACATTTATTACTTGCTATTATTGTTCTATGTACATTAAATATCTTACCTCATTTAATATTCACAACTCTATTAGGTAGGTACAATGAAAGAGATTCAGATATTAAAGACCTTGCTCCAGTTCACACCACTTATCTTAAAATCAGTCTGCCTCTAAGCTGATTATTCTCTTCATGTAATAAAACTTCAAATACATGTATAAGAAGAGAATATAGCCATAAACATTTAAATTGAAAAGAAAATGAGTTACCACAACATTATCATTTTTTAAGAAAGTAAAACCCTACATACTCCAACACACTTTGGTACTCTTGCCAAAAAAAAAGGCAAATAGATTCCAACTAGTCTATACTTATATTTATATTTAGAATATGAGTTCAGCATGAGTACGTAATGAATATATATATGTGTGTATCTCTGTGTGTATAACACCTACATTATTCAAAAGCTCCCCAAAATGTGAAAAGTTTGTTCCAATCATTCTCTATTTTGTCTACTTTAAGAATTCTCTGCAATATGCTTATGTAAATACTGATTTTAGCTGCTGTTCTCATTTCTCAAGTCTTCAGCTTATAAAGGGATTGGAAAAGTGACAGACCTAAGCAGACATCTTTGGAACACAAAACCAAGGAGATATAAACAAATTCAACTAAATCGAAAACAAAGGTTTCTTCTTCAAACCCTTTAACTTACCACTACTGATAAACCAAGAATACTGGCTGTGGATGAGATTTAATGTGTGTGTGTGTGTGTGTGTGTGTGTGTGTGTGTGTGCGTGCGCGCGCGTGCACACATACACACGTATGTGCATATACTTGAGCGGGTGTCTATTTTATTAGCACATACAATAATCAGCATTTTACCTGAGTTCACCAAAGGTTCTACAGGAGCTTAAAAGTCTAAATGAAAAGAGACTCTGAAGTTAGAGTCATGTTGGGTCATGGGAGAGTATTTAAGAAAACAGTTCCATGTTGTTAAACCCAATAGGTGAGTGCCTTCAGTTTTCTTATAGCAGAATTCACATTACAGTTCAATTGCATTAATAGCTCATTGACTCTGCAGGTGATTTGCCTCAGTCCACACTTCAAAGAGATACTGAAAAGGATTAAGGATAGAGTAATAGTATCACCATTCTACTTACCTGATGCTAAACCTATATTATAGACATGGGCAAAGACTATTATGACATCACAGATCATAAAGCACAGTGCAAATAAAATGTTGCCACGAAACTACCGTTAAGTTATGAATATACATACTATTTCCACTTACAAGTATGAAGCTCACCAATGTTGAAGTTAGTACTTAAAATTATTACATATGATAGTATTAGAATGAAAACTGAATCAGAAGACTTTTTGATGAGGTCTTCGCAATAATATTAATGGTTTTTGCACACTGATAACATAATAATCCCATTATTGGAAACACATTCTAAGTAGAGTATTTTTGACATGGTTGAGAGCTGAACATACATCTGGTATGTATCTTCTCCATGTAAGTTAATAATACTACAAATGTTTTTATATAAGCAAAGTAATAATATGAACAATCTTACAAAATAAGGAAAAACTTTCATACTCATCCAATGGTATTGCGTGAGAATTATTTTAGATTCATGATTGCAGACTCTTTACTCATAATAATATATTGTTAGAGAATAAAAATAAACTTTCCTAGAACTGGAGAGAAAAGAAGTGACAAAAAGCATGATAAAATTCTGGATGTTTCTAGACATGACTTTCTTTTTTCAGGGTGATCATACTGATATTAAAAAATAATAGAATGTTTAGTCTAGAAGTGATCAAGGGCTAGATTAGCGGCTTTGGCCTTGTTCTGCTGAAGAAAGCACAGAGAGAGAATTTAGCTTTTGGAAAAAGAAGAGATATTGGCAGTCTCCAGATTTTACTTGGAGCATCTCAACCCACATCCAGCCTGGTGTGAAAAGAGGGCAGATGGGATTATTTCTATTATTTCGACTGCTGAAGCAACTTGCTTGTTTCTGCAAGCATGCATATTCAGCCACAATAAGAAGCAAGGGTAAGTGTGCTGATTGTATTAAGCAGGTACCAAAAAAATCTTTATCCTTTTTCTCCCATCATAGAGTAAGATAAAAATCAACATTTAGAAAATGCCACTTGTGCAAAGCTTGAAAAAGACTTTTTATTCAATGAAATGATGCTAGTTTTCATATATTTAATATAAGTGTATGGAGAGAAAAGTGAAGGCAAAGAAAATTGGAGTAATTAGCATTTTAGAGAAAAGATATTTAAAGGCAACTAAACTGAATTACTAATTATTTTCTACTTTATTTTTTCATGATTTCATTATTTTCTCAGAAAATGCTGAGCAGGCATTAGAGTATCACTGTTCATCATTCAGAACACAAATCACATTCCTTTAAATACACAACAAACCTCTACACTGGTATGTTATTCCATTGTGTAAATAATACCTATTTGTAATTCTTTTCTATTTCTATCTTTAAAAAGATGATTGAATCCAAAAATGGTAATTTTGCTATAAGTAATAGAAATGAAGTGACTATTTCTCTATAAGAAATACTATGATAATCTCTAAGGTTTGTCACTATCCCCACCCCTCCCAAAGGACAGAGAAATGTCTAGAAATAAAATAATACAACTATATTTGCTAAAACAAGGAATTTAATAATTGCTGAAATGAAATCTAAATGCCACCTACTCAGACTGTGAAGGAAAACATCCATTAAAACAGCACTTCTCATCAAAATTAAAAATAGAAAACGATTCATTGCATATGTTGGGAAGTTCTTCAAGAGATTTAAAAGTGAATAAATGCCTCAATACATAATGTGAATTCCACCCACCAAATGACACTTCTCACTAAAAAACAATTATGCAGAAAAAGTGGCATGAGCCAATCAGGTTTCCCTATATCCCTTTATGCTGCCAGGTAAGGGGCAAATGTCCTTTCTGCTCAGAACCAGAAAGATATCTCAGACTGACTGATGATCCCCAGGGCCTGGCAAGTTAATTTTTTTTTTTTTAAATAAAACAATTCTTAATAAAAGGATGGATATCGGCCTGCTCTTTAGGGCTGAGAGGTTATTTCTTAGATTTTTTTTCATATCCTAATGAGCATACATTATGGAAGTAAATCAATGCCAAGGCAAGGCACACATGTGGAAGTTGAGATAAACTTACGAAGTAGCCTGTTCCCAAGCTGGAAGGAGCTGAACTCTGCAATAAAGCATAAAGACAAAGTGGAAAATCAGCAATGGTTTTTAACACGTTCCAATCCACACAGCTCATTACCAGCCCTTTGCAGGCTTTTCATCACTACATCACATCACCAGTGTATGCTGCCCCTTGTCATCTGCTCCTGATACACCGTATTGCTTAATTTTCCCCTTTACATCTCTCAACAACTCAGAGATGCTAACGTGCTATTTACTGAATTCCAAGCTTCTGTGGTGGACGTAATTGCCAATTTATTTGACAGGCAGCTGGGTAATGAATTAATGATGGCATTTCGCCCTGCACTGAGACTAAACAGACACACATCAGCCTGCCTCCCTGACTTGCTGACATTCAATGCCCTGGTCTCAAGCTACTCAGTTTTGTGGCCGCAAAGGGGCAGGCAAGAGGAAAAAGCCCAGACTGACTTGAAATAAAAAGCCCAGTGGGTTTGGATGACTTTTCCAGTGTATGACCTACTTGCCAGTTTATTCCCTAAAGGCACCAGTTAGTACACACAGAGCGCTTTTCAAAAATGAGACATTTTGTAAACATAATTAGTAGACTAAAATGCAAAGAATGTGTGGGTGAAGGGAAGCAGTGAAAAGCACCATTTTTCTCAAGGTTTTAGTCCCAAGAATTATCAATCTAGGCTTCCACAGCTCTGACACATAGAGATTTAAAAAGAGTAATTCTGAACAGTATGCAGGGTATCCTTTCTTTGGAGAAGGAGGCAAAAAAAAGGACTTGGTTTGTTTTAAACTTGCCTGTGATTCTTTCTTGTTTGTATGTTTGCTTCTTTTTTTCCTAAAACATCTCATTACAATTTCCTTAATTTTTAGTGTCCTCTTTGTGAACAATAGAGATCCCAAATAAGCTTGAAACAAATGGAATGCTAATGCTGACCCGGTCTTTAGGTCTCGGCTGAGTGTCCTCGCACAAGCCAGGCCTCCTCCCTGACTAGCTTGGGTCAGGTGTTACGCCTTCCCTGGCATGGCCTGACTTCCACTCTGATGCAATAGTTACTCAGTTCACCTCTAGCTCTTCCACCTAAATTTCCTGTCCCTTCTCTGTCTACAGGTGGCAAGAATCATCGGGTTTACTCATCATTGCTTCCCCAGAGCTTAGCGCAATGCCTGGCATTCAGGATGCATTTAATAAGTATTTGTTGAATTAATGTATATATAAATGAATAAATGGATGTACTAGAGGGAAAAGCCTTGGGCAAATTTAATATCTCCAAAAATACAATAAATGTGATTCTTCTTGATTTTAAACTGTTTCTGAGAAGGAAATACAGTGCTGAAAGTAGAAACAGCATTCACATCAAGTAAGGGTAATATGCTCCAGGGCATTCCTAAATGCAGTTCTCAAAGCAAAACTTTCTTCGCCTCAGTGTTTCGACAAGCTCAGGGGAATAAAGGACTGTAGATGTGTGATCTTGCACACTGGACTTGGTTTTAAAAAAATCCTGCTGCATTCTTGATCTCATAAATGGTACGCAGGGAGAGCCACAGTAGTCATGGAGACAGCTTCTCACAGCAGTGATTAGCCATGTGACAGCATCACCTGTTTGCAGCACCCACAGCCCTCCCTGGAGCAGAGGAAAGCAATAACCATATTAGGTCTCCACCAGCCTGGAGTCATGCCCCTGGGAGGTAAAAGCATTTTAGGATGAATTACTCAGAGAAAACATGGAATTTGTTTATTTCAGGATTTTTTTTTTCCTTCTTACAAATGTATTTTATCTCAGAAGAAGTAACCCTCCAAACCCACCTCCCCACCCCCACATACATATCATCTTATTGTATACCAAAGAAAATTACATCCTTCAGGTCTCGGAAAGCTCTGTTATACTCATTTTGCATATATATTGTATATTACTCAGGGAGCTGGGTGGAGAAGAGGGCTTTGTTGTGCATATTTGTTCTGGCTATTGTTTATGCAGGTCTGACTGAATGAGAGAACAGTGGGTATCATTTCAATTTCTGATGTCAACATCAAATTACTTATTTAATTTCATGCCTGGTGAAGCATTGTATAGCTACACGCAGAATCATTTCACTTCATTTGTTATGCTGTGTTTTTGCGGCGATTGGCTTGCCTTCCAACTGACAGCTTTAATTACGACATGAATTTGATTGCACTGCCGAGGAATTAACATAATGCAACAAAGCATTTAAGGACCCTGCCTTATAACACCCCACACACAGGCACACGCAAACATAGACACATGAAGAAACAGAGACACTAGTTCCTCACGTACATTAAAGGTCCACTGGAGTTTCAGCATTTACTAGAAAGCATACAGAACCTTAAAGTCCATGGTACTCACTTATTCATTTATTTATTTTTAAATAGGAAAAGATTTGTGACATAAAGTTGTGATTTCTGGACCTGGAAGAAAACTTTGTAGGAAAAGTCTTCTAATCTACTTTGCCAAATGCCCATGGCATTGACGTTTCCTCCTCTCTTACTCCCTTTTCCACCATATTTTTCTTGGCCAATTACCAGCACCTTTCAATCATAGCAGCAGAACTTGAACAGAAATGACATCTCTGAAATAAAGAGATTTCCCTTTGTCCAGGTCCACATTTCCAAGAATCTGACTACAGCCTTGTATTCAGTAGGACACCACTCCCGGTCACTAACAGGATTTCTACCATCAGATACATGTAACAAATCTGAGATCAGCAACAGGGCAAGTGTTGGTTTCACTGATAGCTCATGACATGCATCACATCCCTGAGGCCTTGCTATCCAAAAGGCTCAGAAGAGCCTTGGTCATGTATGCCTAATCTAAGTCTGTATCTAAATACAGCTGCAAATATTTGATAGCAGTAACATTTTTCCAAGTCAGAAATTCCATGAATACCCCAAATCACCATGGGCAATGACGGATTATACTACAAAAATGGAATAAGTGTTTAGAAACAGCTTTTCATTGTTTCAAATATGTTACGTTATTCATTTACAGACATGCAATCCCTAAATGCATGTCTGTAAATGAATAACGTAACATATGCTTTCTCATGTTATAGAAAAAGAGACAGACACCAGAGGTAAAGGTCTAGGAAAACAGACAGTTGGTGATGACCTGACCACTGAACCACTTGATGAAATAAAGTTGACTTCAACTTTCTG
The DNA here is from genome assembly GCF_902729225.1 of Pteropus medius. Lineage (NCBI taxonomy): Eukaryota > Metazoa > Chordata > Mammalia > Chiroptera > Pteropodidae > Pteropus > Pteropus medius. Next base: position 23,903,473 of record NW_024352787.1, read on the forward strand.
TATTTCCCCAGTCAATTTCTACTAAGAGGTGGGGTCTTCCATTTTTCTTGCTTGAAGGGAGAAGGCAAACTCTATCCAAACTGTATAGCAAAAGTGGCCACAGAATTCAGAAAAGGCTAGGAGTCAAACTGAGGCTTGAAAAGGAAACATTTTTAAAAGATGTGTTTTAAAAATGTGACAAATAAAGGCATAAAAAGTACCTGAAGTAATATCATATACCCATTTTTAGGCAAATGCTTGTACTGAATAATGAAAAAGCCTTCATTCTTATTTCTTCAAGTAGCAGAGCTGCCAAATTCGTTCATATTTTCAATATACTAGGTAGAAATGAGAGGTATAGAGAGACTGAGAAAATAAGAATAGGAGAAAGAGTTTAACAGTTTGCATGAGAAGACAAAGATATGAAAAAGTACTACCCAGCTGGCTATATGATATGCAATTTCTGGGCTCATTATAAGCCATCTCCTGTTTAACATGTCTCTTCATTCTGCTGTGTTTTTTTGCAGATTTGACCACTGCTCTAGCAATCTCTGCAAATTACCCACCTCGATCTCATTATGTTGCAAAGGAGAGCTTTCTTACAAACACACTCTGCCTGCTTCTCCAAGCTACTATGGGCTGCAGGAATAGTAATAGGATATGCAGTTGAAAGACATTTTCCAGGAGAGAGAATGTTGCTGCTGACATTCAAGTCTGCAAGTGGATATTCATTAAACCCTCATTCTACTCTTTCTCACTGCCCCCCACCTGACTTTCTTTCCATCTCTGTCACTAAGCTATCATTGAAGCTACTCATTAAACTAGTGAAGTTAACATTTCTGTGTTAACAGCTTACCTACAACAAGGGATTTCAAAATTGATTATCCATCTAAAATAGATGTGCTCCATTCATTAGAGATCTACCCAGAGAGGCCATGGCTACTATTACAGCTCCCCGAGTATGAAACGGATGTGTGCACCCTCCCAAGATGAGATATATGCTCTGACCCTAGGGCTAATTTAAATAGGATATTTAAAATTGTTCCAAATCGCCAATCGTGTCTGACATCCCTGTCTACCCACTTCCATGTTAATGCTTTTCTCTCTTTGGGAGTAAAAAGCAGAAGGATCATGGCCAAGTACATTTGTTGCAAAGGTCATAAAACAAGCTCATTTATGGATTTTCTGTAGTGTTTTAGAAAACAATAAAAGAAATAAAATCTTAATCTAAGGAATGTGCATTGGAGATAAGATTACTAACAGCTGATAAAGATGCAAAATAATATATCTAAATGAGGAAATGAGCTACTAGGAAAATTCAAGTAAAAATGGGGGCAGGGCAATAACTTGAAAAAAGTATCAGGTATGATAAATATGGTCACTTCCAACTTCACTTTTTCAACCCTCTGTTATAACCTACTTCAAGCTGTCATAAGCTCTCATCTACATTCAACAGGCTTTTGGCTTCTTTTGATTTCATTCTTGCTCTCATCTTTATCTGCAGTTTTTCATAGAAAAGGCAAAGCAAACATTTTAAAGTAAAAATTATAACAACATTCCTTTTAACATCTTTCAGAGAGAGGCTTTTAAAATAATAACTTATAACAGCATCTCTCTAAAATTCATGTTCAACCATAACCTCAGAATTTGGTTGTGAAGTTTAATTTTATACATCAACTTTATTTGGTCAAACGTTATTTGGGGTGTTTCTGTGAGGATGTTCTGGACGAGTTAACAGTTAAATACACACACTGAATAAAGTGTACTGCCCCTTCCCTAATGTGGGTGGGCCTCATCCAATCAGTTTAATAAGATAAAAAAATGATCATCCTCAGAATAAGAGGCAATTCCTCTGACTGCCTTCGATCTGGGACAACAGTTTTTTCTTGCTTTCCAACTCAAATTGAAACATCAATTCTTCCTGGGTCTTCAGCCTTCCAGTCTTTGGACTGGAATTGCACCGTCAGCTCTTGTGGTTCTGAGGCCTTCGGACTAGGACCCGAACTAACCAACAGCTCTCCTAGGTCTCCAGCTTACTGACTACAAATCTTGAGACTTGTTAGTCTACATAACTGGATGTGCCTATACATTCTATTGGCTCTGTATCTCTTGAGAACCCTGACTCATATAATGACCTTGTTTAGAAACAGGGTCTTTAAGTTGAGGTCAAACTGGATTAAGGTGGGCCCTAAACCCAATGACTGTTGCCCTTATAAGGGAGAAGACACACAATGCTACAAATAGAGTAGAAGGACATATGAAGACAAAGAAGGACACCGGACTGATATAGTCATAATCCAAGGAGTACCAAGGATTGCCAGAAGCCACCGGAAGCTAGAAGATGAAAGGAAGGATACCTCTCTAGAGGCTTCAGATGGATTATTGTCCTGCTGACACCTTAATGTTGGATTTCCTGCCTTGAAAACTATGAGAAAATAGATTTCCATTGTTTTAAACTACTCATTTTGTGGCCACTCATTACAGCAGCCCGGGAAACTAATACAACACCTAGCCTTCTTACCATAGACTAGGAGGAGAAACAGAATATTGAGTCCTTCATAGGTCTGGATTAGATTTTCTTCTTAAATACAGAGAAGCTCACTGATGATGTAGCCTGTGTTTGTTTCTCTCTTAATAGTGGCTGGTAAGTATGTGATCAGCCTCTGTGCTCATTCTCCACACTCTAGCCAAAACAGCCTTTTTTCTTTCCCTCAAACATGTCCTGCTTGCTCTGACTTAGAGCTTGCTGTGCCTGTCGTCTGGAATGCTTTTCCTACAGATCTTCTTCACAAGACTATCTCTTTTTCTTTATTCAGGCTTCAGTTCAAATGTCACTACACAGAAGGGTCTAATCCAATCACACTAGTGAAAACAGCAACACACATGCTACCATCCCCATTACTATTTTGTTTAGTTCATAAAATACAGATTAGAAATAATTTTATTGTTTGCTCATAAGTTTGTTGTTTGCTTCCCCCAATAGAATAGAAACTTCATGAGGCAGAGACTTCATCTTGTCCCCCACCTAACCTAAAATGCCCTGACACATAAAAGGTACTGATAAATATTTCTGGACAATCATAATACTGACACGTCCAAGAAAACACACACACATATGTTGTAGGGAAGGAAAAAGACATACACAAATGGGAAAATAAATGGCACAAATAAAAATAAAAGAAAAAAGGAGAAATAGAATATCAAGAGTCCTTCACAGGTATGGACTAAATTTCCTTCTAAAACTATAAGTTTTGACAAATTCCTCAGTTGCAAAACTCTATGTAAGTCAGAAGCAGTATTTTCCCCTTGAATAACTCATCATGAAGGTTGATATATTCAGTTATTCTCCTTGACCTTTTCCTTAGTGAATAATCCAAATAAGTTACTATGCATCCTTGAGGTGGATGATCTGAAAGTCCTTATAGACAAATATTCCCTCCTGGCAATACAGCTTGGGAATATAGAATTTAGAAAAGCCAAGCACATTTGGTTTTTAAGCTTTACCCATGAGCTTTATCTTCCAGCTATAGTGGAATTCTTTATTCTTACTCCTTTTTCCTGTCCAATGGAAAAAAAAAAAGGCTAGAATAATATAGTATCTTGATTAGCTGCACTTGAAAGTAAGTCTCAACTGCCAAAGCTTCTAAAAATTTTAAAAGTGAGTGAAAGACTTCTGAGAATTTTTATCTCAGCTGAAAAACCAATAATGGGCATGATGGACTAACAGGGACCACATAACTCCCATTTTTAGTAGTTTAAGCTTAAGCTATTCAAGAACCAGACAAACTATATGAAGAAGGGTTTTCAGAAATTGGGCAATAGGCAGTATAGGACAGTGATCTCAGATAGAAGAGAAGCAAATGAGACGATCCTTACAATTGCCTCAGCTTACTGCCTGAAGAAAGTTTTCATGCCACGGTGGAGTGGGAGATGACTCAGGTGGAGCCCAGCAGTATTCCTGAGTTGAGAAGATAGAGATGATAATCAAAGGAAACCAAGGCAGCTGGAACAGGCAAAGCAGAGGATGGAAGAGATAAGAACTTCATAGAGAACCATGAAACCTGAAGAAGGTTCCCCCCAAGTCTTTACCTCTCCATACCAGCACATCCGTGGGAGGAAAGCACACGTGATAAAGGGGAAAACCACTGAAAAGGGGCAGGTAGAACAGTCCTCAGGGCTTGCACAGGGCACAGAATAGTTGATACTTCCACCAGCCAGAGTGGGTAAACCTTGTAATACAACAGGACCCAAGCAGAGTATCTAGTACTAGGGAAAAATTAGCTTTAGACTACAAGTTGTTTCTACTTTTTCTTTCATCTTTTAATAATGTTATTACAAAAAGTGTGACTTTTAATAATTAATAAGCAATGCAAACAGTATTTTGTAGACTGACAGGATTGTTAAAGCTCTAATTTTTTTTCCACATTATTTCTATTGTGGTAAAATATATATATATATATACAGAGTTTGTATATATATATACAGAGTTTGACATTTTAACCATTAAAGTGTACAATTCAGTGATATTAATTACAGTCGCAATTTGTGTAAAACTATTTCATCGGCCCAAAGAGAAACTCTATAACTATAAGGCAATAACTCCCCCATTCCCACCTTCAGTCCCTAGAAGTTCCTATTCTGCTTTCTGGTCTCTTAGAACTTATGTAGTCTAGATACCTCATTGTAAGTGGAATCGTACAATATTTGTCTTTTTTTGCATCTAGCTTCTTTCACTTAGCATAATCAAGGTTCATCTGTGTTATAACATGTATGAGAACTTCACTCCTTTTTATGGCTAAATAATATTCCACTGTCCATATATACCACTGTTTATCCATCCAGCTATTGATGGAGTCTTGTGGTGTTTCCATCTTGTAGTTACTATAAATAATGCTGGAATGAACACCAGCTTATAAGTGTCTGAGTACCTGTTTTCAATTTGTTTCAGTATATACCTAAAAGTAGAATTGGTAGAGATATAGTATTTCTGTATTTAGCATTTTGAGGAACTGCCAACCTATTTTCCACAGCAGCTGCACCATTTTACATTCTCACCAGCATGAACGAAGGTTCTGATTTCTCCATATCTTTGCCAATATTTGTTGTATCATTTAAAAAAAATTATGGCTATCTTAGTAGATATAAAATGATATTTCATTATGGTTTATATTTGCATTTCCCTAATGACTAATGATGATGAGCATTTTTCATATACTTACTGGACAACTGCACAAATGTCTATTCAAGTCATTTGTCAATTTTTGAATAGGGTTGTTTATTATTGTTTAGTTGTAGGAATTTTTTACATAACTAGATATTAAACATTTATTAGTTATACAACTTGCAAATATTTTCTCACAATCTGTAGGTTTTCTTTTCACCTTCTTGATAATACCCTTTGATTCACAAAACGTTTTAATTTTGATGTAGTTCAATTTATCTGTTTTCCTTTTTGTTGCTCATGCTTTTGGTGTCATATCTAAGAACTCACTGCCAAATTCAAGGTCATAAATATTTACTCATATGTTTTCTTCTAAGAGTTTTATGGTTTTAGTGCTTACATCTAGGTCATTGATTCATTTTGAGTTAATTTTTATACATGATGTGATACAGAGGTCCAACTTCATTCTTTTGCATGGGGAAATCCAGTTGTCCAGCACCATCTGTTGAAGAGAAAATTCTTTCCCAATTGAAAGGACTTGGCACTCATGTCAAAAAGCACTTGGCCAGAGATGTATGGGTCTATTTACAGACTCAATTCTATTCCATTTCTCTGTATAAGTCTATCCTGATGCCATTGCCATACTATTTTGATCACTGTAGCTTTGTAGTAAGTTTTGAAATCAGAAAGTATAAGTCTCTTAATTTTGTTCTTCTGTTTCGATGTTGTGTTTTCTGCTAGCGGCCTCATGCCATTCCATATAAAACTGAGTATCTGCTTTTCCATATCTGCAAAAAAGACTTAGAATTTTCATAGGCATTGCACTGAATCTGTGAAGTGCTTTGGGTTGTATTGACATCTTAACAATATTAAATCTTCCTGTACATAAACGTGGGATATCATTTGTAATTTCTTTTGCTCTAATGTAAAGTAAGTTGAGGACAATCAGTCAAAAGATCTCAATGACTATACAATATCGTGCTCTTATCACCTGACCTAATAGGGCTTTCATTTCTCCAGGCTATGATGAAATCCTGATTACCTAATCTGGAATAATTTCCAGGGTCAATAAGATCTTGTACGAAAAGCAAAACAATATCTCAGAAGCACAGCTACTTTAGTATTAAGTATTGATATTAACAACATAGGTAAGAAATATTGTTATAGTTTTATTATAATTTATAGTTCCATCACAAAATTCATGAAACATAAACACAGAGAAATATTCTTATACACAGACATACTCATATTCACAGCAAACACTGAATTAGTATTTATTTACGTATGTAATTGATATTATTCAATATTAAAAGGGTAGAGTATTATCTATAACTAAGATATTAAAAGTACCATAGAAAAAATTATACTTTGTTTATTCTACTTAATTCTTGCAAGAATTAGATGTTTCATACATCAAATCTCACCCTAAATCTCACAAACTTTCCTGAGGAGTATAGGAAGGTTAATTGTTTTGAGGTTGTCCACTTTGGCTGATGGAGCAACGGATAGAAGATTATTACAGGGATGACTCAATGTGCTGCAAAAAGTCTACAAACTTTTACGCTTATGGACAACTCTCAGTAAAAAACATTTTGAGCACATTCTGAAGATATGTGTTTATAAATTACATACATGACTACTTCATGCTTATTAAATGGGTTTTTAGCAAAGTTAATTTTTTAGACAAAATAACAAATAAGTACTAATATAATAAAGACAACTGTTTTAGAGTATTAAAAAAAAAGACAAAATGGGTTTTGCTCATCTCCCAGTTGTAGCACTGCCTACTCATTTGTAACACGATATCATCACTTCTGTTTGTAATTTGTTGTTTCTAAGGTGACAAGTACTCACACCTACCTTATAATTAGTTAAAACACGTTTTAGATCAAAACTAGAAAATGGAATGACCCTTGGATGTATAGTCTGGTGCTTCTGTTGGAATTTTTTTTTTTTTTTTTTTAAATACTTACATCACTGAGCCTTTCCCGAGAGCTGCTCCTGTGGAAGCCCTTGGATTCTCCACTGGCACTTTCACTGTCACTGTCCCTGCAGCTGTTCTGTCCAGGCTTGAGCTAAAGGTAAAAGAAAAGAGTAAGGAAAAGAGTCAGTGGTCTCCTCACCAGATGGTTTCTTTGCCCCTGTTCTTTAAGCCTTGTCAAAAGTGAGTAGTTTAAGGTCCTGATGTTTAACATTCTTCTCGGTTTCTGAATAGTGCCAGGAAGGCTGCCATAGAAAAAACACAGATATAGATAAGAGAGTGATGAGCAAGTCTTAAATAAACACTCAAAAAGTCTAACAAAGGTTCATAAATCTTGGTAAGTAATCTTCTCTCAGATTTTTCCTGTTTCAATTGTGATTTTTTTGGTCAAAAATAAAAAGACCCGAAACACTAAATAAACTAAAATGAGATTACACCAACTGCGACCTATTTCTTCTGTTCTCTTCTGAAAAAAAGAAACAATGAAATAGAACAAAAAACAAGGTTTCCTTATCGTAGGACAAAATGAATAGATGCTGGATGTTATTCTTTAACCACTGGTAAGACTCTTAACGATCCTGTTTGTCAAAACAACATTCTGGAGGTCTCCTGCCAGATATTTGTAAGTAACCAGGTTTAGACCTACAGCTTAAGTAAACTAAGCCAGCACTCATTCGACAAATAGTATTAAGTCCCACATTTGGGCCTGGTAGTAAGCACTGGAGATGTGGTGCTAAAGAAAAGAAAACAAAGAAAAAAAAACTAACCAAAAACCAAAAGCCTCTCATCTTACAAAGCTTACATTTTAGCAGTTTCTACACATTTACTCAGCCATGATTTTCATGTTCAGGATGTTGTGCACATTAACCCAGCTCTGATTTTCCATTAAAAATGAACAAACACAAAATTGCAAACATAAGTCTATGTGAGATTGAGTCACGCACAAATGGAAGATTAGTCTATCTGCGATGTCATCAACAACCACATTTGCAGAGACCCCAAGCAATTCAATGCAGGTTACAAGAGATAGCCCCTTTACAATGTTCTCAATCTAGCAAATGAAAGACAGTAAAAGACAAACAAGTATAACTGAAGAGGATTGTCACTCAAAAGGCTAATCAGCTCTTTGTTTTACTTCTGTAAATATGCTACATAGACTCATCTTCTCTTTTGCTTATTCTAAGCAACAAATATAACTGCCTGTACCCCCAGCAACTTCCATGCTTTGTAACTTTGTAACTGCCTGCAACCTATAGCAACTCCCACTCTTTGTAACCATCTGAGGACAAATTAACCAATCAGCCCATGCCAAATAAGTTCTGTATAAGGAATGTTGCAGCTGAGCTCCTGGTCCAGATCTTCAGAGAGCTAGCTCCTCTGGGACCCCGGAGTAATAAACTTGAATTCTCCAACTCTGAGTGCTGCTTGATTTCTCGCAGGTCTGATTTTTGCATCTTTTCTGCAACATAACAACACAAAGAAACATATGCTAACAGAAAACCAAAAAGTAGCCATGATAGTCAGAAGAGAAGTGATTTCTGAAGCCCTGGATTTTAAAAGCAGATTGACTTTTGGTTGTGAACACATAATGCAATACACAGATGATGGATTATTAAATTGTACATTTAAAACGTATATAATTTTGTTAACCAAGGTAACCCCAATAAATTTAATTTAAAAATTAATAAATAAAAGCGATTGAGCGCATATGGCTGAGAGGAAAGAGACACTCCAGATGGAAGAAAGGCAGAAAGCAAAGTCAGTGAAAGCAACTTGTGAGGAAATGATTAGGGTCTTCTCAGAAACAAGTTCCTTTGGGGAGGAAATATGAAGAAATATTAAAGAGAGATATATGGATTGAAACAGGAAATTCTCAAACAAAACACAAGCCCATGGGCAGGAGGGAACTTTAGAGAGCAGAACAGGTAATATAGGTAGCAACTTTTGCCCACAGGTTTTCATGTGGCTCTAGGGCCACAGTGCAAGATGAACCAAGATGAATGGACAATGAATCTGTACTAGTATTTCTTGTACCTTTAATGTGCCTTTTTAAAGACTACAGTTCAGACCCCACTTTTGATTATACAAGCTAATCAGCTACTTCCAGGTCCCCACTATGTAGAACATTCTTTTTTGTTTTCAATCTGTCTACAAATCCACTTTTATCACTTTCTTCTAAAATCCCACTCTGTAGAAGTCTTCTCTAATGGAACCTCCCCCCAAATGAAGCTAATTTTACTTTGTATCCTCCTGAGCCCTTAAGTACTTAGTTTCCTCCTAAATTACTGCTAAACCTGCTAATTCTCAATTAATTCAGATGCAAGCTATATGAGCCTTTTCTTATTACTATGAAATAAAAAGTTCAGAATATTCTCATTCTCAAGTTTTCATTTTTATATTTATAATAAAGGGGGGATTTAATATAAAATGAACATCACTGTCTTTCAATTTCTTGATTATGGCATATCCATTTCTGCCCTCCACTTTTTCACACTAGCTTTCCTCTGTCTGGAATGCTCATTCTCACCTTCTCTGTGCTTTTCATGTCAAAATTTTGTTAAAGCTCAGATAGTACATCCTGCAGTATGGTCTCTGAAGAGCTCTGCCTATGTTTTTTTAACATATGCCCTCATAGTTAGCTAGTGTTATCACTCTTCATTAAATGCCTTTGATAATTATCATATGTTTTCAAGTTTAAAACAGCCTACTGTTATATGTATTTGTCCTGACGATATAATCTGTATATGGAGTAGGGTCCCTAATTCATGACCAATGTCAGAAATCTTATCCAACTGGGTCTCTGAGTTAAGTAAAGGTGGATAAAGAAACAAATACAGCCAATGATGTGCTCAGAATTAGGCACAAGATATAGGACGAAAATAAACCCATGTCTCTACTGTCTACTGCTCACTTCATTTTAATTCTTAGTGCACATTTAGATGTTTACATTTAACATGGAAATAATGAGTCTGCAGTATGTTTAGTACCTCCAAAGAACCTATTTTGAATACATTTGTTGTACCTGACTGCATTCACAAAGAAAGAACTCTTAAAAGGTGATACTTGGTCAAGAGACGTTTATCAAAACTCAGTCCTTCAATTTAGATGAGAAATAAACATCCAGGAGGGACTTAAGGATATAAGGGCGTGAAGAAGTTTCCTAATATCTAACTGGCTTAGCAAAATCTAAACTTTGTCTTTGGGTCTTTTTCCATGTTTCTTCATGGAAGGAAATGACTTCAACAAAGCCCAAGGAGATTCTCCAGTGGCCCTGATATAAATTGTCTGACTAAGTGCTGGCTAAGGGCAAAAGCCAAGAAAGGCAGAGCAAGTAGCTTGCTAGCCTTCCTTGTGCCCTGCCGGCAAAAGCACTTCGGCAAATTTTCTCCAGAGAGCCTTACATAAAATCCACCCCTCCACTACCCCTTTTTCCTCCAAAGCCAGGCTCAAGTTTAAAGGAAACTTAGGATTTTAAGCTGTCAGACAGCTCAATATTTCAAAGTAATGGATTGACTACAGTAAGTACTAAAGCTAAACCACAGGATTTCAGGCAAAAGAAGTATTCATTCCTAATCCCAAGAATACAGTTAAAACTGGCATTTTCAGCCACATCCAATGGATCATTTGGGGTAGCATAACTAACTCAGAAGTTGTAATCCTTCACCTGAAATTCCCAGCTATTGCCTACAACCAAGAGACAATACAAAGGCCAGGTGCTGGCTTAAACATTTAAGGACCTAAGGAAAATTGATCTGCTTACATTGATTTCTCCTAGCATCCACGGCAGCTGTTACAATAAAACTTTTGCTCTGATGCAATGTGATTTCTTACTACATCAGCCTGTAGATACTTCAGGACCTCGTTTATTTAAAAATTACTGTAATTTACTTTCTAGTACCAGAAGTTTCTTCCCATTAGAATATTATATTTTCAGTCATTGGAATTAAAACAAAACAGACGAATTGAAAGGACATTGGTATCTAACATGAATGGCGATAATTCTATCAATAAGATAAACATCTTTTTTAAAATTTAAGAAGCCATTTCAATTGTTATTAGATTCCACTATTGACAATATATTCTCCAATTTCTCAAACTGTGATCTCATTACAGACTTAACTATTATCAATGGCTAATTAGGAAAATAACAATTCATGGTTTTATCACTACTAATAAACATATAACAAAGTGCCATCACCCTGGACTAAGTGAAAGTGGAGTCATTCTGTGCACATCTGCCAAGGTTTGACAGCCAGGCTATGCCATTCTAATCGGCTTGAGTATGAAGAATTCCAACAAGATGCTAGCTGCTCAGCAGGTGTCATTAACTCTTCAAAACAAAATTCATAGAAGGATAAAGTATGTTGAGAAGATATTTATGCTTGGAACTCGAAATGAATGATGTGAATTATGCAGTGCAATCCAGAAGAGCATCCAAAAGTCATCTCCTACCACAGATTTGGTTCCTCAAAGCAACATAAATCCTATCTCAGACTGCTGAGTTCTCCGATAGGGATCTAAATGAACTCTATACAAGGTTTTTTAAACGTGTCAATAAGCAAAGAATCGTCTTTCATTCAATGAAATTTTGTAATACACCTTCAAAGCAGCAAGTATTTAATCTTATAAAAATGTTTTGTTTTTTTTTAAAAATAACTGTCCACAAATGGAGGAAGTTTCATAGATTGGGTGGCACATGTACTATTTTATTCCTGAGGCTTTAAAAGGTATTTCAGATGAGATACACAGAACCAAACTAAAGAAAATGAAAAAACTGGCATATCAAAATGAGCTAACAGGAAATAACTATTATAAATGACAAAGTTGAATATAAAAAACATTGTTAGTTATTAAAAAAACATGTTAGTTATAAAAGACTCCTAAATTAAAAAGATAAAAGATAAAATATTATAAATAAATGGTTAGATGAAATCATGTTAAAGATAGTAACTTTATAGTGATAAAAGGTACAATCTTTACCTTTTACATTTCTGTATTTTAAACTAAAGAAATAAGTTGTAAACCCTGATAGGCCAGTATATAAGGTAAAAAATATTTTAAGTAATAAAAGAAATCAAAAGAAGCTGGGATATTTTAGCATCCTACTAAACAGGGATCAAGAAAACAAAACACTAAGAAAGGACTTAAAGGTTAAAAAACTCAGTCTGACTTAGGCAAAATACAGTAAATACTGGTAACTTGCAGAGACCACAACTTTTAAAGCATCCGTGGGACATTACCACCAATTGAAGATGTATTAAGTCACAAAAAAGATCAGAATAAATTTCAAATCGTAGAAGTTACATAAGCAGCCTTCTCTCTGATGAAAATTAATGAAGATATTTTAATCTAAATAGCCATATCACCTAGAGATTTTTTTAAATCCTTTTAAAAGCTATTTTAAAAGTTTTTCTCCACAATTATAATTGAGTCAAAGAGAAAATCACAAATACACCATCTGTATTTAAAAACTGAAAATTAAAAACATGTAAGTTAAAAAACAGGACCCGTAAAATCTATGAGAGGTTAATTCATTTATTTTCTATTAAATGGAAAATAATAGAAATAAATCGCCTAATTTAGAGATCAAAAAAGACAAAAAGATATAAGATAAAGCAACTATAGGAAAAATTATAGCAACAAAATTCTAAAACTGAGAACTACATAATGAATTGGGAAATTAAAATATTGTACAATTAATAGAGTAAAATTAGGAGCAAAACCTGCAAAGAGATAAAAGAAACCTCTTATAAATCTAAGAATAAAAAATGATGAAAATCAAAACCAAAAATGGAAATAATGAGATACCATTATGTAATCATAATGTGGTTATATATGTGATTATCATTTTAAAATATGCACATTTATATATTAAAATTATAAAATATAATAGGCACATTTCTAAATTGTAGTAGTAAACATTATCCTTTGGTGGTATTATCAAAATCATAATTGAATAGTTTTAAAGTTTTTTTTAATTTTAACAAAATTTGATTCATATACAAAACTAATCTGTGCCCAAAACTGATAATAATGAAAAAAAAAGGAAAAATATGGAATGATATTCTTAGTTAAAAGAGCTGCAAAAAAATCTGATGACATATAATAATTTGAATTAAAAATAAAATCTAACAGAATTTTTTCACAAGAATATGAGTCCAACAGTTTGCAAGTGGGCACAAAGGAAATTTCTGAGGTGATGGCAAAGTTCTAAAATTGGAATATGGTAATGGTTGCCAACTCTACAAATTTACTAAAACTCATTAAATTATACACTTACAATGAGTGGATTTTACGCTATGTGACTTATATTTCAATAAAAAGAAAAAGATCCCATCAGTTTAATCCCTTACTCCAGAAAGAGTCAGGTTTCTGTTAAGGACTTACCTGATTAGACCAGGCTCACTTTCTTAAAGTCAACTGTGCTATGTAAAAATCTAATCATGGGAGTAATCAGGGACGAGTACCTTGAGAGCCATCTTGGGATTCTGCCTACCACAGGGGATTTACAAAGACAAGAAAAGATGAATTGCCTCTCCTTTTTGTGATAAATTCATGTATTATAAAATGACTCTGATAGAATTAGGAAAGTTTTATTGGTGGAAACTAAGATAGGGTTCATGAATATGCCTGGACTTTTAAGTGTCACTTATATGTGTCAGCGATGTTTCCAAATAAACACTTGAGGTGTTGCACAGATAATAGTTTGAAAATTTGAAACTATTGAAGCACTTCCATTTGCCAAGCACGTATATTATTCAAGATTTAATGAGGTTCAGTGGATTTCATAGCAGTAGGAAAAAACTGAACGCTAAAGTTAATAAAATAAAGAGAAGAAAATAAGCCAAGATCAATCTGATGAGGAAAAAAGCCAAGATAAATCTAACTACATAGTCATGAACATAAACGAGAAGCAATTAAGGCAATCAAGAACAATCTGACCAACTCTGATATCTTTCCAATAGACACACTCAACCCAGATAATAGAACTTACTATTCTACGGCTTATCAAGAGAATTAATACTCTACTCTCTATGATTTGGCCAAGAGGCTATTTATTATGCTATTATTTCTTCATAACTTAATAATGCAAGGAGAAGAGAATGGGAGTGTAAAAAAGCAATGCTTGATACATAACTAACATCTCTATCTACAACTTGGCTACTATTTCTAGGTTGAATTATGGTGAGAAAAGGCATGATAACATACCTGACTTTTATTCTTTAACAAAAATGAAGCCGAAACTACAGAGGAGAAAGGGATATACAAGAATGATATTAAAGAGAAAAAGCCTGAATGAACAGAAGGTGTTTGGCATTCCTCAGATTTGACTGTGGACTACAAGATGAATCTGTTTTCAAATAGGCTCCGAAATTCATACACAATACACATACACAATGCAAAAATAATTTGATGAAGAAATGTTTGACTGCTTTGGTACAGTTTCTGAGATTTTTGATTATTAAAAAGAAACTCTGAGACAATATTATTTGGTTGGCAAGGATGAATACATAAAAATAACAAATACACAAAACTTACATTTTTCTATAAGAAAACTTTTTAAACAACTTTTTATATGGCCTGGCATTCTTTAAAATAACCATCACCCTCCAACATAAAATACTTTATAGTCTTTTGTTTTTCCCATTCTACCATTAAAAAATGGCCAATTGTAATCTGAGGAAGGAAATATGTAAGACAAGTCTGGCACACTTATTATTCTAGAAACACCATGTCAGAGGGACTTGGGAACCAATTTTAAGTGTTCCCGCTAACCAAAGATGGGACAATTTGAGTATCAATATCATAGTAACACAATAAGTTGAAGCATATTCAACATGTTTAAATATACAAGTATACAATTATAAGAAAACCAATAAATGAACAAATACTTCATTGGTTACCTTTGGAAAACCTTCTGGAAATGAAAAAAATAAACAAAGAATCAAGCATCAGTATCTCCTAAAATTATAAAAAAGAGAGAAAAGCAGATAACATATGCCTCCTAATGTAAGAATAAGCCTGTGTGTGTATGTGGAGGTGGGGTAGGGATACAGAAGAAACAAGATTATCCATGCCTTAATTGCTGAAGTTGGATAATAAGAACATGAGGGTTTATTTCACTATTATCTGTATTTGCATATACATTTTAAATTTACCATAATAACAAGTTTTAAAATCTTACTTCCAGAAAAGGTATGTTCTTCTCTAATCCATATACTTACTGGCTATTCATTTTAATTGAAAGATTATGATCATCTAGAATTAGTTATAATAGTACTTTACGAAATCACTTTAGTTGCAAGCTATCAAAAATCTTAAGATATGAATTTTGACAACAAACTTCTTTCCAACTTGCCTCTGTCCATTTCAAATCCAATCAAAAACTCTCATCAAGGCTAAGGGTCCATCTCCATCCATGAGTATCTTAATGTCTTAGATGGTTCAGGCTACCATAACAAAATACCACAGCCTGGTGGCTTATACAACAGAAATTTCCTCACAGTTCTGGAAGCTAGAAGTACAAGATCAAGGTGCCAGCACAGTCAGTGTCTAGTGACAACTCACTCACTGGCTTGCAGACTCATAGGAAGGGGAGAGAGAACTGGATCTTGTGTCTCTTCTTATAAAAGGACATTAATACTATCAGGGCCCTACTCTTATGACCTCATTCAACACTAATTACTTCCTTACCCCAAATATATGTGAATTTGAATTGAAGGTGGGGGTTGGGAGCACGATTCAGTCTATAGCATTTAGCAACCTGTATATCACTAAACTTAGTATCAACTGGCTACTATTTCATACTAGGTAGGCTACATTACTTCCATGAGGACAAAAATAAACTAGATTATTAGCAAGCACTACATTTACACTTTTTTGAAAAGCCACAGATATTTCATAGGTGGGACAGGTCTTACAAATGCATGTTCTAGAATATTTAAGATTCCTATTTTAGACTAAATGGTGCCCACCCAAAACTCCTATGCTGAAACCCTAACTTCCATTACTTTAGAATGTGACTGAACTTGGAGTGAAGGACTTTAAAAAGGTAAGTGAGTTGAAATGAGCTCATTAGGATGGACCCAAATCCAATCTGAGTGGTGTCCTTCTAAGAGCAGGAAATTGAAATGTAGGGAGAGACACCAAAAATGCACATGCACAGAGAAAAGGCCACATGAGAGCACAGTGAGAAGGCAGCCAACTACAAGGCAAAGAGAGAGGCCCTAAGAGAAGCCAAACCTACCAACATCTTCATCTTGGACTTTGAGCCTCCATAACTATGACAAAATAAATTTCTGTTTCTTAAGCTACCAACTCTGTGGTATTTTGTTATGGCAGCTCTAGAAAACGAATATAATCCTTTCCTTAAGGGTACAAACATCCTGGTCCTTATTGTTCCCATCTTAGAAGAGAAGACAAGGAATCAAGGCAAAACAAAGAAACCCAGCTGTCTTTCCATTTCTTTCATTCCGTTTACAAAAAATTCTTGAAAACATTTTATTCAGCATCTCTAATTCTTCTCCTCCCATTCTCTGTTTAACCTGGTCTCGTGAGGCTTTTGTCCCCACATGCATGAAATTGCTCCTGTCAAACTCAACAACAGGCCATCAAAAGCATATGCAGAACTTGGGGAAAGAGACCCCAAAACTTGTGTCTCAATAGTTAAAGATGTAAATCAAGCTAATGTAGTGTTACATGAATGCATCTTATTCTCAGATCTTGCTTAAATGAATGCTCATAAAGACAACGGAAACCAGATTTTAATTTAGAGTTCTGTATTCCTTGAAGTTTCTTGATGGAATGTGACAGTGCAGAAGAGTCAAGCCCTGGCCTACTGTTCTCTTCCCATCTATAGTTTTGTCCCACATCTCAAGAAGCCTCACCTGCACATGTGATAACATCCCAGCCCAACCTCCAGACTCCATCCACATCTCCCACTTTATCCTCCTCCCACTTGCAGTGCCCCCAATTCAGTCTTGGGCATATGTGCTGCTGTGGTGAAGTCTGCTCTCAGGACGATGAACTAGGAAAACGGATACCGAAAGCCAAACTGAGGATATCTGGGCTAGGAACTGGAGTTCCAGATAATCAGTAGTATGGTACAGAATGGGAGTAGTGAGCTCCAAGTGGGCATGTCCTTGGCCTTTTGAATTCTTCCATTCTGTGAAGGGGCATGGCTTAGAGAGGACCAGAGCGGGATCCAGGGCAAAAAGACCCCTTGCTTGGCTTTAAAGGCAGTACCAGATCATTAACAAGCTACAAATGTGAGACACAGTGGTCACTGTCAAGCCCCACCTTACTGATCTATCTACTAGGACCATCTGATACAAGTGATCACTCCTCATCTTTGAAGCACTTGCTTCACTCCTGCTTTTCCTCAGACCTTTCTGGTGATTCCTTATCAGTCTCCTGTTAAGTATGGTGGACATCCTCCCAACTCTTAAAAGTTAGGTTCTCCAGGGCTCAGTCCTTGGATCTCTTCTTTTTCTCTGTCTATATTCACTACCCATGATAACCTCATCTAGCATGAGATGAGCATAATTTCATGCTTTTAAATACTACGTATGTGCTGATGATGCCTAACTTATATCTTTAGCCCCAATCTCTTTCCAAAATTTCAGTCTTCTAATCAAGCTGCATCTTACAATTTCACATAGATGACTAAAAGCAATATTCTCAATGTTTCCAATTGTTATTAATAGCAACTTCACCCTTCCAACTGCTTAGGCAAAAATCTTCTTCCCCTCTACAGTTACCGCTCTGCTCAGTGCTACCATTGTCCCTTGCTTGGGTCATGACAATAACCTTCCCATCTGATCTGCCTGCTTGTGCTCTTGCCTGCTATATCCATGCATCTTCCCAGGGGCGAGAATGATCTTATAAAAATGTAAGTCAATGTCCTTATTCTCAAAATCTTTCAGAATCTCTCCTTCAGAGTAAAGACCAAGTTCTTTAGAATGGCCTAACAACAAGGTAGCCCCCACTCATCTGGTTTCCCCATTATTTCTTTAACTCGTTTTCTACTACTCTTTCTTGCTCACTCTGTAACAATTTTATTCGCTTCATTACTGTTCCTAAAATAAGCCAGGCATGTTCTCACCTCAGGGCCTTTGCACTTGCTGTACTGTCTATCTGAAATGTTCAGCCCTCAGAAGGCATAAGGCTTACTATTGCCCTTCTTTAGATCTTTATTTAAATGTCACTTTCTCAATGAGGACTTCCTTGATTATCCTACTTATAATTGTAACCCTGCCTCTACTTAATATGTTGCAATGTAGTATATATTTTACTTATTTTATTTGTTCTCTTTTTTCCTCCAAACTCCTAACCCCTCGACCACACCACTACTAAATTATAAGCTGCATGAGAAGCAGGATTTTTATGTTTTGTTAAATGTTATATCTGCAGATTCTAAAACAGTCCCTAGAATTTATTAGATGCTCAATAAATTGTGTTTATTTAATCAGTATGCATTAACTTTTAAGGTCTACAACACGCAAGTCAGACTTTAAAATCTCCCACAGAATGGCCCTTGGAGCTATTAACAAAGTGTGACTGCATTATAAAAAGCTAGTCTTCTAAAATTGGCCAATACAGAGAGTTCAAAAGCTTAGTTGTAGCATGAAAAGCTGCATGTACACTAGTGTACTTGTGGGCTTTGTGATCATACAAAAATTAGCCATTCTTCAAAAAGTGCTATTGCTAATTTTGTTCCTGAAACAGTGATCATAGGTAATTTAAGATATTTTAGATTATAAAATGAAAAATGGCATATAATTAGTTAGTTTAATAACTCTTCATCCTGGCATTTGAGAATGTTAAAAGTACTTGTTCAGCAAAAGGTCAAAAACCACTAGCAAGAGAAGTTAATAGCTCTCTTAGTATTATACATGCTTATTGATGAGATTGCCACTTTTAAGTAATTTGGATAATATGAAGCATTTAAAAATCCTATGTATTTTACCTTCTAACAAGTGCTTTAAAAAGTCCTTGTTTTTAAAAACCGATCCAGCAAAAACCTTTTTCCAACATATTGCACACAAAGATAGAAATGTTTAAACATGTGTACTACTAAACATAATTTATAAAAGAAACCTAATTGGTTATAGAAATAAATATATTCTTCTGAGTAAATTTTTAAAAAGAAAGTACTTTCTAGGGAGGTGAAATGTTTGTTTGTTTGTTTTAGGCAAGACAACCCTTGGTTGACCTCACAGATTGCAAGGACCTTGTCAGCTTACAATTCCTTATTTATTTATTTATTATTTATTTATTTTTTAAGTCTATGGCACCTGGTCTTCCTAGGTGGCCTCCCATCCAATTACTAACCAGGCCCAACCCTGCTTAGCTTCTGAGATCAGAGAGGACTGGGCTTGTTCAGGGTAGCATGACTGCAGATGGTATGTTTGGTTTTTTCCCACATCGTAAAGTAATGGTTTCTGCGGCCTCCAGTACCAGCACACTCCACTGGAAACAGGAGCACTAGCTGAATTAAAGGTCCCTACATCCTACATTGTCCTACATTGCTTATTTGCATCATCTGCCTGACCTTTGAGGAACCTGAATCAGAAACTCAGGCTTTCCAACAAATTTTACTATGATATAGCAGGTGATTTTCACGTGGCTCCAGATGTTTTAAAGTTATGAAGTCTTTCTCATTTTTAACCTGGGCAAAATAGATTAGGAAGTGGGATAATCCAATTTTGATTGAAGGGCAGGTGAGGTAAAGACAGCTTACACAGAAAACCATAAATTTCCCAACTACAAGAAATTCTTGGTCTAAACACGTGGCATTTTTCCAAGACACAGAACGATTCAAATATATAGTTTATAATTCTTGGCATGATTTTAGCTGATTTACATAAATTAGTAAAAAAGAACTTGACAGTTTTTTTAACTAAACTCAGAGATGAGAAGATAACTACTACTAGGCTTCTTAGAAACATAAATTGGGATCCACGCAAAGGTAGATTAGTTTTCTCCATTGTTGTGTGTGTGTGTGTGTGTGTGTGTGTGTGTGTGTGTGTGTGTGACAGTTTAACTAGAGATAAGATGACACAAGCTGAGGCTTTCAATTAGAGCATAAGAATTTAAACACACCAATGTTTGACTATCAACATAGAGGCAAAGGCTAGTAAATGAAGAGTTTGCTCCTGGCTCTTGCAGCTATAGTGCTGACATATACTCTCCGTCACACCCAGAATACCTCATTGGTGCCATGTTACCAAGAAAGAAAGCAATTAATAGGCTTACTATACTGAACAAATAAGCAATCTTCATATTATATCTAAGAATCACAAAAACTTTGTAAATTAAATTGCATTTCCCAATTTACGGATGGAAAAACCAAAGCTGAAAAATACAAAATAATCTGAGCAAAGTCACCAAAGGCAGAAAACAGCTGAGGTAGACTAGAACCAATGCCAGCCTGACTCTACAAGGGCTATAGCTCTTAGCTGTTATACAGAGCTAGCAGAGTATTGTAGGAGGTACATGTCCTTAGAACTTAAATTCTTAGCATCCCTTCATCACTCCCAATGGCTAGTTCTGTCTTGATCCTGAATGTAAAATAATCAGCATGTTCTAAGGGTGGTCTTACAGTTTAAATCAACTATAAAACCAGCTCTATGCTCATTTTCATATCTTGTAAAAAGATACTTTAAAAATGTGAAAAGAAATACACATAAAATGTGCACAGCAGGTAGGGGGAAAAAATTACAGTTATTTGGGACAGTGGCATGTTTTAAAATTCTTTTTCACTTCCACATTCCAAATTCCCTAAACTCCGAACTGATCAAAGTCTTACAGATTATCCTTGAAAAAAAGAAAAGAAAAAAAAAAGAAAAGAAACACAAATTAATAACTATTTAAGCATTCTGTTTCATCATGATAACAAACAGATGGTTTTAATATTCTGGAGGCTAATTCCTGAACAATTAAAAACACAGCAAGACATTAACATCTAATGAAACATTTTAACTACCAGTATATGCATCTGCCATTAATTCCCACACAGTAAGGTCTTGGATCTCCTCAATCTGTTCTTTATTAAGGAAAGTTTTTCCACTCTGAATTTAGTGAAGTAGAGAATTAACAACTGTTTTCAATCAGCAATCAGCAGGATATTTCACCAATGTATACTGAAACCATGTACACTATCAGACTTAAATTTATTCTTATGATGGCTTTGATGTACACATATTTGCAATTTAAGAACAGATACAATTGTCTAATTAGGTGTTCCCCCCCTCCACCCAAAAAACCCATGTCACATTAGCCCTCTGGTGTATAACAGAAACTCTCATTAAGCTGTTACTAAAAAAGATGTGTTTGTTTAATAACACAGGTAACTTTGACTCAACTTGCCAAAAATATCCTAGACTTCTCACTCACTGTAGCGACATGTAAAGGCAACAATCACAGGAACAATGAGGGACAAGAGGATGTATCCCATTCTCAGATCTGGCAGGTTAAGACAGCGTGACCACTTACCATGAAGCTGCTTTCATTTTTATGACAATGCTGTATACACGTGTTTGCCGTTCTATAATTTTCCAATAATTGTACATAATTTATCTAATTTAATCATCACATAAATCTTCTTAGGTAATAAGCAAAGTAAATCCTTTTACAGATAAAAACTAAAATTCTGAGATGAATGACCCAACCAAAGACACACAGAGAGCAGTGAAGAATATGATCCCTGGTCCTTTGCAGAATGTCCCTTGAGGCAGTGACAACAATTTGCTGCACTAAGATACAGATTCTTACCATAACAACCTGTGAAGCACACATAATCATTACCATTTTCAGGCTAAGTAAGTGTAGGCCCATGTTAACCTAAGGTTAAACAGATAGAAAGGTGGAGTTAGGATTCACAGCCAGGCCTTTAATCCCAGAATCTCTATTACTCCACAATATTATGCTACCCTCCTGGGGTATCATTATCATTCATGGGCAACGCAGACATGTCATAACCAATTGCAGTGTGTCTGTTCTTCTAGGCAAATTACAAATCTAACATTTTGTGATTTAGTGACCTAATATTTTGGGGATAAGCAATTAGCAAATTAGCTATAAGTAATTAACTTTGTAATGGAAAAAAAAAAAGAAAGAAAGAAAATGCCATCACATATCTTGGTTATTTTTACAAACATGTCTCTCAATTATAAATAACCAATATATAACGTGGCTGAACCTTAATGTATTAAATGTATTAACTGAGAAACTAAATTCTATAGATCTCAAATTTATTCACAGAATGACTAATAATTGAAACACTCTTTAATATAGGTTTTTGTGTGTGTCACATTAGACTCTGACAAGCAAGTGAAAATGTAATTTTATTTACTTTAGCAATCTCAAGAAATTTAGATTAATTTAATCTAAATTAAAAAAAAGCTCTGCTAAATTCTAGTGCTTATGTCTGTAATATAAATATCTGTATATGTATACTACAGACTGAATGTTTGCATCCTTCTCAAATTTATATGTTGAAACCTAATCCAAAATGTGATATTAGGAGGTGGGAGCCTTTGGAAGGTGATTAGATCGTAAGGGTAGAGTCTCATGAATGGGATTGTGCCCTTATAAAAGAAACCCGACAGAGCTCTGTCGGGCCTTCCACCATGTGAGATAAGGGGAAAAGAAAGCCATCTATGAACTAGGAAGCAGGCCCTCAGCAAACACAAAATCCGCCTGAGTCTTGATCTTGGACTTCTCAGGTTCCAAGACTGTGAAAAATAAATTTATGTTGTTTATAAGCTACCCAAGTCTACAGTATTTTGTTATAGCAGCCCGAACAGACTAAGACAATGTACATATAAATGTACACACACATGCACGTAATCTAAGCAAACAACCTATAATACTAGAACTATCTACACAGAGATGTCAGAGAAATGACAGCTTGTTATAAAAGGATATCACTAAAAATTTTAAATATTGCAGAGTAAAAAGACTGTATGGGTCACCTACTTCATACTCCTTTGTTACTGTACAAAAGTTCAATGATATTTTTAAATTAAAATGGATGAGTAAATAAATATATAAATCTTTTTTTAAAAATACAAAATAAGTTTGGGATTTTTCCTAACGGTCAGGAAAAACACAGTATATTAAATGTAACATTTGCCCAGTACTTATCCGAAGCAATAATATGGAGACTATTTCTAAAAAGAATAAGAGGATATATTTGCCATAGAATAACTAGTCATGCTTTCCACCATGGGAAGAAAATTCAAGTTGGGAGAGAAAGAAAATATTCTTAGTAGAATGATGTTTTTAGTCCTATAGAAAAAAAAATCTCTAAAGACACACTGAAAAGTCTTTATGGATACATATTCACTGCCTATTTAGGAGAAAGATGGTGGGGGAGGGATCTGTACCTTTTTTTTTTTTTTGGCAGTTCTTATGAAAATTCATAAGCCAGATGGTATTCAATAAATGTAAAGAGCTAAAGAATTTAGTTTTATAGAAAAACATCAATTAGCATATGAAAATTAGCAATTAAGCAATCATTACACAACATATATCAATATTACTAACGAGTGAGCATATACACTAAATTTCTGACATGAACTCTTTTAAAACAAATATTTTTGAAACACTGCTATTTTCCTGTGAAAACTTTATCATCATAGCTGTTCCTGAGCACCACACCACTTTACTGCCCTATTGCAACAAAGTTTTTTCTGAATCTCCGCATAAACTATATTAGCTCCTCAGCAATTGACCTGTGGCCCAATGTCATTTTCTTTTTCTACTCAAAACTTTTAAAATTTATCAACTTTTTCTGTACATGCAATTCACTCTCGTCCTCTTGAATGAAAGTAGAAAGCCATTATGACCCTCTATTTCCACAGACTTTGTGGTCAGGTCTACGGGGTAATACGGTAAGAAGAGGTCTATTTAAGCTCCACTCAAAGTTCCATCCGTAGGACATAAGACAAAACCGAGAAAATATCCATGCAGAGAGATAATTTGTGCAAAGATGGATATCGCAAAGCATTTTTGCTGACACTCTGAAGATGAGAGACTCCAAAACACATTACAATTAAAAACACTAAGGGGCACATGAAGTTCAGTGAGACTTAAAATAAGCACACAGAGGTACTGTACACTGATATTTCTGAAATATTCAAGATGGCCACCAGGAAAAGAGTCACCATTGAAGCACATTTTAACCTTACAGAATCTTCTTGTTTGAAAGTTGATGTCTTCTAAAACCCTGCAATACCATTTAAAATATATTTTTATTTGCCATTTTTTACCACTTTTCCTTCAACCCCCAATTTTCTGTGACACTTTACTTGCCACCAATTTGCTTTTCAAACATAGTTTCAGATGAAATCCAAATCAGAGGTATGGATATATATGTAAATAACTGAAAGGTGAATACTGCAGAAGAACAAACACTTGTTCAAATTACACATTTTCATCATTTCTGTTCTTAAAGCTAATGAAATGTATCTTTCCACTGCAGTGACTGGAAATATTACTAGAAGAAAGTGTTTGCAGATCTGATTTTTCTAGAGAGATCTTTGAAATTTAAATATAATTGTGAAATATCCACCCTTTTCATTTAACATTAAACAGGGTCTGTAATTGAGATAGAACAAATATTTCTGCCCTATAAATGCAAAAGTTCTTCTTAAATCAAAATTTGCTACTTCCTATTTCCCAGAATCCTTGCCATCAGTAGGACAGGGAGCAGACCACTTATGGTGAAATAGGTCCAAGAAGGCAAGGACAAGAGGATCCCTACCAGCCAAAGTCACTAATCAGAAACCTGCTACTCCAGAGTTACTTCTCGAAGAAATCTGTCAAGTGAAAAACAGAAAAAAATGAAGGAAGATGTTTAAAACCAAGAATTTTAATCTAAGTTGATTTTTTAATCCAAAGGTGAGAGTACATGAAAATTTACCTTTAAACTTTGGATTCCACAAAAAATAATGATTATATACAATTTTTGGAGTTGAATACACAAGAACATGTACCAGATTCCCTTTCTTACCTCTTTCTCCTAATTTCTGTGCTAGATAAGGGGGGGAAAAAAAGAGAGTTTTGTTTTGTTTTGTTTTGTTTTGTTTTAAAGAAATGTTGGTGAGCTTTCAGAAACACTCTAAGGCCTGGGCTTTTGTCCATGGCTTAATGACTAAAACTCATGATGATGGGTAGGAATTTACAGTACCAAAAACCTATGGAATTAAAGAGAAACACATCTGAGAATAGAAAAAAGTAGTTTAAAACCTCTGGGTTCAAGAGGTCAAGGAAAAATAGAAGACATAATCTATAACACAAACTGCTGAAGAATTGTAAAGGTAAAAAAAATCATCCCTCCTTCCCTGCCACCTTTTTTTTTTTTCTTTAAGGCACAAAACCTAGTGAAATTCCCTGGCTGTCAACCACTGGTACCCCACAGCTAGCCATGGCAACAGCTGCAGGGCTCTGTTGTAATAAACT
Organism: Pteropus medius; assembly: GCF_902729225.1. Taxonomy (NCBI): domain Eukaryota; kingdom Metazoa; phylum Chordata; class Mammalia; order Chiroptera; family Pteropodidae; genus Pteropus; species Pteropus medius. The sequence continues at coordinate 23,929,062 of NW_024352787.1, forward strand.
AGAACAATTTAATAGCTTTTATTGTTCTGCAGTGGTGTCTGAGCATAGCCACTCTCCCCTCCTAGGACTCTAGGGTCCCGCAAGGGCAGCAATGAGAGAAGATCTCATTTACCTAAAAGCACTTATAAATTTTTAATTTGCTTTAACAAGTAAATTAACAAGTCCCTCATTCAGGCAAGTTTTATGGCTTCTTGCCACTTGGGGAAGGCCGTAAAAGTTTTATAGATAATCCAGAGCTACTGAGACTGCTCATAATAAATTGTCTGTTTCCTGTTATTTTATCAAACCACTGGGCTTCTAATGACTTAAAGTCACAGTTCCCTTATATTCACGCTTTTTATGAGGCCATATTTATAAACTCCAAAGAATACCTAAATTATACAGGGTTTTTACTAATCATTACAAAGATTTTTTTTTTAATGGGAGCTTACCTTAGCTCATGCCTTGCTAATAAATGCTGCAACATGTTTTAGAGACAGCATGCTGATTCTACATATTATTTAAATGCTGCCTTAGCCAGAGTTTCCATTAGCAAACACTTTAAGGTAGCTGCAATCTAATCTGCTCTGTACAGCCTCACTAATATTTCTGCCGACTGGAGTATGGTGCTTTCTGGGCTGCTGCATTTTATCCGAGAAGGGAGCAGCCTGATGACTATGTGTATCATGCATGGTGAGAGAAGCTGAGCCTCAAATGTCTGGACCAGAACTTGACTCTGGATTAACATTAAATTTAGCTCCTGGTTATTAGCAAGCCATTTGGACCTGAATTAACCAGAAGACAGGGAGGTAGGAAGGAACAGGAGCAAAGGCACATCTCATTCAAATTTCCCACTCATTATCCAGAGTCTATCAGCCACAAATGGGGCTGGCAATGTATAGAATACATAGAGGAATACATATTCAAATTGATTCTAAGCTATAACACTTATTCATTGCACAGATATATTCAACACTGGAAATCAATGACAAAGTAAAGAGAATTAAAAATGCTTTCAAATTCAGTCTCTGATAATGTGGAGTTAGTAAAAGTGCTAAGTGGCCCAGTCTGCTTTGTGATGACCTATTTTATACATATGCTTGTATACACATATGAACACACAAAGTACAGATCAAAAGGCATATATGTGGTCTCTCAATTTAGTCTATGTAGGGATAAAATCTTAGGCAAAAGTCATCTACCTCCAAGGACAGAATAATCTATGTAAGGCCTTTAAACAAAATGATGCAAAAGACCAAGAGATCACATCACAGTTCATACAGATACAACACGCACTACAGGATGAACACTGATTTCTCATTTCATTTGTATTAATTTCCCCCCAGAAAATACAACTTCACAGATCAGTATCACCCAGGGTAATCTCGCATGAAGGTTCATCATTTAAATAACAATTGTTCTTGTGTGGCTTTATATTTCTGATTCTTACTTTAATTATAGTACTCTGTTCAATGATGCAGAGTATGAACCTCTTGACCAAGGTGTCAGAACATGGTCACTGAGAATGCATTCATAATGATTCTTTTCAATTTCATCCCTCTCTTGGGGGAACAAATAATACAAGATAGAAGACACAAAAAGAGGATGCATGATAGCAAGGTTAGTGTCAATGCTGCCACAGATCACATTCCAAGGATGATGTGTACATGTTGACACCAGTTATTCCGCCTTTAGAAAAACTTCATTTCTACCCTAATATCAACGTTATAATCTAATTTTTCTGAAACACACTTAGAGGAAAAGACATAATTTCAAGTTTGTACATAAACTTCAAAGTTATCTTCCTTCTGTTATTCTTTCGGTTTAAGGTAATGGAACATAGTTGGCCTCAATAAACATTATTCTCTCTAGAAAATCTGAAATGCTAACAGTAGAAATAAAACAGACTCATGTGAGTATAGTCTCTTACTAAGAATTTTCACATATATGATGTCGTTCAATCTTCATAGTCCTAAGAACCAGTACAATTATTTCATTTTGCAGATATGAAACTTTGTTCAGAGGGGCTGACTAGTCATTCCAGTTCACATAGCTAGGGAGAAGCAGGCTAGCTCTTGAACCCTGCCCTTGTGAAGATACCAGTGAAGGGGATGATATAACAGTATCTTCAGTAACTGCATCGGGGTATATATGTGTATAACAGAATGTTCTGCTAGAATCCGACCTTGCTGTCCTTAGAACTGTGCGCTAAATTAATATCTAGAGCTATGTGGATCAGGTGGCTTTGCTCAATTCCATAAACAAACACAGTTTCTTTATTCCTTGGAAACTACAAACCACTGACTTCAACAGAAATTAGTCAAAGTGCTTTTTTCTTTTAAGGGCCTATCCTAGAGTTTAGAGCATACAGAGATGCTTAATAAATTTTGATTGAATACAAAGCCAATATAAAAACTGTTGGTACAGTTAAATTATTAATTTTAGTCTGTCTCTATAGCAGCTTATAAACTACAGTAGAACCAAGACTGTATATCTTTTTTTTTTTTACCATTATATCTCCAGTGCCTAGCACAGTATTTGGCACATAGGAGATACTAAATAAATGTTTGCTAAATTAATGCATTATATTCATGAATGATATAACTAGCTTAATGTTCATGCATTACCACTCCTAAAAAATCTCCAAAATAGAGAAGTGTCATATCTTCTCATAATGAGCATTATGGAGCATTATTTCTGAATATGCAGAAAAGCATTATTAGGTAGGTTCCAAGATTTCTTGGTTTATGACTTTTATGTGTGTATGAGTATACATATGTCTACAAAGAAAGCCTTAATCACGTAAACCATAAACACACACACACACAGGCACGCACGCACGCCCACAGACACATCCTTAATCTGTGATCTAATCCTCTCAAATTTACTGGTGACCGCCCTTCATTAATCAAAATCATTAAAAAATATTTGCCCAGCCCTTTGCTTGTCTGTAGCAGGCAGCTTGCCAAATGTAGTTTCCACAGAAGTAAATGAGATCATGCCTTGGTTGCACCTAAGTCCTTTAAAATTCAGGAGTTTTTCAGTTCACGTTTCAGGTTAATCTTTTCCTTTCTTTAAGAACAGAACATCCTCTTTGCAGATCTCCCTGAGGGCCTGGTATTTGCAACATCAAACAGAACACACAAACCATTGCACCCACTTTCAAAAGCCTATTATACTGTCAACTGGCTTCCTAACTGCAACCAAGGGAGAAGGCTTACAGACGTCTAAGCTTTTTTTTTTTTTGGCTGCTGGAAACTATCCACAATTTCTCCAAGCTACCACTGCACTTTGTTTCACTAAATAACTCCTAATAAAATGGGCAATATTCCAAGGAGGAAAAAGGCAACTTGAACTCACTATAAATCTCACCCTTCCCGCTTTTCATTTCTTTCTCAAACTTTCAGTGGTTGGCAGGCTTTGAGGATCGGGGACTGTCGTGCTTCGCTACCAATATGACTCTTTTCTATACTACGTAATGAATCATAATAAAATGCAGACCCACAAAAAACCAAGCCCAGAGCAGGGCAAGAGTTGGGGGCAGCACCTTACTGTGCCGTATGACTTACATTTTACTATTCATGTTGGGACGGCTAGGAAAGGCTGGAGTAAAAAGGGAGAGGAAAACAGGCATAGACAAGTTTTTAACTTTCAAATCAAACAAGTATGTTCTGCATGTTTCCTTTGCCTCTTTAGAATCAATCCAAAGTAATACAAGCCCAAGGGGAATGTGTGGCTGCCAGTCTGCACCAGCAGGGATTCACCTCCTTAACTGTTAACAGAGTTCATGAATGTACGTTCCAAAAGGACACACTAGTAATGGGCCCCAAGTAGCTCAAGGCTTGCAGAGCATTCGGAAATATACAAAACAAGCACCCATGGCATACATGCAAATATGTATATAAATACAAAAATGCCCCTAGGTGGAACATTAAACTATTTATTTCCTCTAACAGTCAACATGTTCCTTTTTCCTTCCAGTAAGTTTTTTACATTTGGTTACTACCAGGAAAATAAAAATGTCCTCAAAGAGCCGCACGTCAGAGAAATGGAAATGAATGGAGGACAACAGGGGAGAGCACAGAGGGGCAGGCAATGCCTGCTGTACCAAGAGCCACACACACATCTGCGTGTCCAAAGTGAGTCAAATCACAAAACTCTGTGATTTCCTCCATCTGGCCCCGAATCACTTCTTCCAGGAAAGCTGACCCGTCTTGACCTAGCTATGAAGGCTTCAATACACAAAGTAGTATATCTTCCAGTCACTAAATCAAATCTGGGTAAAGTCCTCAAAGCCTGTTGAATTTAGATACTTGACAGAAGTTCTATGTTCACACAATGACATACTCTATAAACAGCTTACATGTTCTCTGCTCTGCCACCTGTGTGTTAGCAAGGGTCACATTTTTTGATATAGAATCTGCTGGCCTTAAGACGAGGCAGCCTTGAAGCTGAAAAGGGGTCACTGTGTGCAATGCATTAGACACAGCTCACCTGGACATGCCCTTCATGTCTCCTCATAATCTCCTTTCTCTTCATTCTGAGTTAATCTTTCAACTTACAAACTGATAACAAATGCACCCACTGTGGATAATTTTTTCCCTTTAGAGAAGGTTTTTCTCTCATGCAAAGCCTACCCATAAAAGTAAAGAAAGTAAGACAAATGAATCATTCATCTTGTTAAAAAAAAAAAAATCCAACTGAAAATGTTGCCTAGATCCACAGGTGTTACTGAGCCAAGCAGAGATTACCACCCACAATTTTTGACTTTTGATTTTTATTTAACAACTCATTTGTATAACCTCGCTGAATAGAGGCCACAGACCTGAAGAGATGCAGCTGAAGTTCTATCAAGTTGGAAGGTTATGTCAGCTGCCAAGCCTGGAAATGGAGCCCTGCACAGCAAGAAAATGGTGAGAGATTGGTTACAGCCATAAGTAATTGATCTGTCTGAAAATACGGGCTACGAATCATGGGATTAATGCTAGTGCTCCAGCTGGGCTGCATTGCTCATTTCCCTCTAGCTCCCTGACAACAAAGACATGCCTCTTTCTCCAGGGACAAGAAATTTTTATTAAAATCTTTATACAACTTAGCAGCAGAGACTCTGCAAAAGCATCCTAGAGATTTGGGGAAGAGGGGAGGTGCAGCCATCATAAGGAAACCATCCCACCATTCTCGTTTGATCTTGTTTTCATTTCAAAGCAGTCACCAGCCTGCTTCCCATGGCCAAATGTACTTGCCCCTCAGCTCAGCAAACATGGAGAGGGAGCCCTGCTACTGGTGCGCTTAGCTGGAGAGAAATGGATGAGCAAAGCGGCAGAGAGCTTGCAGGGAAAAATAAAGTGGGAAGGCATCCAAAACTGCAGCTGTGCTGGCCCATTAAAAAGCTGAAACTCATTTCTGCTGTTCGACCTCATGCTTATCACCACATAACTATTCATCAAAGAAATTTCAGTGCAATTAATTAAATTATTCCCATGTCTGTGCCACAGAGTCGTTATTCCAATATCAGCTTTCACTCACACTCTCTTAAGCTCATGTCTGCATGCCAAGTCACTACTCTGGGGTTGTCCAGTCTCAATAAAGCTGTGCTCCTCACCACTCACACAGGCTATCATTTCTCTTTTTTATTGCCATTTATTTTCCACTAGGATTTTGCTGCCAGTATATTGGCAGGACTTCCAGTATATGGATGTAATGAAATCTACCACAGACACTTAACACGGGGTCAGGATGGAGCTCAGCTCATGTGAAGCTGTAATATAATAAACAAATGCTTTCAGAAGGAGGATTTTATCAGCTCAAAAATAGAACTTGGTATCCTCTGGTACCAAGTGCAGAAAAAGTTGGAGTCTTTTGAAAATTCTTGTGATAATTAAGTTTATGGCTAAAATATGCCTAACATAGGAAATCTGAGCTATAGTACAGATTTCTTCTCAGCTCTCAGAGCTGGTTTACTAAAAAGGAAGAGCATGAAAATGTATTGCTGAAACTATGTTTTTTACACCACCATCTTCTTAGTCACAGACCTATAAGGGGCACACTCATATGATTCGGGGGATTTGACTATTGCCTGTGGAACTTTTCTCTGCTAAAGCTATAGCAAAATGTAAATGAGATTAAGAGAAAATCTCCTTCTACTTGATAACCAGCAGATGAATGTTCAAAGCTCTTGCCTTTTCCTTGTCTATCACCTTAGAAATTAGAGGACTGAGACAAGGTACACATCAACACTAAATGTATTCTTAAAACATGGCAGTGTTCATACAAATTCAACATTGGAAAGAAGCAGAGAGCAAATTTTGGAAATTTAGCTCTGATGCTGACTCTGAAGTGAAAAGTAGGTGCTCAGATGATCATCACAGGACACAGAGCGGCCATCATTTCAGGCCTGATAACCATTTATTAATTCCTCACCTAACTTCCAAGGTAGTATGACTGCCAAAAAAGACATGTGATTATAAAGGCTATTGCCAGGACTTCCATATTATAGAGGTTCTAGTACCCGAGCTTCCTTAAAAACCTCAGCAATCCCAGAGTTTAAGAGTGAAAACAGAGAGTGTCAAGACTGGATTCTGTCATTCAAAACATCAGATGCTTGGTAGTAACTTCTATATGAACTATTCTAAAATTTCTTCTTTATTAATACCTGGAGTGTATTTTTAAATTAGATCATTATGTAATGAAATGATATACTGAGGATAATTAAAATAGGCTGATTTTTTTCTAAATTTGACAAAAACCAAGAGGCTCAAAGAACTCTAAGCACAAGAAACATAAAGAAAACTATACCAGTGAGACCATAATTAAATTGCTTATAATTAGTAATAGAGAAATTCTTAAAAGCATCTAGAGAAAAAAGACACATATACAGAGGAAAAAGATAATGTAGCAGCTGATTTTCACAAAGAAAACAATGCAATTGAGAAGACAGAGGAATATTTTAGAGTACTGAGAGAAAAAAACTATCATTCCATAATTCTATACACAACTAAAATATCTTTCAAAAGCAAAAGTAAAATGAAGACTTTTGCAGAACTACAAAAGCTGAAAGAATCAGCAGACCTACACTATAGGAAATGTTAAAGGATGTCCCTCAGGTAGAAGGCTAAGTGATAATAGAAATACAGGTCTATACAAAAGAATGAAGAGCACCAGAAATGGTAATAACAAAGCTAGTATACAAAAATTTTGTTTCATTATTTAAAAGATAATTAACTAATTAAAATCAATAACACTGAAGTATGAAATTTATAACATACATTGAAGTAAATAATGTATGACAATACAGTGGAAGGAGAATAGAGAAATGGGAATATTTTATTGTAACATACTTATGCTATATATGAATTGGTGTAATATCACTTGAAGGTAAAATATAATACATTAAAGATATCTTATAATACCTAAAGCAACAACTGAAATAATAGTTACAGCCATAAAGCTAAGAAAGGAGATAAAATGGAATAAAAAAAAATATTCAACTGATTTTAAAAAGGCAGAAAAAATGGGGGAAGGGAACAAAGAACAAAAGGAAACATAGAAAAAATATAGAGGATGAAATATTTAAAACTAACCACATAAACAACTATAAAGAATATAAACAGTTTAAATATTCACAAGTAAAAAGGCAAAAATTACCAGACAATTATAAACATGAAAGACTGTGCTTACTTCGGCAGCACATATACTAAAATTGGAATGAAACAGAGAAAAGTAGCATGACCCCTACATAAAGATGACACGCAAATTCATGAAGCATTCCATATTAAAAAAAAAAGAAAGAAAGAAAGAAAGAAAAAAGACCTATAATCTCTGAGAAACACACTTTAAATGTAAAAACACAAATAGGTTCAAAGCAAAGAGATGGAAAAGACACACCATGCTAACACTAATTTTAAACTGGAGTAGGTATATTAATATTAGACAAAGTACATTTTAGAGAAAAGAATATTTTATAATAAGAGTCAATTCATCAAGAGAACATAATCTTAAATGTATATTTATCTAATAACAAAGCTTCAAAACAAATGAAGCAAAAACTGATAGAACTGAAAGGAGAAATAGACAAACATACAAATATAGTCAAAGATTTCAATAACCCTTTCTTAATAGTTGATAGAATAAACAGATCACCAGAAATGCTACAGAAGATTTGAAGAACACTATCAACAAGAATTGACACTTATAAAATACTCCAACAATAGCAGAGTACACACATGGAATATTTACCCAGACAGACCATATTCTGGGCTATAAGTCTTGATAAATGTAAAAGTATTCAAGTGATACAAAGTACGTCCTCTGACAATAGTATTAAATGAGGAATTTGGAAGTATTTTGATTTAAATGAATATGAAAACAGAGCATATCAAAATCTACGGAATAAACCTAAAGCAGTACTTAAGAGGGAAATTTGTAGTGCTATCTTTATTTGAAAAGAAAGATTTCAGATCAATGTCCTCAGCTTCCACCTTAAGAAACTAGGAAAAGATCGAATAGAAACAAAAGTAGAAGAAAGAAAATAATACCAGAAATCAGTGAAAGAGAAAACTAAAAGACAATAAAGAATATCAATAAAACCAAAAGCTGGTTCTTTGAGAAAAATCAATGAAATTGATAAATTTCTAGCCAGACTAATCAAAAAAAAGGGCGGGGGGAGGAGAAAACATGAATTTCTAACATCAAAAATTACAAAGGTCACGTCAGAGCAGATTCTAGAAATATTAAGCAAATATGTAAAATATAGGAAGGAAATAGTATAAACAATTTTAAGTTAATAAATTTGAGATGGACAAATCCTTTGAGAGATACAAGCTACCAAAGCTTACCCAAGAAAAAATGAAAAACCTGAATAGTTCTTTATTTATTAAAAAAAATTGTAGTTAAAAATCTTTCCACCAAGAAAATTATAGGCCCAGACAACTTCCCTGTTAGAACCTACTGAATATTTAAGGAAGAAATATCAAATACTACACAGATTCTTTCAGAAAACTGGTTTTCTATAATGCCAGAATTATCCCAACAGCAAAACAAAAGTGATTGAAAGAAAATGATGACAGAATAATCATATACAACAAAATACAAAGAACAACAACAAAAAAACCACCGCATCATGATGGAATGGTGCTTATCTCAGGATAAAAGGTTGGTTTAACATTTGAAAATCAATCAGTAAAATTTGTCATATTAACAGGCTAAAAAAAAAAACCATGGTCATTTCAATAGATTCATAACTAGCATTTGACAAAAATCTAGTATTCATTGCTGAAAAACAGTTTCTCAGCAAACAAGAAACAGAAGGAAGCTTTCTTAAGTTCATAAGTGCATCTGTGGCAACCTACGGCTAATATCCTAAATAGTGGTGGAAAACTAAAGACTTTTCACTTAAGCTCGGTAAAATGATAAGGATATCCACTCTTACCACTTCTATTCTACACTACACTGGAGATTTTAGGCAGCACAATAAGATAAGAAAAAGAAATTACAGGTGTCTAGATTAAAAAAGAAGTAAAACTATCTGTAATTCACAGATGACATTGCTGATTATATGCGTAATACAAAAGAATCCACAAAACAGCCACTAGAACCGATAAGTGAGTTTACAAAGGTTACAGGATACATGATAAATATATAAAAATCAGCTGTATATGTATATACTAGCAAGGAACCATTAGAAGTTGAAATTAATAAAATATCATTTATAACAGCATAAAAAATATATAGTGATAAATCTGACAACAGATGTAAAAGATCTGTACACTGAAAACTACAAAGCATATCTGAGAGAAATTAAAGAAAACCTAAAGAAATATACTACATCATGAGTGAAAAGACTCAATATTGCTAAGATGTTAACTTTTCCCAAATTGATCTATACATTCAATACAATCTAAATCAAAATCACATGGGGCTTTTTTGAAGAAACTAACAAAGTGATTCTAAAATTCATATGAAAATGCAAAGGACCAATACAATTTTGAAAAAGAAAAAAGTTGGAAGATTAACACTATCTTATTTCAAGATATTATAAAGCTATTATAAGATATTATAAAGTAATCAAGACATGTGGTATTGGCACGAAGACAGACCAGGCTTAGGAAACTTTTCTTAGAGAAGGGCCAGATAGTAAATATTTTAGGCTTTGCAGACCACATATGGTCTCCATCACATTTTCTCCTTTTCTTCTTTCTTTCTTTCGTTCTCTCCTTCTTGTTTTTTCAAACTGTAAACCTATGCTTAACTCGGAGGTTACACAAAAACGGGCTATAAGTTGTATTTGGCCCATGGTGGTAGCAACCCTAAGATGGACAAATTGATCAATGGAACACACTGAGGCTCCAAGATTAAACAAATACAGACAACTAATTTTTGACAAAGATGCAAAGGCAATTCAAAGGGAAAAGGACAGTCTTTTCAACAAAGGGTGCTAGAACAATTTGATAATATGTGCAAAAAAGAAAATGAATTCAATACTTTTCATGATATACAACAATTAATTCAAAATGGTGAGAGATCCTAATGTTAAATCTAAAAACATAACTCTTCCAGAAGAAAACATAGGAAAAACCTTGCAGCTTTGGATTACAAATGATTTCTTGGATAGGACACCCAAAGAATAATCCAAAAAAATCTGATAAATTAGAGTTTATCAAAATTTAAAACTCTGCTTTTATAAGACACTCTTGAGAGTAAAAAGACAAACCACAAGCTGGAAGAAAATATCTGCCAATCATATGTCTGATAAAGGTCTTCGAACCAGAATAAAGAACTCTCAAAACAAATAATTCTAAAAAACAACAATCTATTTTTTTTTAATGGGAAAGAGATTTGAACAGATAGTTCACCAAAAATGATATACTGATGATAAATAAGCACATGAAAAGATGTTTAACATAATTTGTTATTGGGTAAATGCAATTCAAAACCACAATGAAATATCACTACCCAATTATTAAATGACTAAAATGAAAGAGACTAACCATCAAGCATTAAAAAGGATATAGAAGCAATGGAACTCTCATGTAATATGTGTAGGCATGTATAATGGTATAACCACTTTGGCATTTTCTTAAAACATTTAAGATATACCTACCATTCTACTCTTAGATATTTAACCAAGAGAAAAGAATGCATATTGTAGTTGTACACAAATATTCATAACAACAACAACAAAAAAACTAAAAACAACCCAAATGGTCATCAACAGGTAACTGTGTAAATAAATTGTGGTATAATCATAGAATGAAATAATACAAGCAGTAACAAAAAATGAACTGTTAATATACATCATGATGCGGATAAATCTTAAAATAATCATGCGAGTGAAAAAAGCTAGTCAGAGAGAAAGAGAGAGAGGAGGAGGGGGAGGGAGGGAGGACGAGGAAGAGGGAGAAAGAATATATACTGTATGATTCCATTTTTATAAAATTTTGGAAAGTACATACTACTCTATACTAACAGAAAAGCAATTTGGTGATTACCTAAGAACAGGCAAGGGGTAGGGAGATGGTAGAGGGATTACAAGGGGATGATAGGAAACTTTTGGGAGTGGTGGATATGTTTATTACCTTGACAGTGGTAAAGCCTTATGGGTGTATGCCTATGTCAAAACTTAGTAAATTCTATAGTTTAAATGTGAGCATTCATTATGTCAATTATATCTCAATAAAACTATTAAAAAGTAAAGCAAAATACCATAGTCCACAATTATACAATATCGTTGTATATTAAAAAATTAATTTGAATATAGACATATGTGTATAGGCAGTGATAACCTGAAAGCCTTGACCATATGAAATCCCCCAGAAAGTATCAAGAAAATAAATTATCAAGCAAAGAGAGGGTACCAGGGGCAGAACCATGGGGTGAAGTGGGAATGAGCATTGAAAGAAGAACTGATAAGGAATGATTTCATAAACCAGTGCTTAGTGATTTCACAAAATTTGAGAAAGGAAGGTCAATGGAGCTGGAAGCCTGAAAGCTCTACCATATAAAGGAGTATATCTGCCATGATTACTAATGCATCCCTAGCATCAAGTTACATAATAGGCACTGAATACACTGACTAGTGACTGGATGAATGAGAAATAAAATCACGAGATTTTATGACTTAATAATTTATTAATAACCTTATACAGAAAATGTTTTAGTAGAGAAGACCAAAGTCAGTCTGCAGTTGGTTAAGGACTGAATAGGAGGCAAGGAGGTCTTCTGTTAACAGGAAGTTCAAGAAACAAAGGACTAAAAAGCCAGCTTTCTCATTCAAAGTTCCCAAGGAGAATTAAAGTTTTTAGACCCTCTATATACTGTTCTTGAACTTCACGGTTTAGACTGTTTGGAACAATTTTAGTCCCCTGGGAATTCCAACATTAAAACCAGAAGTAAAGTACTAAAAGTCCAGTTGTCTCCATAAATATTTTAAAAACATAAGCAACAAGTAAAACTTCCCCTTTCCTCTACAGAGACATGTGATCTTAGCCTGATTCCTGCTTTGAATTAGAAATACTCCCCCTTCCCGACACAGGCTGATTTTTTAAAGTTTTTAAGAGGAATTTCCTTGTAGGAGAGATTACAATAAATCATTCATATCCATAAAATTTAATTTGGAAGTTCCAGGTTTTAGCGAGTCAACACTGTAGGCACGTAGTCAACACAAGATTGAAAAGCCATTTTACTTCCTCGGTTACATGCTTAGGATTAATAAAATTATTTTTGGAATAGATATAGAGTGGAAAGAAGGAACCATAATATTTATTATGGTTCTCCACTTCACACACATATTCAAAGCAAATGAATAATACAACACCAGATAGAACAATATTTTAAAACACACACACACACACACCCACACACACACACACACACACACTTCAAAGGAAAATACACCAAACATTTTCTTTTCTAAAAATTAACATTAACTGGCATGAACTGGATTTTTGTTTCTTCACATTTATCGTTCCATTAATGAAATCCTGATTTATATTTACTAAAGGGACTTTCAAAGTTATTAGAGCACCTTGCAATTCTACCTACAAACTTCAGCAAGCCATTTTGTTGCTTAAGTGGATTAACAAAAACATTTTTCAACATTGAGTCTAATAGATGAATGGAAATAACTCTTGTCTATAACCAAAATTCTCTCACAAAAATATTTTTTTACCTCAACTGTCTTAGCTGGTTAAGCAGAAAGAGATAGTCCATTTTACTTTGAAGTTCTAATCCTATTTTAAAAAACAAAACAAAACAAAAAACGTTTTTTATAAGATTTTTCATTTATAATAATGTTTCCAGAATACTAAGTGTCTTTCATCAATGCATGACCTCTCAGAACAAGGCAAAATAAAAGCTAACCTCCACCCTACCTCGCTCCCTACTCCTCATGAATTAGGCTCTGAGAGAAAACCACAAACAGATAAATCCTCAAGTATTTACTTGACATAAATGCTTTAGATAACTAAACTGCCTGCTTTGTGTCCGAAGCTCCTTGTCACTCAATTATCTTTCAATTCCTTGGATTCCAAAGCCTTGCCTATATTCTAATGATATTTAACACTTCTCTTAAAATAACACCCTCTGTTATTTTGAATATGGCAGACATGCTTAAAGGCCCAATAAACACTGTCCTTCAAGGGTTCTACATACAGCAGCTGGCATTCGAAAACCTCAACTTCATATCCCATAATCAGGATGGTTTCCTACATTGCATTTGACCTTCCTGCTATGTTGAAAGCAAAAATCTCACCATTTACAAAAGATCATCACTGACCTTAATTCTCATTTGGATTTTAAGAGTCCAATACTCTATCAACTGAGCTAGCCAGGTGCTCCCCATTTAGATTTTAAATGGTAATGCTTAACAACCAGCAATCTGGGAAAAGGTATATACATGAATACATATACATACATTTACTACAAATTTTAGTGATAACAAAAGATGTGTAGCAAATAATTTATAAATAATGATAAAGTATACAATATTCTCTATTGTGAATTCCAACCAAACGGCCAATTGATTTTCAAAGATGCTTCTGTTGAACTATGCGGAACTCTTATCTATAGCCAAACAATGGTTGCATTTGAAGAATGAGTATTTTTTTTTAATTTTATTTAGTAAGTTAGTTAAATCTTTATTTTGAAATAATTGTAAACTTAAGAAAAAGTTGCAAGATGAGCATAAAGAACTCTCATTTATCTTTCACCAAAATTCTCTATTTTGATGGGAAACTTGACTGATATTTTCAACCCAGTAAAATTATAATGGAACAACTAAGACATATGTCAGAACTTCATTTGTCAAGGACATGAATAACTTCTTGAATTGGATAATATTTTTAATATAGGAATAAAATTTACTCATTTTATTGTGCTATCCATGATGTAATGGATACAGGTATAACACACTTAAATTTAATCTGTATTAATAACATTTTCTTTTTTGTTTGTTTGTTTAATTCTTGACAATAAAATAAGAGATCAAGACTGGATCTGTACTATTTACCGACTTCCTTGTAAATCAATCATGGCTACATTCAAGCTACGGGAGTGATGTCACTAAATGCATCATTGGTAAGAGATGCTCAATAGCACACAATAACCTCAAGGTCATAGGTTATAGTAAAATGTAGCAAAATAATTAGGAAGTTATGACTTCTAAATAGTTATTGTAATTAAGTAAATTATATTAAAAATAAAAATAAGTTTATGCAACTTAATTTTTTTAAGGCTGTTTAAAAAGCTGACAACTGGCTTATAAAATTCCTGAAAATTTAAATACTAGTTCTTGTGAATTGCTAACAAGCCAGTTCCAGCAAATCAAAATAAGATTGTTTTGTTTACAAAAGTGAGCCTCTTGCCTCCCTATCACTGGGTAAATGGTATTTAGGTTGTTCCCATTGGTGAATAAGGGATGCATAAGGCTGTGAAGTGTGTATGTTCATTCACAATCAGGCTATCCTTCTTGATAGTTATGAATTTATAGAAATACTGGCAAACAGAACATTTTTCTAGGCAAAGCTAACCCTGGAACCAGGTTTTCTACCAAGTGAGTCAAACCAGTTGCAGGGGAAAAAGCAAAGAAATAGTCCTGATGTTAACATCTATTATATTTTCTAATACAGATATGTCTCAAGGCTCTCTTAGCTCCTACCCACAAAAGGCCATGAAAACATGGGAAAAAACCAGAGGTTACACAGAAGGGCACATAAGTTGTACAGCAATAATAAAGTCAAAACCCTTCAACACCAAAGACTTCTCCGTATAAAATAGGATGCTTCTCTCTTTCTCTACTCCCTTTCTCACATCCTTGTTTCTTCCCCTCTCCCTTCTTCCTCCCTTTCTTCCTCCCCAGCTCTTCCTTCCCTCACTCTCTCCTTTCCTTCCAGGAGGAAGTGGGATAAGTTCATAGTGGGAGAGATTCAACCACTGTATCTTTGCCCTTCTCCACCGCATTCAAAGATATTATCTACACAGCTAGAAAATGGCACTGAAAATGAAAATATGTGGTAGGTAGAGCATGGTAGGCACAAAAGAAGAAAATTCTGCTCTGAGAAACAAATAAACTTTATTTCATTAGGCTGACACAGGAGTAAAGACTAACCAGAGTTCTACTAAAGCAAACAACTGAACATTCACTGACAACCTACCACATTCCTGACTCAGAGTAGAGAGCATGTGGAATGCAGTGATAAATGGGCCATGATCCTGGACCACTTGCCTAAGTATAAAACATCGAAAAATGAGACCCTGGCAGATCCACTGTCAATCTCAGCATTAAATCTTCCAGAATTATAATGACAGCAGATGACTATTTTAGGAATACAGTATTTCAAAGACTGGAAAATATGTTCCAGACATCCAAGGGTCTAGAGTATAACTGAGCAAAGAGGCCTGCACAGGAAGCAGTAAAGTAGAAAGGGTGGCCTGATTGCTTCCATTCCTGGTAAAGTATTGGCATTTGTGTGTGTGTGTCACAGAGAGAAATGAAGGCACAGAGCTGTTCAGTCTAAATGCCAACGTATTACCAATCCACACCTAATTTCTGATAATTTCCCAAGGGCTTTCGTTATGAAACCAGGATCAGTAAAAGAGACATGTGGATATGTCTCAGTTATTTATCTCAACAAGCACCTAATTTGCTCCTACTATGTACACAGCATGTGTTAGGCTTTGTGAGATGACAAAGATGAATGTGACAGGGTGTCTGAACGATCATATGAAGATGTCAGGTAAAGATACTACATATGGAATATATACACTTATCATTTGAACCATATAAACAAGGCAGAGGACTCAAAACATCAGGGTATGAGCTCTGACAACTGCTAGGACATAGGCCCTGGGTCTGTTTTATCCATTCTCAGAATGGAAGTGCCCATAAAAAGCATTTCATCCAATCATAAGTCAAAGTTCATATTCTCTCACAATATCCCTACAAGGTCAGCAACAGTTGTCAACAATATTCTCAGTGACCTAAACTCTCCAAATAAAGCCCATCCCTCTTTGAACAGCTCAAATTGTTAGAAAGTTCTACCTTCTACATTGCATCTAATTGAACCTTCTACCCACAGTTCTTACTTGTGTCCGCTGGGACCCCCCAAAATAAGTCCAATCCCTCTTCTATATGACAGCCCTTAAATAACTGAAGACAATTATCATATATTCCTCCAGGCTAAATATCTCCAGTTCTTTCAATCATTTCTAAGAGGACATGATTTTGAGTCCCTTCAACCATCTGGATAACCCCTTCTCTGCATGCACTCTAATTTCAATACTCTCCTAGCTTTGTTCAAACAGGCTGCTATTTGACTATGTTTTCACAATCCGAATTTGTACTATGAAGATCCATTTTTAGTTCTAGATATAGGATTTCAGAGCTATTTCTTTTCAACCTTTCAATCTACTAGATTTGAACTACTGTTCCTACCTAAGACCTTTGGAAGTTGCTCCTGTCACCTAGTACAAGTGATCTTTCTCTCCATTAGGTTATCTATGTATTTGATCCACAAGCCAACCCTGACCTCAGTCATATCACAAACAAAAATGTTGACAAAACTGAATCAAATGCACAGCCTTGTGGCATGCAACCACAAACCATTCACGTAATCATTCAACATGTTATAAATGTTGCCTAACTACACTATGAAGACTGTAAAATTACTGCGGACATCCAGGTACACATTACCAAAGACATTCTTCTAAAGCAGTGGTCAGCAAACCATGGCCCACAGTCAAATCATGCACCGCCTGTTTTGTTGTCTTGGAACACAGCCCGTCCATCCATTTACATATTGTGGCTGCTTTTGTGTTGTAATGGCAGATGGGTAGTTGTAGCTGAGGCTGTATGACCTTGAAAGCCTAAAATATTTACCATCTGACTCTTTATAGAAAAAGTTTACCAATTCCTGTTCTGAAGGAAACAATCTCATATAGCATGACATTTAATGTGAACTCACAATGGTTCCCGGTGACGACTATTTCTTTGACTAAGCCCCCAGAAAACACGCATTAGTAACACCTTGCAAAATCTTTTCTGGGTAGATTTATTGATCTATGATTTCTAAAATTCATTTTCTTCTCCCTTACAAAAATCAGAAGTATTCAGGACTTATTTGTGCATTGTAGAGTCTGAATAGGTATTATCTTTTGGCAATAAATTCTATGGCAAATATTGGCACATTTATATCTGTAGTTTATATTCCATACGACATGTATGGTTTGCATATTCATAGTATATACCCAGTATGGAGGGCCTTTAGCTACAAGGCATGTTGGGGCATCAACAGCAGGTCAGAAGAAAAATTGGAAAAAGCTGAAAGGAAATATAATCAGGGCTAGAGAAGCCAACTCTGCAGTGGGACATCCCTCCCAAGGAGGCTACCATGCAAGGTCTAAATCTCTAATGAGGTGAATTCAAGGGGACATTGATTCAGTCTCTTAAGGATCCAAAATTATTGTAGGGGGCATAAGTACTGCCAGCAGCAGTCTCTGAGCTATAAATACAAGTATAAACACGCTTGTTGCCAATGGTATAGCAATCTTTTGATGACCAGGAGGAGAGTAATCGTTCTGGACAATCCCAGTTCCTAAGCAGAAGCTGAAGATAAAATATTGGTCTATTATTCCCTTGGGAGAGATACTGGCAAGAGGTGTCAGCATCCCAAGGCAATAAAGGAAGAAATCTCAGTTTCCCAATGACCAAATACAAATAGGAATGATTTGGAGGAAAACTGAAAGATATATTTATAATACACAAGATGAGTACTGAATTCATCCAGATTAGCTGAGCTCAAAATAGATTAATTCCAGATACCACCAAATAAGTGAATTTCTAATATCTGCCGGGATTAGCTCTAATTTGAGGATTGGTTAAGCCAGAATTTCAAGGATAGTGTGTATGCCAAGATAGTCATCCCCTCCAATTTTAGGCTGGCCATGGCCTCTGGGCCAACTGTCTTCAGCACAAAGTAGTCTTATCTATTGATATAAGTGTGCTGTACAAAGAGTATCATTTTCTACATTGCCATGATAAGACAAAAGCTGAGAAGCACTGGATTAAGCTAAGCCAGCAGATGACAGGACTTGAGCCTCAGAAGCTAGGAGGCTGGAAGGTAGGGAATGAGGCAGTGGAGAAAGGATTTTAGAACAAATGGGATTATTGGAGTGAGCCAGAAATAAACCACAAGGACACTAATCTTGGACAGCGTTTTCAAAGAGGAGGACAGAGAGGTTCTCCAAATGAAAGGAATGGTCCAAAATAAATAGAGGTAGGATGAGACTGGGCAATAATTTACATATGTCCAGTGTCAGCTAAGGACTCCATGGCACTAATGAAGACTATAACAAACACCAAAGCAGTTACATAGGATTAGTCTCACCCAGAGAAGAAGATAACTCCCAAAGGGAAAGGCGCTGTATATATAATAAAAGGAAAACACAAAACTTCCAAATATCAGAAAGTTTCCAACCAGGTGGGCAGAAATGCCGGAACAGTTTTTATAACCATTGCCAGTGACTTCTTTCTAGAAAAGGAAGAAACTGCAAAAGTAAGCTAAACCATAATCATTCCACATTTTGTAAGGACCCATAATATATTCAGTTGACAAACAATTCTGCCAAGTAGCTCTTCTACATGTTGATCATGTCAACAAAATTAATTTGACATTTACAGCTATTTTGAGAATAAAATGCAATTGCTTAAATTATTCTGTGGAAGCAACATGAGACGGAATTATTCAGTTGACAAAATCTAATTAGGTGTAAATTATTTCAGGTCATATGAATTATAAAACCTTTCACAGATAAGTATTTTAATTCAAAGTGGCTCAAAGTGCTATAGAATATTAATAGGCCCATAGTCTCTTGTAATACTTTCACATTTCTGTCTCCAATAATGCCATCTATTCCCCAAATATTGGCCTACATGCGAGTTCTTAATCTGCCTTCTTGAGTCTGTAGTTATATAAGAGAGAGGAAAGGAAATAAGGAAGTTTCCATCCAAGAAACTTTACACAAGTTAATTTCCTTTTTTAATATTAAGATATAATTCACATGTTAATTTATTTTTGACAAGTAGTACTTTCCTCCAGTTGACAGATGAGGGAACTGAAGCTCACAGAGATTAAGTAACCCTCCCCCTAATATGTAACTCATCTGTGGCAAAATGCTGAAATATAAATGCAGCATTGAAATCTTCAATATTCAAGGCTTGCCTGTCCTTCTTGAGAACCTAGAAAACAAGAGCCATGTAGTCAATTCTAGACATCAAATGTAGGTATTTAGAGGAGAAGAACCTAAACAAAGAGCAGAGACATCTTTGCCGCCAAAGATTATTCACAGAACTAAAAAAAGGAAGAGTACTGGCCCATCCAAAGCACTGCAAAGAAAGAGATGACCTGGAAGAAATTATGCACAGAAATGTGAGAAGAAAAAAAGAATGAAAAAATACTAGAGGTTTATGTAGAGTAGGTATATGATCTTTGCTTACATCTGATTTACTAGAGGACTGAAAATTTTGATGAGAAAATTGGATTAAAACTATAACACTGAAATCACTTGTGATTAGGGCAACAGTTATATATCAACTTACTCTTCTTTGAAATGGGAATAATGATGTTTGTCTTTTCCTGCCTCACAGGAGATAACAAATAAGATCTTTTTGGAGAAAGGTCCACAAAAAAATCCAAACTTTGCTTCATAAAGCAAATGGCATCCATACGGAAAGACAATTACAGAGTAGTGTTGATTAGAGGTCAACGTGTGATAGAAATGAGAATGTCATTAATGGTGATGGTTTGAATCCCTGGATAAACCAGGCTATGTCTATGAAAGATAGAATCCTTTTTACTTTTCTTTAAAACCATTCTTGTGAATTACTGCCACTGCCTCACTATGTCAGAACGTTACTTGCACCTGGACCTCTGAACTATGTTACATTCAAGGCTTGAACCAAGCCTGGCTACCAGAAAATGGAGAAGGGGAAAATTACCCCTATCATGAAGTGGCAGTTCTTCAGACAGCAGTTGTGAATGGCCTAAATATCAAATTCATGTATATACCAAGGCACATCCCACTACCTGAAACAATATGGCTAGACAGACACAAGCTGCCCTGAAAGGAGGAAATAACACAGGCCTCAGACTAGGCCTGCCAAACATTATCTAGTTCACACTCTCATTTTTAGTCTAGAAAAACAATACTGCCATGATCATCTATAATAAGAAAAGAGGGGCTGGTAGGGATCAGGGAGAAAAGGTAAAATAGAAAGAAATAGAAGAAAAGTAAAATTTTAAAGGAGGAGAAGAAAATAAGTGGGAAAACTCATCTGTAACCATAAAATCACATCCTCACTTTTGTCAGTGCTTTCTCCCAATTCTCTAAGAGTTAAAGGCTGCCAAGTAATAGGGCCTGCAGAGTTTTCCCTTGGGTCGCAGCCAAGGCCAGTAACCCTGCTATTAGAGACCTGCCAAGCTTTGTCAATGCAATCTGCTGAATGCCTTGAGTGACAAGCGATCAATATTCTCCACTCTCATGGGTCATCACAGGTGACATAGGCCTAAGTAATAAAACAGCCCTGGCTGCCTCCTCTAACTTAAATGCTTCCCCAGCCACAATATTTCTTTTTTGTCTAAACGCCTCTAGCTAAATTTCTCTTAGATCGAACCATCTGATGGGGATAGAGATTCTGAGGAATTGCAATGTGTCTGAATTGATGCTAGCCAGTGAAAGCTCAGTAGACTGGAGAAATAGGTTCAAATAAATCGAAAATGACTAGCTACAGAGTTGTAATCTGCCAGCATCAGACCCTGTAGCAACAAGCCAATATGAAAAAAAGCAGGCTGACAGCCAGACACCACCAAGTCACCTGCTGAAATGAGAACCCATTTTTTCTCCACTGCTGTGTTGACAATAGGCACTTTCTCTGTGACATCTCTGGTGGCAGGAGGGGAGGGGGAAGTGGCAGGAGTTCCTCATATTGTAGAAAGCCTTCATTGTTGTATGCCATCAATAACTACCACTGTTCTCCAGAAATGAGGAAGAGCCCTCAAAGGTGGGTTTGAAGGGAAGGCATGAGGGTTTGCTGTCTTCCGGGACCACAGACCACGTATCAGCATCTCCTTCCACCCCACTGGTTAGACTGCACAAAAAGCTCCCTCCTGCCCTCTGACCCTACAGAGAAGCAGCCACAGACAAACAGGAAAGGCATGAAGTGATGCACACGTTTATACGAAGACTCTAGAGAGCTTCTAGTCAGGATTCACAAATGGAATTAGATTCCTCAGGCAGTAGTTTCTGAGCAGATGATAGAAAGCTCAAGTCGATTGACCATTTAACCAAATCAGTGACTTTATTATAGACTGTTATATCCAGAAGGGAAAAATAAAGGTCTTAAGAGTCCTTTCAATGGCCTCAGAGAAGTATATTTTAAGCAATTCACATTTTTTTACATTTAAACTTCATATTTTCAAGTATTAAGGCTTTTATTATACCAAGTGAAATTCTGTTCCATTTAAATACCTTCTGTTTAAACTTAAATAAACACATATATTCTTGGCACTCATCCAATATCCTAGGAGTGCCACCAGGCTGACTGTGTAGGTATCCCACACATCCTCGTGCTTATCCTTTCTCCTTAAAGCACCCATGGCTCCAGGAGGGCACAGAACATCAGAGCAAACAAGACCTAACTAAAATTGCTGCTGAAAACCAAAGCTTCCAGGACCAGGTTCCCCTTTAAAAATAAGAGTATGAGTATTTACCCTGCTTGGAGCAAAAAAATAGAAAATGGAGAGGTTTATGACTTATAGTCTTGGTCAGACTGATCTGCTCTCATTTAATTTCTAATTATGTTTAAATTATTCTTTATCTGCATTTTTTACTTCCTATAAAAATTACAAAAATTATCTGCATGTCAAAAGACATACCAAACACTTTCTTATTAGAACAGGATGGTACCCAATGATACTTGAAAAGCTGGTACTGAGCCAGCATATTTAATTTTTTATACTCTGACATTCATGCATTATAATTTAGAGGGAAAAAACAGTAAAAATAAGGCACTAATAAAGATTCTCAGATTTTTTAAAAAATGGCCTTTTACAGAGGTTGACAGAGGGACTTTCTTTCAAAGGAAAAAAATTACTTGCAATTTCTATTCAACATTATTTGCCCCAACCCCCACCCCACCCCACCCTCCGCTGATAAAAAAAAAATAGAATTATTACATGGTAAGTAGCTAATCTGTAATAGGCAATGTCACATGATAGATCTCACAAAATAACCTAGAATGAAGAAGCCTAATGTAGGACAGAATTATTGGGATAGACATTTATTGGTAACATTAAAACCTAGACTATTGGAATTAATTACAAAGGAAGAATCTGACCTAATTGATCCTACATTATACAGCTAGAAATTAATGGTGAAGTTGAAGTCCTAAAAGATCAAGCAATCAATAAATGACTGTATGAATGCATCTGCGAGGGTGTTTAAAACCTTGCCTGGCACATCCTGGGACTCAGTGACCCTCATAAACAGTGATTCTAACTAAGGGTTCTCTGGCTCACACATACCACGTAGGACAGAGGCCTAGCTAACTCAGCCCAAGTAGAATGAGAGAGAATTTTCTTCTGTATATGACTCCATGAACCCTCTAACTGAGGCTAACTTCTGCCTCCCTGACCTCGAGAGGTCAGGATTCTCGCTAATTCCTCTCTAATCACGTGTAGGCCTTGGTAGGCCTTGGGATCAGTTGGCCACATACTTGAAAGGGAAAAGTGACTTTATCTAGTTCCCCAATGCTTCAGAAAAAAAAATACATGAAAGCATTAAGATGCAAGTGACAGTGAAATGTCTTAGTGGTAAAAAGAAATCTCTAGTCCAGGATGACTACATCAATCCTTCTGGATTACCACTACTTATAGAAAGGTCTCAGACTAAAAAAGGTTACTTCTACAAAAAGTGCCGAAGCCTAAGGCAAAACAAGAGATCACTTGGATTTCATTCTGACATGTCTGAGCATTTCTCTGTGGTTAGTTAAGAACTTCTGCTTTGGTAAGAGAGTATGTCAGCCAAAGAAGTGATAGGAAGCTAAAGTGGTTATATTAATCACTTAGTTGATACGATTACCTTTCTTCTGTTAAGCCGCATTCATTATTAAACGAATACTGTCAATTCACTCTGAAGATACAGAAAAGTGTCCTGACAAGTTGCTGCCACTATCTATGGCTGTAATACATCAGAGGAATACAAAGTAGAAATGCAACATCGTTGGAAACAAAATCATTTATCATTATAAAAAGTAATACATACTTTTTGTAGGAAATAAGTCTACTTATGTTCTGCCAGTCTAAAGATAATCACTGTACATATCTGGGTGCATTTCTCCTCGTTTTTGGTTTATTCTTGTTCTTAATTTCTCTTTTCCTACACTTAACTCAAGAAATACTGTTTGTGTGTATACATTTTTAAATAAAATTAACATTGTAAATATTTTCCCTTGAAGTAAATACTCTTTCAAAGTATAACAACCTATGCATAATATTCTAAAATATAAAAATAACATAAATAAACCATGCATTGGCATGATATGGAATCAACTGTATGAAGCTTCTCTTCACATTTAATTACTATCTCAGCATAATGTCCTAGACAAAGGATTAATGGATCAAAAAGTGTTAACATTTTAAAGAATCCTGAAACATTATAAAAAGGCTTGTAAGGCTTGTATAAAATTGACTGATAAACTATTTTTTCTAGAAATGACTAGTCTCATTTCCACAAATTTTATTAATTTCATAAGTGGAAAAATAGTACCTCCTTGTGACTTTTAATTGCATTTCTTCAACTATTATGAATACTCCATTCTTAGATATTTAATTCCCATTCTCATTCCAAACCAGACTTTATTGACTGGCAGTAAATTGAACTAAATTGATTGAGAAAAGTTAAATGCCACAAGTCTTCAGAGGAATTACTGTTTTGATGATAATTCTCTTCTGATTAAAAGGAAGCAATTGGAAATGAATCATAAGTTAATCAAACTGTACTTTTCATCTCTTTTTCCCCAGTAAGTAGTTTTTCTTAAAGAAATGAGAAATGATTATCATTAAGTGCCTAAATGAGAAAGATGTGTATCAAATCTGACACCATCACATACGCTAACGAGCCTCCCAATTGACTCTGCATTGACTTGGATACTGCCACACTCTAGAGTGTACACACATTTGTAAATAGCTCTCAGCGGGGAAAGGGGTGAGTTCCAAAAAGCTTAATCCCATAAAGCTTAAGAAGAAAATAAGAGACTTTAAGATTCTTAAAATTACTCCCTGGGTTAAAACCTAGAAGGTAAGATTTTTAAATGAAACTTCAGAAATGGGTTGTAAAGTCTTCTTACATACAGACAAGAAACATCCAGTTTTCATTTATTTTATCCATCAAAGATGACCTCAAATATGTCTTCCCTTGAGAAAAATTAAAACCAAGACCCTTTTTTACTAGGTAGGAATAATGGACCATTCATCTCTAAAGTAAAACGTAAGATACTTTAAAATGATCTCTTTTTAAACATATCTTAGTGAAAAGTTTATCATTTATGATCAATCACGATTGAGAAACTAGTCAAAAGTTATTTCAACTGCCTTATAGATATGGGCTGTTGAAGCAAAAATTGGCAAGATTGCACATGTGATTTTGAACCATGAATTTACAAAAATGCTTTTAAGTTAGAGCAAAATTTTCTACACTGATTTATTTCTTATTACTACAGAACCAATTATTTCTTCAGAATGCAAAGTTCTGTGTGCAATATCACTGCTAACACTCAAATGAGTTTGTGAGAGTTAATTCGTTCTTAGTCAAAATACAATTCAGAAAAAGTTCTACCCAACAAAGTTTTCAGCCTAAACATTTTTTTTTTTCTTGGGTTTGGAAGACAAAAGGTAAATTAGACCTTCCTTTCATGTTAATTTAATGCACTGGCTTAGCCATTCAGTTTTCTTTTTATCATGGGGGAGGCAGAAAAATATAAAATGAAATGTAATAAATACATCATCAAAATTTGTCAGGGGGAGCGTTGGAGTGGATAGGAAAGGCTGATGGAAGATGATGGACAGAGTAAGTTTCCACAAGTGATTTGTTCAGGTGCTATATTAGGGATATCTTTACACACAAACATAAAGATATGCCATCCTTCTGCCCCACTTTACATCTCAGTTCACTCGGCTACTCATTAACTTATTCATTTGTTCATTCATTCATTCATTTTTCAACAATTACTAATACCTACTATCAACTCTAGTATTACAAATATGAATAGAATAATCCCCAGGTTAGATCTTAGAGCAGAAAGACATGTAGCCCACCAACAAAGTATTATCTGCTATCTGGAAAGATAGGAACAGGGGATGAAGCAACTCACGATACTATCAACTAAAGTTCACATGCTTGTGGAGGTCTAATAGCATCCTACATTAGAATTCTGAGCTCCAAGGCAAAATTTCACAAGGGGACCTCCTCTCCGAATGCTATGACCCTTAAAATGATGTTCAGCATTCAGTTTGGTTGGTTTCTCTTCAATCCCAGGTCCATCAAATACCATATTTACCCTTAGGTCTATATGACCAAATTACTCCAAATTACAATTCTGGGTGAAAACAATGACCAGTGCACCAAACAGACCCCACTTGGAAGGCATCTGAGTAAAGAAAATCTAGGCCTTGTCCCTCAGGAATAATAAACTCTTTAGTAAATGACAGAGAGCAGCATTATTAGTGGTGTGTAAAGAAGATAAACTACTTTCTTTTGTTCCAAGGCCTAAACTCAGCTGTTGTATACTATCTGCTTGCTGAACTTGTGTTGCATCTACTGCTGTGTTAAAGGAGCTATTTCTGGAGCTGACCCCAGTATAAAAGCTGGGGTGAGCTGAGCTTTTCTGCCTATTAGAGTGAGCAGCAGAGCCAAGGGTGAACTTTTCTGAGTAGATGGGTCAGAGGACACAGACACTGATTCAGGTTTAGCTGACAGCGCCAGGCAAAGCATTTCTAATCTCCCCAGTTGGCACTAAATCAGCATGGCATACACGAGCCCTTGACAGAGGACAGACAAATGGGACTCACTAAAAGAATAAAGAGTGGCCTGGTGAAGCACAGACACTGAATACGATGCAGAGCCTTCATTTCTCAGGCTAAAGACACTTTGCCGAACCCACATCCATTCAGGACAAGTCTTGGCTTGTCTGTAGTAAAATGGCACCTTCTAGTCTGATCCTGAGAGATGGGACAATGCCCATTCCAAGAATTTAGAACTCAGTAATTAAAAGGCATACTCTTGCCTCGCCCTCTAATTTCTGTTGCCTGGAGAAAAGAAAAAGCAAAGCAAAAATTAAGAAGATGTCATCCAAACCATTGTCATCACCCAGTGCAGGGTAATTCATGGTTTGATTTTCTTAGGGCCCTCTCAACAATCAATCACGCCAAGCCACACAGCAAACAGAAACATGAGCTCTTTTCTGTGGTGTTCCATTCAAGTTTACAAACACATCTCAAGAAGGGAAAGGAGGAGAGACAAACAAAAATTCAGACAAAATGACCTTAAAAGGAGCACTGCTAGTGGTGTGCTAGGATTTTCCTAACACCATGTGTTGCCTTTACAGAGCACCTTTTGTTTGTGTCATCTTAAACCCTCTACGAAGTGTTATCTAAGAGATTCCTGGTTTACTGATGAGAAAAATGAGGCTGAGAGACAATAAATAACTTGCCCATGATCACATTGCTAGTAAGCTAGAAAAATGGGATCCTAACATTGCTTGGGGTTAAGACTCCAGAATCTTTCTCATAATCACTCTGCTATACAAATATACCAACCTGTTAAGTGTGTAAATGGAATTTTTATATATCAAATCCCATTTAAATCCAGTAGAGTAACTTGCTTTACAAGGACCCCTAAAGTGAACCATTTTAAAAGAGAAAAAAAAAATCACTAGCAATGAGAATAACCACCCTGATTTATCTTATAAATTTAAATTTTTGATGATCATATCGGATTAAAATAAGGCCGATCTACAAATGCTGAACACAATATGACTGCCAGCATCCACCAAGCTGCTAGCAGTGATAGCAGGAAAGCGGTAGCAGGCAGGCTGCCTTACACTCTGAAGAGAAGCCTTTAACTGAGTGGACTCTCATACATAAACAAGGTTTAAAGTGCACTCTTAGTTTACAACTCATGCAACCATAACTTGCCTTCACATTAGAAGCAACGACTAACAGGTCTCCTTAACAGAGGGAAGCTAAGACAGTCTCTTACCTTCAGGAAAAGAAGATATTATACTTACTTGAAAACTGACCTAGTAAGAAAGACTGAAAGGTGTAGTCTGGAAAGTGATATTGGCAGGAAGGATCTAGGCAGGGTCTTCTGCCTCCTAGTCCATTATCTAGTTCCTCTCCAAATTCTACCCAGGTATGCTTCCACTGACCTCTTATCCCAAAACAACTAAGCAACTTGTAACTAATACTGGGGTGCAGGTGAGTCAAAACTTTCTCAAATATTACATCAGCCAGCTATTTTATAGGCTTCAAGAGCTTAGGGATTGATTTAAGATGAGAGAGATGGGCTATAATTTTTAAATGTCATAAACGGAGATAAATATCACTGTGGAATGATCAAACCAGCTTAGGAAATGAAATTGGAACTTTTAAAAAGACAATGTGTATTGGGATAAATACTATGCATCTTCTATAGAAGATGCATAAAGTAACTGAATTTGCATAAAGGTTTCAGAAAAAAATAGTAAGAATATTTCAAATGAAAAGTAAAAGCATTTTCTCTACATAAACAAAAGACTATGAGAGAAAGTAAGAAAGAAATAACTTGAAATTCTACCCACGAGCTACTCTCAAGTTAAGTTCATAAACAGCTAATCTACTATGACGTTTCTTTTGCCAAACTATAATATTAAAGGTATTAAGTATTCTATGTCTATATAGTACTTAGCATAATATTACCTTAAGTGTCTTTTATTATTTATGTTATAGTAATATCTTTCAAATTACTATTATTACAAAAACTATTAATAGAGGCTAATACTTTTTTTCTTTTTTTGCAAATATAAGACCTAGCTGTTTTATTTATTGGATTATATTGCTCCATTCTTTATCTCTGTTTTAAAATCTTAATAGGAAGTTTTAATTAACTTAATATTTTAATATCAATCTAACGACTCTTACTCCCCTCTCGAGAAAATTAAAATACTAATCTGTTACATTCAAGGATAAAAATACCAGAACCAGGAATGAGGTTGTTGTGCATTTGGGATTGAGGAACTGTCATTTAAGTATCTTCCATGTATGTCAAGCACTCTGCTAGGTTCTTAACGTCCATGATTTCATTCCAGCATCACACCACCACCACCAGAAATTACTATCTTCATTTTACAAATAAGTAAAAATCTAATATTTCCAATGTCAAATTCCTCTCAACACTGAACCAGAATGGACCCCCTAAGGTCACCTAGTTTGACCATCTGCCTCTAATTAAGCATTAGAAGCTGATAAAATTCAAAAAGAACATAGAGATCCACCTAACTCCTCATTTTACAGAAGATAAAAATGAGGCACCAAGATGTCAAAGGACATAGGTTTGTTCACCGAAGTCAGAGAAATGGAAACACCAGGTTCCTATCACTCATGCTCTGCTCAGACCACACGCCTCTGCTGGATGCAAGCAAGAAAGGCTGGGCAAGCAGCAGAGGGAGCACGCACAGAAGAAGGAGGTGGGTTAAGAAGAGGGTGCGCCTGAGCCCCACTGTTGCTTTCTGGGAGACAATCTATACACTGTGATGGCCTGGCAAAGTGCACAGAGGTCAGAGAGTATGACATTGATACTTTATTGTGCTACTTCTTAAACTACTCTTTTTCTTCATCTGTAAAATAAGACATTGTAATATTATTCTTCCTAAGATTGAGATTACATGAGCTATGTTTGTAAGTAAGTGGTCAATAAACGGCAATTATTAGTACAACTTGTCCTGTCTCTCTTACAGCAAAAGCCTTACCTTCCCCCTCCCTCAATGCCTTTACAACAGTGGTTCTCACTCATTGTTATGGGCCGTTCCCAGAGTTTCTGGGGTGGAGTCTGAAGATTTGCATTTCTAACAAAGTTCCCAAGTAAAACTGATACTGCCATATTTTTGCTTTGATAGTTTTCTCCTCTATTTTAAAAATCTCTCCACTTTGAGAAGCACAGCTTCTTGATCACTTAATTGCCATTATACAATGTTCTTCATACTTCTCTTTACTCTTTTATGAAAATCTCATTCACTTGGACCAAAACTACAGGGAAGGCCAGTCTAAAGTGGTAAACAATTACATTTTTACAATACAACAAATTATTGCTTAATAAATGTCATTTTATTACTTTTAAGTCAATTTTCTTGACCTAAGCAAGTCAAGTGAAGGCTTAACTAGCTGCTTAAATAAGTAATAGTACTTAACAGTTCCCACCTCAGAAATCTACCATGGCTCCCATGGCCTCTCTAAGGAAGTCCATCTTCTTTAGCCCAACATTAAAGGTGCCCAAAGCCTACCAGCCACAATGTGCATTTACCACGCTCTCCATGCAAACAGGGAATCTCGCACTGCTCCAACCTGTGTGTTCACACCAATCCATCCTTTAAGGCCCTAATCAGATGCCACCTCTTTTACATATCATTTCCAGATCCCTGATTCCCATATAACTCTTGCAATTTCTCTATTATATTGGGAAATATAAACATTTTTAAAGTAACACATGTAAATATTAAGATCTGCATACTGAAACTTAAACAAAGATGTTTAGAGGAGCTTTATTTATATTTGTCAAAACTTGGAAGCCACCAAAATGTGCTTCAGTAGGTAAATGGATAAATAAAACTTTGGTACATCTAGACAACGGAATATTATTCAGCGCTAAAAAGACCAATCAAGTCACAAAAATACACGGAACAAACTTAAATGCATATTACTAAGTGAAAGAAGTCAATTGTAAAAGGTTACATGTATAATGCCAACAGCATGACATTCTGGGAAAAACTAAACTATGCTGACAGTAAAAGATCAGAAGTTGCCAAGGACTGGGGGGAGTGAGGGACGGGGCATGAATAGGCCGAGCACAGAGAACTTTTACGGCAGTGAAGCTACTCTGTAAGACACTATAACAGTAGATACATGTCATGAAACATTTTTCAAAACCCATAACTATACAATACAAAGAAAGAACCCTGATGTAAGCTATGGACTTTGGGTGGTGATAAAGTAGGTTCAGTGATTCCAACAAACATACCACTCTAGTGGAGGATGTTGATAGTCTTGGAAGCTGTGCATATGTGGGGGCGTATGGGAACTCTCTGTACTGTTAGCTCAATTTTACTATGAACCTAAAATTGCTCTAAAAAAAATAAAGTTTATATACAAAACATGATATCTATCTATATCACTTTTCTGATTTCATCCAGACCAGTGTTTAACACTATCATCATCATAACTGAATCCTCCATAAACTGGTTACTCTTAATAAGGAATGATAGGAGGATAAGTAAGAAGTCATTGGATTCCAATTAGTTTAAAAAGAGAAAACTAGTACATAGCATGTTTCCTCCTGAAGGGAAAATTACAAATATTCCTTTCTCTTCTGTTTCAAAAGTCTTTAAAATTGTAAGAATTTTTAAAGCTTCTTTCCAATCAGCATAGAAATTGACTGCAAATGCCTCCTGGAGTTCAAATAATGCTATCTGGAAGCCAGGGTGCACACATGGAAACTTACTTTTCTTTTAATACTTTCCAGGGAAACTTACCTCAGAATCAAGTTACTATTTTTTTTCATAAGACCTTAATGCTACTCTACTGAAAGAACAAGGTCCTGAATGGTTTTGTAAAACTCCAGACACGATGGAGTTTATAGGAGAAAGTCAGACTGGCCCTAAACACAGCTGGTTTCATCAGACATTTAAGTGAACGTCCAGCTTGGCTGCATTACTGGATTTTTAGAATATGCCTCTCAAATCACAAAGTTAAAAAATAAATCAGACTGTACTGAATGGCTTATATTAGTTTCATTAATGCCTCAATGTCAGCAAAATCTTTCATCTGGGAATTATTCAAAAATATAGAAGGTTCTGTCACTAATAGAAGCCATTCCAATGGGACATGTGTTTCTTTACCTTTATTCCCATGACTAAATGTCTTTTTGATGTCTTTTTATTATGGCAGACACAGTCATAACATTCCCTTAACATCAGAACTCTTAAAGTTTTATTAACTCTTTGGATGGTGGAAAAACTTAGAGGGGAAAGGCTAATGATAACAATAATATAGTGGTAATATTTTGAGCACTTAGCATGTACCAAGCACTGTGTAAGCTCTTTACATGCACTGCCTCCCAAGGACACTTTCCCTTTTACACTGGCAGACACATTTCATAACATGGCACAGAACAATGGGCTTGGAAACCCTGGAGAGCTGCTAAAAGAGAAGCAGAAAACAGAGCCTACCATTTAAAGAGTGGGTTTTGTGCTTCAGCTTTCTATCTTTACAGTAAGAATATAAATACTTATCCCACATGAATTTTTTTTTTTTTTTAAGGAATAGCTTTGAGGTAATGTAGGTAGAGTACCTGAAAAAGTGACTACCCACAGTGGACCCTTTCTCTGGTATTTCTGAGACATTTTAAAAGATAAAGTCTAAAACTTGTAGATACCTCACAGAGGCACCAATCCTGCCTTTAAAATGCTTCCTTTAATATTCTCCTCTCCATGCTCAGGGCCCTAATGCAGATGGTCAGAATCGTCTGTCTGGTTCTAGTAAAAGTTAACTAACCTAGTTCCCTCTCCCACATCGATATTTTCCTAAACACATACATTCACTGAGATGTGTTCCAAGGCACGGAGGATATGGCATGGGACAAATGAGAGAAAAGCCTTACATTCCAATGAGGCAGAGAAACAGAAAGACAGAACAAGTATTGAGGGAAAACTGCTATGAAGGAAGTGCATGGATGAAGGTGATGAAGCAGGCACTCAGGACACACTCCCAGAGTGATAAAGTATGAAGGCTGAAATATATCTCAGCATGCCAAGAACCATTTCAGGCTATAAATAGTAACTGCGAAGATTCTAAGATGGGAAGGGTCTTACCACATCTGACTAACAGATCCTGTCAATACCCCACCTTATAAACCTCCATGACCAGTGCTTGTGAAAACTCATTTAACCTTTAGAGGCAAAAAATTGCTTTTATGTCTAATGCAGTTAGATGACTGACCACGGCTTCTGTCTGGGAATTGGAAAAAGCTAGAGGTCTGCAGCACATTGGTAACCTATGGCTTAGAGCAGTCTCAGTACAACAGAGCACAACAGTATAGCAAAACGAGGACTCTTACAAATGGATAATCATTATCACTGAAGTTATTTGAGACTTAAATCAAATCTAGAATTAAAAAAAAAAAAACAAAATGAAAGTCATGATTCTGAACAGAGAAACATTTAACTGAATAGGGAAAACCTTAAGCAGGTGTGTTTACATAATCTCAGTAGTACTTTTCCGTGAATTGAAGTAGAAGGAATGGAGCAGAGAAAATTGCCCAAAGCTAGAAAGAAACAAGTGGCATTCCCATTTAAAAAGAAAGAGAATAAGTTATACTATGAGAAGGAAGAGGAGACCAAACTAGTGAGATTAGAACTAGAATGTTCAAACTAGAAGAAAAGTTTGAGAGGCTATTTTACCTTCCCCACCCCTCCGCCTTAGAGGTTAGGCCAGAGAAATCTATGGTTATCCAGTGATTTGATTATAATTAGTTGATAGTTCTGGAAACCAGAACTATGGAACCTAGGCTTATGGTTTTTTAATACCACTTATTTTGATAACATTCTGTGAAAGATTCTAGAATGAATTACTAAAGGAGTCTTTTTGTGTATTTACAAAAAGAAGCAGTGATCTCAGGAGTCAGAATGGGGTCACCAAAAATATCTTATCAGAAAAATCTTGTTTGTTTTTATTTAAAATAAGTAACCAGTGCATCAGGAGCTTGTGGTAAACACTGCATATCTGGCAAATGTCCATCTCGAATCACACTTTTGTAGAAGGAAAGAGAACACAGGTAGACAGACATAACTAGGTGAAAGATCGTAATAAATTATTCAAATTAATAAAGTTATTGTCAGTGTAACAGCAACACAGAAAGGGAAGAAAAGACCAGAGAAGAGAAGCAAGAGGAAAAGGAAGAGCAGGGGAAAATGAAAGAGGACAGAGTAGGAAAGAGAACATGGAAAGGGCCAAGTAAACAAGATGGAAATTTTTAAACAAAAGTTAAAAATGCCAACTTAAAAAAAAGAGAGAAACAACACTGGAAGGGCTTGTGCTACGCAACATGGTAGACAAGTAGCCACATGCAGCTATATACATATAAATTAGTGAAAATAAAATAAAACTCAAGTCAGTTCTTCAGTCACATTAGCCACATACAAGTACATATATGGCTGGTGGCTACCAAAATGAATACTGCAGATACAGAACATTTGCATCACTGCAGAAAGTTCTATTGGATACCATGAAGTATATACACTTTTCTTCCAGTTTTCATGAGTACCATATGAGATTATTTCTGCTTTCTTTCACTGGAAGTTGAAAACACAGATACAAACCTATCACCAAGGCACATACGACTTCTATTTTGCTATCTTTGGTGCTCTGTTACTAGTTTCTGATTATTCAAAAGCACCCAAAATGATGGCTGTCAAAACGAAGGTCAGTTGTGGTTACACACACACACACACACACACCCCCTCACTGAAATTGCAAATGCCAAAGAAGATACACTTTTGGTTTAGATTTTATAGCTCATTATTATTCCTTCTGGTACCTGGCCTGGGGTTGGGGAAGATGGCTATAGAGAAAAGCTTTCAATTAATATAGAAAATTCTTTTAAGTACTGCTAACAAAAGGGTCTCATCTGAACCTCGGGCCAGCAGTTAGACCCTTTGGAGTAGGGGGCCTTTAGAAAATATCAGCTCTCACACCTCAGCCTGAAGACTGGAACATGACCTCCAATCACTAAAATAAAGTAAAGAAACATGGACGTGCCCAGTTAAAAAAGGTATCTTGGTGTTATTTATTGTTATTTGTAATTTCTCATTTTATATAATAAAATATGCACTGATTTTGATCCCTAATTGAATTATAATTTTCTAGAAAGCAGAGATTTCTATATTCCCTCAAGCGAATAGCATATTGTTAAGTGCAGGACCAATGAACAATTAATATAAAGTGTGCTAGAAAAATCTCATTCTAGCTATTCTATTTATTTCAAATTTATTTTTCTTTACTATCTTCTTTGGTATCATCTCATACACAAAGCATGTAGGACTTGGAACAAGTATCATAAACTCTAACCCTAGCTGTGACTCTCAGAATGTTCATCTATCTGCCAAAGACTGTGGGATTCACAATATGGAAGCCCCTGGGGGATCTTTTGAGGAAATAGTCCCGATGAGACGGTGAGGAAAGACACCAGTCTGCAGAAAGCCTTTAGTACAAGCCTTGCAGAGTCTACTGACACACCTGCACATTTCTTCCCCTCTACTCCTGTTTGTGTCCATAGGCTGAGGCTCAGATTCAATTATCTAAGATGTCCCAAGACATCCTGGAAAGAGTGAAACTGGGCATACATTTTTTTTTTTCCTTAATATTCTGCGTTCCCTTGAGTAAGTTAACTCACATACTTGGTCAGGTAATATGAGCCATGAGATTGGGTCAAAATTTGAAGTCCTCAATATGTTTTCTAATAATCCGATGCTATTACAAATCCTGTTTCAATTTCAGAGTCTCCTACCTACCCTGCAGATATTTCAGGTCCTTATACCATAGACAATTCTTCATTCTGTTTCTACATCAAAATTAGTCTCTATAGGACCTTTACACTGAAGATAACACCTATATTTATTCACACATATATAGGAAACAAAGAAAATGAGAAGGTTTATCAAACAAGTTAAAGTCCTCAGTATGCCCGTCCCTACCCCAAGTTAACAAATTAGTTTTTTTCCAGGGAAGTAAGACCTCAACATTTGTTTTCAAATAATTTTAGATCATTCAATGTCATTCATGTATTTTACAGAATAAATTTGGTTTGTATAAAAAGGAAATAATAAGTGATAGAAAGAGAAATAATGTAGTATACTATATCTCTTATAAGAAGTATCGTCATTTAATAAAAATGACATGATCTTTGGAGAGACACAGGATTCAGTTCAAATCTTAGCTCTGTCACTAACCAACCTTATAACTAGGGCTATAGCTAGCCAATACAACACTTAGTATGAATTAGAAAAGAAGTGCTTCCTCTGGGCAAACACAGTCCTTACCTGCTACCTTGGCCGACTGCCTCAGGCACTGAACAACTTGTAACCCTACATATATGTATATGTTATTTTGGAAAAATCTCTTTAAGCTTCAGTCACCTCATCTTCAAAATGAATACAATATCACCTCATTGGCTTGAAGGGAGGATTCAACAGGGTAAAAATAAAGCACCCAAGCATGGAGTCTGAAGAATTAGGGCTAACTACCTAGGAAATATTATTTCTTACCTCTATGCTTCTCTTTGGCCAGTCATCTATATGGTCAATATCCCTGGAACTTCCTATTAAGAATGGATTACACTCTGCCATTGAAAGTAGTAAATGTGTTCAGGATTTAGCCACTGCCTAGGAGTTTTACTACAGAGGATGGATGCTGACATCCGACTTGAGTGTTAAAGCCTGCTCTCTGTATGCCCCACTGCACTGCACAATACTAATCATTTAACCTGTATTTTCTCCAATTCATTTCTTTCAAAAGTGATTGCCTGTTGTAACCATACATTGTAGTATACAGGACACTAGTTTTAAATTTCACTCCATAAATCCCATCTGGGAAAGCTTTTAAATCCACCCAATGACTAAAGTGGGTAAATAGAAATCTTACCCACATAAACCCCAAGCCTTAACCACTCCCATGATGTTCAGTCATTTCTACTCTGGGAACAAATCTGAGTTCTTTTTTCCTAAATTAAAAACTCATTTGAAAAAAAGTAGTATTAAACTACTCCATAAACATAATAAACCACACTTAAATCTTGGTTGCAGTAAATATCTCTTGCCTACAGCTATTATATTCCACAAGTAAATTTTTAAGTTTGCCAGCAAAACAGTATATTTATTCTGACCATGATTTGCTTTCTGCGGCTTGATGTTCTCTTGTGTTTCTTTCTGATGTTTGCGGGGGTGAGTGGAAGGAGTGGTAGTCTGTCCAGAAACCTGTAATAGATTTATTCAGAAGACAGCAGTGCTTTTAAAATATTCCTGCTACCTCACTGTGAGGTCACTTTAGGCTTCAAGGCAATAATAGCAAATGAATGGTGGCTGGGTAAGTAGGAACTCTTTGAAATTGAAACAGGATTTGTAATAGCATCAGATTATTAGAAAAGCCTCTCTCTTGTTTCCTTAGTGATTAAGACTATGCAAATTAGTTTGAAAAATGAGCAAATTTTCTAGCAAGGTAAAGATTCTGGGCACACATTTCACTCAAAGGCCTAGGCAGCACTTCAAAATGAGCTAACATACATTTGCTCAAATAAAAAACCTGTCAGGGGTTGTGAGAGGTGCTTGTTATTACTTTATGAGTAATCACTTCAAGTAGTTATTCACTATAGATAGTACAGGTAAAAAGGATCTAGAGTAGCACAGAGAAGTTAGAAATATGCAGAAGTTATCCCAAACCTTCAATTCAGCCACTGATATTTAATATTTATGGGCCAAGATCCAACATTTCATCCCAATAAAATTCTGAGTTGGAGCTGGGACCCAAGAAGGCTGGCTAATGACAGAGTTGGAACAGGAAGGCTTACTTTTACATCACCACCCACACCATATATCGAAGAGAGTCCTACGCTTAAATTCTATAATCTAAAACTTCTTGCTTAGACTATGAAATACATTTCTCATAGTTAAAAACCTTGACAATTACTCATAAAAGACTATTTTTAAATTCCATAAAAATACTTAGATTTACAAAAAAATCTTCAGTTTTGTATTTCTTTGACCCTATATTTGTCATTCCTATGTTAGCAAGCTGAATTATCTCCATATATTTTTTAGTTTTAGGCAATTTGAAACCCAAAAATATGATGAAAAGAATTCAGCCAGTGGTAATGTAAATTGGTACAGCTTTTCCAAGAGACAATTTCATAATATAGGGCTTTAAAAAATAAAGACATACATTCTCTTTCACCAAAAATGAAGATGACAAGACTACTAAATTCTTCATCAAAGTGTGATTATTTACGTGAAATACCTGGAACAACCTAGAAGTCCAACAGCATGGACTTGGTTAAATAAACTATATAATGAAATGTTACTTATTTATTATCTAGCCATTTAACAAGTGACTAATTACTGATAATTGAAGATGCACAAAACAGTAAATTACAGAAACTGTCAAGAACAATATGCAGAGATTGATACTATTTTTGTTATTTTGTGTACACATTCTTAAAATGATGTGAAAGATTTAACTAAGATATCACTGGGTGATGAGATATGGATATTTTAACTTTTCCTCTTTTAATTTATTTTTATTAACCGACTTTTCTACAAGGAATATATATTAATTTTATAATAAGAAAAATGGTTTTGATAATAATCTTAGGTTTCATCTTATTCCTGCTTATATTTAATAGACTGAAATTTTGCAGATCATTATATTTTTAAGGTATAATACAGACTTCCGAACACATTCAAAATCATCAATGTAACAACTGTGGCTCACATACAAATAAATTAATTTGATCCAAAATAGTCACTGATCATCTATTTGCTAGGGATATAAAGATAAGTAAAGGCACTTCTCTGTCTTTCAGGAGTTTACCATCTATAGAGAATGAAATAAAGCAAGCTATACCTACTATACCATGAAAGTTCTAATGAAAACAAAAGCTTATGAGCTCAAGAATGGAGTACTAACTGGGCTCTCGGGGTTCAGAGACTGGGTATTAATGAAAGACACAAAGTATGTTAGAAGGACAAAGAGGGGCAAAGCCAAGACATAGGAAACAGCATGTGTGATGTAATGAAGATACAGAACATGAGAAGTGAGGTGACCAAGAAACTGCTGGGGGTATAAGAATGCATGATGCATAGAGAGAACAGCAGCAAATCTTATACAATAGACTCAAAAAGTAGAGAGATCTTAAAAGGCCTTGAAAGGCATACTTAGGTGTTTGGAAATCTTCTGAAAGCACAGTAGAGGAGTGTGTCATACTGTATCACCAGGTAGATAAAAATGATCTTATCTGCCTACCCACGGCTTCATTACTTTTAGAACATGCCTCCCTAAAGTACGCCTCTAGCCCAGACTCCCTCTCCTGTGCGCCAGGCCCATATTCCCAGCCGTGTATTATTTTATCATTTATTTACCATATGCTACATGAAATCTAATACCTTCCTCAAATTTAAGATGTTCTACTTCAAATTTGTCACCAAATTTTTAAACTATTCTACTCTAGAAAATCAGACCAGAATCATCCTCCTCCCTTCTTTCCTGCCACACCTCCACACTTTAAAAGCTGAAGACTGTGCCTTAAAATTTTTTAAATCTCTCACTCCTTCATTGAGCACCTTCTCTTTA
Source organism: Pteropus medius (assembly GCF_902729225.1). Classification (NCBI taxonomy): domain Eukaryota; kingdom Metazoa; phylum Chordata; class Mammalia; order Chiroptera; family Pteropodidae; genus Pteropus; species Pteropus medius. The sequence goes on from NW_024352787.1 coordinate 23,968,232, forward strand.
GTTCAAGTATCTGACCATATCTTGGTTTCAGTCTCTTTAATGTTCCACCATGCATACCACAGTATTGTCACTAGGAGTGATCTCTCCAAACGACAAAAAACAATACTCTACTCACTGGTTTCAAAGCCTCTGAGGGCGCCTTATGGCCTACCACATAAAATGTAGTCAAATTCTGCCTCCTGATGGGGTTTTCTTCTGCTCTTTAATATACTAACAGTTTATATATGGGAGTTTCTTAGTATACTAACAGTTGGTTCAGATCTAAGCTAAAGCTACCTCACAAGAGCAAAGAGATAGGATACAAACAAGCAAAAATACACAAAGACGTGAGTGTCTCTGCAATAGCACCATGCCGTACTAAAAGATGGATCCCATAGTATGTGTCCCCCGAGAGCTCTGTGAAGGTTAGTGTTCTACCTGGAATAGCACAGGTTTTCAATAGATTTGACAAAATGGATAACTTTTAAAAAGTCAAGAAGTTCCTGATCAATTCACATGCCATATACAATTAAAAATATAAACTGTTTTATGTAAGATACAGTGGCAATACTGGCCTGTTTAAGACTTTTGATGATAAATTTCTTTAGGACCATCCTTACCTTAAAAAGATCCTTCCATGGGTGAAACTCATTAAACATTCTATCACAAACATCAATTTCACCATGACAAATTTACCAGCACCCCAGATCACCCACACACTGCCCATTAGCCTAAGAGACCTGTTCTAGAGTGCAGTCTAGTGTCTTCACCAGACTACAAGTTTTAATCAGCAAAATAAAAACCAACTGACTCTCAGGTCATTTTGCCCTATTAAATAACACATCGTAATGCGGTATTAAACTTGTTTTTATATACATGTGCACACATTGCCCTAAGAGTCAAACAGTTCCAGGACAATATAGAACAGTTACTCTCTAAAACAGAATTATGAGGTTATTATCTCTTTAATAGAATATAATAAAGATAACTACCAAAGGCTCAGAATTGTTGACCAAATACTTAGTGACAGGGAAATATGACAAAAAGATACAGTACTACTACTGAATTTATATCAAGAAAGAAATTGGTTTAATCTACCAAAAGTTTCATTTTATAGTGTTCTAATTATATGTCCCAATAAATGAGCTTCCCCTTTTGTTCATTTACTTTCCCATTTTTAATTACTGCTGCTTCTATATTTCAAAAAATATATAGACTGATTGCTAAAAGCCAACAGCTTCCATTTGATTGAGAGCAGAGGTTAAGCTTGAATAATCTATCAAAGTTTTACATTCTTTAACAACAAATAATAATATTTAACACTTACGTAGTACTTACGTAACATATGCAAGTTCCAGTGTGTGCTTTATATGTCTTATTTGACATATAGAATCCTTTAAGGTAGGTCCTATATTATTTTCATCTTAAAGATAGGGAAACTAGGCATGGGGAGGCTAAATCACTTGCTTCAGATCATACAAAGAGAAAGTGGCTGATATGGAAATCCAACCTAGAGTCCATTCTCTTAACTTCTAAACACTATCTAAACAGATGCGGTCTCTCTATTAAGATACTGAGAAGGAGGTTTAACAGAAAAAGAAGACTTATCAGCCTAGGGCATTCTAGTCAGTATTTCCTCAGAAATCTGCAGGCTATAGAAAACAATCTGTCCAATTTCATTCATACTTTGTCACCAATTTTGATTATTAATATGTTATCAGAAAGCACAGCATATTCATTCAAAAGTATAATTCTGAAAGCTTTACTGAATACTGGTCTGTTATTCCCTCCACTGAACAAGACAACTTTTAAACAGCACGGACAATAATAATGAGAGCTACAAATGTAAGTCATATATATAATTTTAAGTTTTTTAGTAATCATATTTAAAAACGTAAAAAGAGGTAAAATTCATTTTAATATTACTTTAATCCAATGTATCAAAAGTATTATTTCAACATGTAATCTGTATAAATTATTAAAGTGATACCTTCCATTCTTGTTTTCAGACTAAAGATCTAAAATCCAGTGTATTTTACACTTATAATACATCTCAATTACATATAGCATCATTCACATGCTCAGTAGCCACATGTGGCTAGTGTCTGTAGTAGTGGAACAGCACAGTCCTAGCATATATCCAATTGAGTAGTTAAATACAAAAAGATGCCTCTGTTCACATACTTCCTTTGTAAACTTTCCCCTGTATTTGACTATCTTCTTTAAACTAGAAAAAAAAGAGTGTATCCGTGTAATACTGTCAAGCTGCAGTGATGATCAAACATTAATTGCTAGTGAAGTATGTTCCTAGACAGTATGTCATTCTAATGTATCCTATAGAGTGGATTCAATAACACTTCCTTTAGCTCCCGTTTCATCACCTAATTGCTCTGTGGGACCAAATAGGGGGGTTGAATAAGGAAATAAGAAATGCAGATATGTAGCTACTTCTTAAAAAAACATGTTTGGTTAAGTCAAATTGCCTTTATTTTCAAAGGACAACAGTTCTCTCTATATATACTTGTCTACATGGAATATAGTCAAATCTATAGTTAAATCTGGTCATCTTATTGTTTTTCTTCAGTTAAAAGTCTAATTCACCCTAAATTCCCAGTCTGGATTTCTCTCTCAGCAGTCAATTTGACTCAACCAACATTAAATCAGTTGGGGGATGTCAGGGAGGAGCTGAGGGCTCCCATGGATGGTAAAGGCTATTTTTTATCACTTATGTTTCATTTACTCAAAAATTAAGTACATGTTAACCCTACCGCCCTACAATCGTGAAAATGTGAAAAATTAATAGGAGCAAAAGTTGTCTTTTTCCCCCCACTCAAAAGTAGTGAAAACAGAATCTAAGCTTTGCTGGATTATTCAATTTACTCAGTAAAAAGCAATCGATTGTTACTGACATTGCGCCCCGCCCCGCTGCGCTCGCATGCACGCACGCACGCGCGCGCGCGCGCACACACACACACACACACACACATATCAAAAAAAAAAAAAAAAAAAAGCAGAGGGTAGAGAGAGGAAAGGAGGATGTCAAAACAAAAGCCAATGTTAGAAAATTTACAAGGAAAAAGAACAAACATCCTCTTTGGGAATTACTCTAGGCTACACAGCAAAGAATTATAGCACATAAACTGAGGTTACATAAACACTCTAATAAAACCCAGGGTTGATTTATAGATGCAGCCTGTCTCACGCTTGCTTCCACAGAGGACCCACGCCTGAAAACCAGCAAGGCCGCCTGCTACCTCCCCAGCAGCATGAGGAGCGAAGTTATGCTGAAAGCTGCTGTGCCTCCCAGTTAGAGAGAGAATGAGAAAGAAGAGAGGGGAGAGGGGAGAGAGGAGAGGAGGGAGAGGCCATCCTTGCACATGGGGAAGGGGAAACTAAAAACACCGTAGATATTTATCTTTCTCTTTTTATTTATTTATTTTTATTAAAAATTATTGGGGTGACATTGATCAATAAAATCCAAAAAGTTTCAAATGTACCATTCAACAGTATGTCATATATATACTGCACTGTGTGTTCACCATCCATACATTTCCTTCCATCACCACATATTTGACCCCCTTTACCTCTATCAACCTCCCCCACCCCACTTCCCTCTGGTAACTAGTCCACTGTCCATGTCCATGAATCTCTTGTTTGTTTGTTATGCTTGTTTGCTGCTTTAAGCTTTTTATCCCACAAGAGTGATATGTGGTTTTCAACTTTTTCTGTCTGACTTACTTCTCTTAACATGATTATCTCAAGATATATTATCTCATGATTATCTGAACATCCATGTTGTTGCAAATGACAGTATTTCATCTTTTCTTATGTCTGAGTAATATTTCATTGTATATATGTACCATATCTTCTTTACTCAATCATCAATTTTAGGACACTTCGTTTGCTTCCATGCCCTGGCCACCGTGAATAACACTATGAACATCTGGGTGCATATATCTTTCTGATAGGTGTTTTCAGGTTTTTCTGAGTAAATAACCAGAAGAGGGATTGCTGGATCATATGGTAGTTCAATTCTTAGTTTTCCAAGGAACTTCCATACTGTTTTCCATAGTGGTTATACCTATCTCCAGTCCCACCAGCAGTGAAGAGGGTTCTTTTTTCTCCACATCCTTTCCAACACTTGTTATTAATCGTCTGGTTGACGAAATACCTTCTAACAGGTGTGAGATGGTATCTCATTGTGGTTTTAATTAAAGACAGGAAATAATGATATTTTGTGTGTTCACTGCCCTACTCTACAGAGAGCTCTCCATCTCTACCCGCAAGCTCCAATCTGTATCATCACCAGGAACAATAAAATGCCAGTGCCAGGGCAATTAGGACCAAATCAGAAGTGTTCAGAAAATGGCAAGATTTAAAGGAGCTTCGATATTTACAAATAAAACAATGAGACAGAACAATGAGATAGAACTTACCTACATTCCAGAACAACATGCTGGTTGAGAATAAAATGATTATGTCTCTCACATTCTCAGACACAGAGAAAGAACTATTAAAATCAGCTTGATACATGGAAGTTGAAATGTATGGAGGCTCCAATGATAATCCGATGAGGCTGTCTGGTAAACTGGCTCAGATAAATTAATTCACAGAATCGGTGAACAAATAGACAATTCTTTTTCCAAACCCTCTTCTATTCCCCAACTCCCACTCCACAAAAGACCTGACTTCAGACCTTGACTATCCCTAGGAACTGCATTACTTTTTTAATGCTAGAGTTTTTTCACCTGTTCTAATAGCTGCTTCAATGAAGTATCTTACCAACATTCATTTATTACCACTTTCCTACACATTGTTCTTCATAAAAGACAATGGTAAATGGAGAAACAGCCTTGATGCAATGTATACCATAATTATGTTCAATGTTTCTGAAGGAAAAAGAAGAGGCAAGGAAAGGAAGAAAGCAAGCTTCACAGAGAGAGAAGGCTTACCATATATGATCCTGGCATTTTTATCAAATAAAGCTAATTCTACCCTTCAAAAAAGATGTTTTATTTTTACCAGCAGCGAACAGGTAGGCCTGGCTATGAATCTGCCTTACTCATACATAATAACATCAGAGGACGTTGATAATTTCTTTCTAAGTCAGCCTTGAAAATAAAAAGATAGATTATGAAAGTTCTTTAAATTTTATTTTCTTAATTTAATTTGATGAATCTAAAATTCAATAGGCTATGATCAATCATTTTAAACTCAAGATTTAAAAAAAAAATGAGTGTATCCATATGAATGTAGTTCACCTTTCACATATAAAATAATTCTAAAATGTAGCAGATAATTAGACTGGCCTGTGAGAATGCAGAAAATCATATTGCTGCAATGTGTCTCCAAGCAAAATACTGGCTGAACTCCATGACAAGCATCTAGGTTTCTATCAGCTGGTTTATTAGGCTCACCTCACAGCAAACGTGCAACGAGAAAGAACCATAAGACCTCAAATAAACAGCTTCATTTCTGAGTCAATGGCCTTTTACAAGTATTCATAAAGCCTTCATGCATAATACAGAGGTGTCACTGGTGAGCCCGGGTTAAAACAGATTCTCCCTAAGAAACTTCCAGAACAAGACTGTGAAACAGAACTAAACAGTGCCATCTGGTGCGAGAAAAACAAGGAAAAATATTAGCTGGAACTACAAGGCATCTCATTTTAAGTCTCTACTTGTATTAGAATTAGTGCTTTACATTTTTTCAGGGAAAGACCCTAGTATTTCATGCACGATTATTTTTTTACACATTGAAAATAATGAACTTTTCCTTTTTTTAATGGAATCATTACAAAGTTTTCCATCAACCTAAACCATCAGCAATTGAGCAACATAAACTTAAAAACCACTATCACTCCTGGTGCCAGTTTTGATAGGATCTGCCTCATTTGTTTCAATAGGTATCTTAAGAATCTTATCAATATTTTTATCTTTTGAGTTTCTTTTAGCATGCTCTCTATTCAATAAGCATTTCCCCTATTCCTCTTTTCTTACAAGAAATAACATTGTTCAAGTAATATTTCTCCAATCCTTCTAATTTATTTTCAATATTTTACACTTTTTTGGAGGGTGTGATGTCCTACAGTTTTTAATGCTCTATTGAACACCTATTCTCTGTGCATTCTAGAAACTCCTAATCACTTGCCAATAACGAACACAGCATAATGAAACATCAATTTCACCAACAATTTACAAGGAGGCCAATTATTAAGTTAACTTTTCTATTTCAAACAGAAAATTTCAACTCTGCTAATACCATAAATACTTTATAACACAGCAATTCCAAGAATCGAATAAAATTTCACATGTTGCCAAAAAATGATGATACTAAGTTTACTAAAACAAAATAAAACACAACTCAGATAAACAAACTGGGGTATCTGGGAAAGAAAATAACTACCTCAACTATTACCATTAAAAGACAAGTTTTCCAGATTCTGTCATAATAAAATAATAATTCATACCCCAATCTATTTCTGATTATAGAATCACAGAATCTTGGGGACAGAAAAGACTCAGAGACCATTCTGAACCAAAGAGGTAATATATTGACTTCATCTTTAAAAAAAAAAAAGGTAAACACAGGTATGTACACATACATACAAACAACCTGAAAATGCCTGCATTCATTCTCCCTCTCTCAATGTAAGTAAATGATGCAATAAATCCTTTGAGCATATAGAAAAGCCAAAATAAAATGTCCCTGGCTGGCAGGTTTTATGCTTTGAGTCTTATAATGTGAATCATTGTGAATGAATCTACTGGAAGCCATATGAGAATTATCCTAATTATTACTGGGGAGAGGGAGAGAGATTCCTAAGCATGGGGATGAAACAGGGATCCTAATGAAAGCACAAAGCTAATCATGTCAATATTCTCCAAATTCAGGATACCTGGGGACATACTAAGAAATGAATTGTATAAATGGTGAAGAACAAAAATACTGAAATTAGTTAAGTTTTACAAATAAACATCTAAAAGAATACAAGGCTTTTTTCATTCCCTTTTCCACAAATCCTTTTAAGAGCATTTTAGAGTCACACAGAAACTTTTCCTCTTCAGTAGCCTGTAGATGGTGCTACTAACCTGTTTTTCTTTCTCCTGAAAATTGTTGCAGTTCATCACTAGAGGAAGCTAATTCATATTATTTTGTTCCTTGTAAAGCTTGAGGGGAGGGGTGTGAAAAATTATCCTACCTTTTCAGTGATCACTCTGTACTTATACATGGATTTCTTTCTTTAGAATATATAAGAGCTAATAAAAAAATACTGTTTTATAAACAATGTTTAAAATCAAATTATTATAGATATCTGCTGAATGAAGTGAATGAAGAGGTGAAAAAAGCCTTGGAGATCAGCTCGTGTACCTCTACCTCCAGACACACACAATTAACAGTTGTGAAAGCTACTCGCCCAGAGTATAGAAATGGCGCCTGGGTGACCAGTGGCTGCTTTACATCCTACACCCTCCATTACTAAATGCCCACCCACCAACCCAGCTAGCCTTACAAAGCAATTTATGTAAAAACAGCATGCCATATTGGTGTCCTAAGCCTTTCTATGCAGAATTTAGTCAAAGGGGTTCTAAGATTGTCCCAAGGTCACAAAACAAACTCCTTGGTGGCAGAATGAATTAGAACTCAGTTCTACCCTCAAGCCAGGGTGCCCTAACAGTCCAGTGAAATCTCCTTGTAAAACAGGTGCTTCCTTTCTAAGGTGGCTGTTAATTTAACTGTACATGTTTTGAACATCGTATGTTACACTTGAGTAAAGCAAACTAAATCTATAGTAAAAGTATGTTAATTAACCACCTTCTCTACATGCTTTGCTTTAGCTCCAAAGCAGAAAGACCATTTATTTTTAGTTAATAAACTTTATTTCTTTAGAGTAGTTTTAACTTAACAGCAGAATTGAGCTAAGTATACACACACACAATATCTCCAGCACTATCAACATCCTGCACCACAGTGGTACATTTGTTACCATAGATGAACCTACACTGATACCTCATTGTAACCCAAAGTCCATAATTTACATTAGAATTCACTCTTGGTATTGTATATTCTTTGAGTTTTGATAAATATATAATGACATGTATCCAACATCGCAGTATATTGTACTGAATATTGTCACTGCCCTAAAAACCCTCTGTGCTCTGCCTACTCATCCCTCTCCTCCTCTAACCCTGGAAGCCACTGGTCTTCTTACTGTCCCCATAGTTAGCTCTTCCAGAATGCCATATACTTGAATCATACACTATATATGGCTTCTTTCACTTAATAATTTGTATCTAATTTGTGTGGACGTAAGTTTTCAATCATTTAGGTAAAGAACATCTTTAATACAGAAAGTCCCTAGCTGCTCCAAAAGTGTAACATTCAAAGCTGATTTGAATATACATTATTTCTTCCTAAAGTCTCTTGTTTCAATAAGAAATTTGTTAAAAGGTCATGCTTAGAGTATCAATATTTAACATGTATAAGAAATGCTGAAAACTTAAAAAGAAAATCCCTCTCCAACTGTTGCTTTAAATATATTTTTCACTATTTTGTATTTTTAAAGGTAAGGTTAAATTTTTAAAAGCCTTAATAAGGGTAGAAGGTAAAATAAATGGGAAAACACCAGAGCGCAAATCACTCTTCCTCTGCCAAAGAAAACATTTCAAATAAGTTCTATCATAAGTTCAAGAGGAGAGATGCTGTTTGGATGTCTGTTCCTCTGAAAACTCTCATCCTCCCTACTGTACACCCCCCCTAAAAAAAGGTTAAATAAATTCTGTTGTGAGTTCCTTCAGAGAAGGAATGACGTTTGAATGTTTATTCTGTGTCCAACAAGACTGAATTTAGCATACAATGAATGAAAATTAATAATTTATCATACTGAATTAGTCAAATTGATACCTCAAATAATCAACTGTCCTTCATACCAGAAACATACACAATAAATTAACTTGAAATTTTTGAAACTTAGGAAATATGTGGGACTGGGGAAAATCTGTTTAAATAATTTTACTATTAAAAATCAATCATTAATACTGAGCCCTGGGGATGGGGGAGACTGAGCCCTGATCGGAAGCTCTTAATCTGAAGAATTTTCACTGTAGTGAATTTTTAAAATTCATTTCAGTATTATTTTTGGACTATGGATCCCCTTTGTAATTAAGCCCCATTACAATGATGACAGTTAAGATTGGTGGAGTGCCTATCAGGTGCCAGGCACTATACTTGGGGACTTTGCACATATTATTGCTGATTTTTATAATAATCTTGTAAGTATCATAGCTTCACATTTCAAATAAGGAATTCGGTGCTGAGAGAAGTGCTATAACCTTCCCAAGGTCACACAGTTCTTAGGAGATGGAGCTTGAACTGGGTCTATTTGACAGCAAAACCTATGGTTTTAGCTCTATACCAAGTGGACTCCTAAATCAAAAGCATTTCAAGACAAGCAGTGGCAGAATTTTTATTATAAACATGTATCCATGCAACTTTCCCACAAAACTGCGATGTTATGTTCTTCAACATTTAATCAATATAATATGAAGAACTAACTAAAAATAAAAGCCTATTTGCACAATTAGGTAAGAATGTCTGGCAAGAGAAGGCATAAGGTATAAATCATAGATCATGTTTTCTCTAATATGATCAGTGATCCCTGACTCAGGAGATCCATTTTTGGAACTGTGTGGCTATGTTTACCAACGTTTCATGGTTCTCTCTTTATAACCAAAAGAGTTATAAAGTCACTCATTAGTAAACAGTGAAAATGCTGGATGGATGGGCTGAAGAGCACAAGCTAAATGACTGGTATCACCTGGTTTCCAAGTCGAAGGAGGCTATCCCCCAGATTACTGCAAGAGCCTCCTAGTTTATTAACAGAGCCTCTACTCTCTCTGCACCACAATCCTTTCTACACTCACCTGCCAGAATCACTTATGAAATGGCATTGGTCAGAGAACATCCTACATAAAGAAGACTCTCTGTTAGCTTTCTCAGTCCTACTTTCTCAATTTCACCTCTCATTACTCTTCAACTTCACTCTAGTTCAAGTAAAATCAGGGCGGGGCAGGGAGGAATTAAAGTATGTTAATCAATTAAGTTCTTGAAAGCAAAAGTCTTACTCTCTATATTTTTAATAACTAATATTTATTAGGTGCTTAACACCTGTCAAGCTTTGTACTCAAAGCTTCATAGGCAATATATTATTTAATCATATAATAAGTGAACACTGTTACCTTCATTTCACAGATGAGAAAACTGAGACATGGCTAGGAAGTGGTGGGACAGGGTTCAGATCCACACTGTTTTACTCAATCCCAATGCTTTTAGCCATTACATCAAAATGCCTGTCTCCTTATGTTCCCAATTTGGGCTGAAAGAATAGTGAGTTGCCAGTTGATAATTTATAAAGGAAGTGGTTTCAGAGAAGTGTCAATGGCATTATGCTAATAGCTCAAGGAATGGACTGTGGCAAGCCTGGGAGTTGCATCTGCCAGCTTGGAGGAGAAAACCAATGATTTCTTCACCCTGCAGGTAGTTCTGAGACCATGATGCAAAGGAGAGCACCCTACACCTTCACATGGGCTGTCTTTGCTTCTTCTCCAGCAGTCACTTTCTTTCACATCCCTTAGTCTAGCCACTGCTCTGGATGGATGTGGCGGGACACCAGTTCTCCCTGTCCACCTCCTTAAGAATGCCTTCAGGGCTCACTGGGTACAAGGATTGTGTCAGCAAAACTTAGTGAGTAGACCTCAAAATCTGCTCCAAAAGATTGCACAGTGCTTATACCAGCTCCTGAGTTTTAACTGAGTACCCCATTCTACCAAGAACAATCTCAGGCCCTAGCACTGGAGGATAGCCTAGGCTTCTGAGAAGTCCACCTTCTTTTCATTATCTCTGGTCAAAGTCAAAGAGCCCAGACACAGCCACCTTTCCCTGATCCCAAATCCCTAAACCAGCATAGTTTTCACAAGTCAATCTTGTCCAATAAATAGAAAGACAAGGTTGTAAAATCAGGGACCAGTGATAAAATTTCATGGACCACACTCTGAAAAGCAATGTTCTATGGCATTTTATTCCAGATGTAACCTTCTCAATTATCCTCATTTAAAAACATCAAATATAATTATTTTAAAAGAATAACCTGTTACATACTTACCAGGACTACATCCAATATGACCTTGTTCATGGCTTGTTTACCCAATTAGATTAAGGTTTTACAGGGAAGAAACCTGTCTGCCTTTTATATCCTTTGCCCCTATACATCCCCACCAAATGTCAACACAAGTGTTACCTACAACGAACACACCTGGTAAGTGCATTTAACTAATCTGCATAGGAATTAGTAGGAATTTTCTGATTTGCATCAGCTCAGTGAAGATCTCAGTATCTGTACCTGTTGGGCCAATGACATCGGTTTTGCTGACTGGCTTTAAAATTTCTGCTGGAAGAAGTATTCCTCTTGAAAACTGTGGCAGGCTCTCTTTTAACTCATCTATAATTCCTATCCCTTTAGAGTCGCAGACCCATAGGCCAAAGGTACATCTGCTATCTGAAGGTCTATGATGGCAATAATCATTGTTCTTACAGAATTTCAAGGGCCAAAGGACTGCTGAGAAGAATAAAAAGTGATCAAATGCAGAGAGAAGAGGTAGCTGGTATCAGAATGGGTCAAAGAGATAAGAAAAACAGTCAGAAAACCCTAGAAAACCAAGGCTCTGTCAAAAGTACATCAATCAATGTGCAAACTTTGGCCAAAGATAGCTTCTGCACAGCCTAAAATTGTATTCAACTTAGGCATAATATTAACTATCCTATCTGTGTTAAGATTAATGTAAAATTAAAATTATTTTTTAAAAGGATTTTTTAATTGTTCTAGTTTAGTTAAAGTAAGATTCCCATCTTGTCATCACTTAATATTTATCGCAGGCTTCCCGGTAAACTTAAAATAAAATGCAAAATCTTTATTTAACTTGGCCACAAATTTGGCATGCATTTCCAGTCTCATTCATACTGAGGTCTCTCTAGCTTACAATATTCCTAGCCACATTGGCCTTCGAGCTCCAAAAAGTGGCCCATCTCACTTTTACATTGGGTCTTTGTCTGCTATGCTGCTTCTCCTCTCAAAATGTCCCTGTCCAGACCCTCTAGCTCATGAAAATTAACTTTGAGAAAATTTATTTAAACTAGGTTGGTACCCTGGTTCCCCACTCACAGAAGTCTCTCTTGTTCTGTAATAGCACTTATCATATTTTCTAATTATTATTTGTGTTATTTGAGCTTCTTCCACTAAACTGCAAATTCCATTAGTACACAAACTATGTTTATATTTTTCAATATTGAACATCTGGCTCTAACATACTGCTTCCTCCTATTAGGTATACTATGACAAATTTTAGGATATATGAAAAGATGGATATAAGAAGAATTTCAGGAGATGGGTAGAAAGAGAGTCAGATTAAAGACAAAGAATGTGATAAGAGAAAATGAGGAAATATAAGAACTTAACTGTGCAATGTGGAAAACATCAATACTTCAAAGCACCCAAAAACCCCCCAAAAAGGAGTGCATTTTGTGTGACAGGTATTATGCTTTACCTAATCTGCCAATACCACAGGGACAATACCGCCACTTCCCCAATTTACAGATGAGAAAACTGAAGCTTAGGAAGGATAATTCACTTGCCTAATTTGACACAACTCATCATGAAGCTGGATAACAAAAGGATTTACAAGCCAAACAAGAACTTAATATGCAGCAGAACTCCTCACAGAAGGCCTCCAACTCATATCATCAAAAGCATTCTACATGAGCTTGAAATTTTTTAGTGGGTGGCATAAAATAGGAATTGACAATGCTAATGCTCTGTTTTCATATTTTCCACTGGAGATTTGTTATATTGGAATGATAACTCAAATCCAATGCTGATATATCAAAAACTTCATCAAAAGCAGAATTGTTCTGATTATGGCACTCAGACTCAAGATATGCTTAACTACCAATGCTTGTTCTGGCTTAATCTCAGCCTTCAACTGTTTTATGACAAGGAGACGAATCCATCCATCTAGGAGCCTGATTTCTGTTTGCAATTCTGTCAGTTGTTAACAACTGCCAAAACTAGGTGCAAGGCTGTAAGTATAACAATATAGTGTGACTCTAGAGATAACTCCAAATTTACCACAGAATTAACAAATACAGCAAAAATATCCATGAGCAGCAATAGTACTGATGCAATAATTATCACTCTCATAACCTTCACAAACTTAGCCAGAAGAACAAGGCAGTAAGTCCAATCCCTTGTATGATATATCACTCTACATTTTCCTAAGCACTTTCTTTCCTTCTCCATTCCCCAAATATTTATTATATTCCTGTTAAGTACAATGGGTATACATTATCTCATTTGATCCTTGTGTCATCATCACAGGGTAAGCAGGACAATGTAAGGGAGGAGGAAAGGCTCATACAAAAGTTATTTACTGTACAATGGAAGAGACGGTTGGAATCACAAACCAGCTTTCCCAAGTCCATCTAGTGCTCTCTGGGAATGTAACATCACATATGGGACTAAGTTTTCAGAAAGGTACTAGGTAAGCATAAAACAGTTGAAGGAAAATCTACATTTTACCTTTTGTAATTAGCCTCTGTTCTCTACCATAACAGCCCTGTGATACCAATAACCTCCTTCTTTTTGTTTTGTTTTCATTTTTCTACTTTGCACATATCTAGACTGCTAACTACAATTAAAAGATTCACATTCCCTCCATAATAGTCTCTGCTTCCTTAAACCTTCTCACATGGAGATATATTTCTTTTTCTACCAAAAAATACTGAATACTTGCCAATCTCTCCATGGACTCACAGGCTCCAACCAAACTTGCTACCCTAGAGCCACATAAATCTTGCTCCAAGTTGCTTCCCAATGCATGACATCCCTCATTTAAAAGGTCCTTTGCCTTTTTCTACAATTTATGTACACCTCATAACTAGCACAATATGGTACACGCTTGGATCGCAAACATTATAGTTATACAAATATATACATACTCACATTATAAGGGATGCTCACTGCTTAAAACTTTTTCCCTTCTGGTCATGCTATTTAACCCAATGAAATTTAGTATTTATTCTTTTAAGTTAGAGCTTTACTAGGAAATGATTTCCTTACCATACAGTTCACCCTTTTAAAGTGTATGATTCAACGGTTTTTCATATATTTATATAATTGTGCAACCATCACTACAATTTAATTTTCATCACACTGAAAAGAAAACTCTGTACCTCCCCGCCTCCCTTCCCATCACCCTCAGCCCTAGACAACCACTAATCTACTTTCTATCTCTATAGATTTGCCTATTCTGGACATTTCATATAAATGGAATCATACAACATGAGGTCTTTTCTAACTGGCTTCTTTCACTTACCATATTTTCATCTTTTTATTTTTAAGCTGCCTTGATCTGCTCATTCAGTTCTGTCTTTCTAACAATTTCTCTTGGAGTGACAGGCAGTAATAAAGTAAACTAACATAACAATTACAGAAATAGCTATGGAGGAGAATCCCTTACACGATCCTTTAAAGGATCTGAAGCCCACAATCCTATAGCTTATCCACAAGCAACATTACAACAATGTCCCTCAAAAAGTACCCCTTGACTTTAGTCTCAGGGAGCTGCAAGGATATATATGACATGTGTGTACACAGTGGCAAAAAAGGTCAAAAGGAGGCCTTAATAAGGTCTTCACATATTTAACTGTATCAAGTTACTTTTTTTTTAAAGGCTGATTACAGGTTTGGGTACGAAATTCAGATTCAGGTTCATCAGTCTAATTAAACTAAATGTAAATGTCTCTAGCGAAACATTTACTGAAAGATATCAGTTTTCATGGAAAGATTTTATACATTTGTTTTGTAAAAACCTCTGCCACCAAAATAGTCCCCAGGAAGCCCTTCTAAACTCTAAAAAGACAAGTGGAGGGGCTGTTAATCAAATGTTTCATTAGTGTTTGCTATATAGTGAGCCTATTCATTTCAATGAGGTCAAATTTATGATATACCAGAGTTAGAATTTTATCTGCTCTATGTACATTTTATAGTATATTGGGGCACTTCATAAAAATCAATTGTACAGTATATTAATCCCCACCCCTTTTTTAATGAACCTGGGTCATAATTTAAGACTTTAAATAATTGGAAAGGTTTATAATTTTTGCCTCTTTGCTTTTATGGCCCAGTATGAGAAGAACTGAGTTGATGCCAAACCTTGATCAGAAATATTACCACCACCACCACCCCACGACTACTCTACTATTTCCTTGGGAATAATGAAGCCTATTCACTTTATAAGATGACCTCTATGCAATAATTGGCAGCTGTCATTAAGTAGTTTTTTTTTTCTCTTCAGTTACCTTATTTTGGTGGTGGTTTTCAAATTTAGTTTTCCTTTCCTCAAGCAAATCATAGACTCTTTGTGAGCAGCGGATTCTGTTTCTTCTATTTCCTGAGTGATATACAGTGCATAGTAGGTGCTAAAGAAATGGGTTTTCAGTTTCAATGAGTGAATACATAGAAATAGGAGATGTGGTACACTCTTATTAGAAGGCAAAAATTAGGGCATCACTCTTGTGCAGGGAACCCTGGGCCCCTGATCAATCTTGTGGGAAAATCTGTTCAATTACTCAATATCCTCAAAGCATCTTCCTCAACTGAGTACGTTCAGGGGCTCAATCTATCTCCACTGCACTATGCCAGACGAACTGTTCTAACATCTAATTCCTTTTATAAAGCAGAAAATGTTTCTCAAGCTCTTTATGGCTGATTGAACTAATTTACTGTGGAACAGGCAGCAGCCTATCTTTGGATAAATGCTAATTAGGACGTTAGTGCTCTCTTCAGTCGGACTGCCACTATTATACTGAAAGGGAAGGTCAACAGCTAATAAACCCAGTTAACAAGCCATTTTGAACTTCACTTTAGCTTAGCACTCTTCAAAGTTGCAGTCATTAAATGCACAGATTATCAGAGGCTGCCCTACTGTTTTTACTACACACTAAGACAAACTTTCAGTGCACTCATTAATTGAATTAACATTGCCTAATCCAATTTTATAGAGTGTAAACTGAGATACGACCAAGGGGAAGGCCTTCTCAAATGCTCTCTCAAATACTCAATGGGAATACAGTCATCCAAGGTTAGACTTGGGCTGGATAGGGACAGGAAACATGTCATGTTAATGGTTTCTTCTCCTTCACAGCTCTCTTCACCTTTCTTTCTTAACATCTTTCAACGAGTAAAAGAAAGGCATTCTGTAGTTGCTGGGGGATAGTTTTACACTGTGGAAAAGTCAGGCAGAAGAACAGTAAGGCCATTTGTACTATGGTCCCATAAAATCCAGGATGACAATGCAGTCTCAGACAAGCAGGAGTGGTATCACTTTCTACCAGAGATACAACTAGGATAATTAGCTCAGTCTAAGACCCCCTATGAGAGTAGGTCCTGCTATGATAACCAATGAGCTGTCAAAACATTCTGAAGTAAGACCAAAGGGCTTGAAGTCTAAATTGGAAACAGAAAAACACATTTCACCATTACATACTAGAGCTCTTGGTACAAGATGGGCAACAAACTGGTTTAATCCATAGTTTTAGACAAATACTAAGGGGCTCACTCCCTGTCCTTTCAAGTATGAGAGGGAACTAGTCCTTATTTTCCAGTGATCAATATCCCCTTCTCAAGCTGAAAAAGGGTATATGGTGGACTATTTCCTTCTAGTGGAAAGATAGCTGTTTTCTCTAGGTTGCCTATCTGAAGGTACCAAAATGAACAGCCTAAAGAAGCATAGGAAGAACCTTAAGCTTCACAATAGAAATCGGGTCTACTCATCTAAAGTCATTAATATTCATTAATATTAAAGGACTACTCATGTTACAAAAATAAATTAAAATAAGTTTTTTACAAAGAAACCTTATACCTGTTAAGAGTCTTTATTCTGACAATGTAAGAGGAAGTGACGTTCAATGTTCAATTCAATGGTTCTCACTTCAAATAAACCACTTTCATCAACGAGGCCACATGATGCAGTTAGACAGGCCCCGTCTCCAACCACATGTGTCAGGGCCAATCACGCTGTTCGCATTCCATTGTCAGAGACCAGTTTAGGTGTGAGAATGCAATACAATTGGGTGCCATAAAACATGTGGAGAATCCACTGAGGTCTTTTGGGATAGATATCCCTATACCTAAGGAGGAGTCAGGCTCTTCCTCCTCGGATGTGGCACATGGAACTTTTGCAATCAAAAGTATTTTAAAACAATGAATGGTCTATATAGTAATGTTATAGGCCTGAAATCAGCAAATTTTAGTCCACTTGTTTTTGTAAATTAAGTTTCACTGGAACAGCTATATCTGTTTGCATACTGTGTATGGCTACAACATCCGAAGTGAACAGTTTCAACAAAGACAATATGACCAACAAAGTCAAATATATTTACTGTTTGGTACTGTATAGAAAAAAATTGCCAATGTCCTATTCAGAATATATGTTCTCAGAACATTGGCACTCATAGGACAGATAGAAGTAATTATAGTATTTCAGCTGCAGCATCTTTTGGACATGATCCAATTCAACAAATGTTTATTGATCTCTTATCAAGTGCCACAATATAAGTTTGAATAAAACACCATCTCCAAATATAAGGAAGTCAAAGAATAATAGGCAAGTAGCTCAAATCCACAAATAATCTGAAATGGGGGGATAAGGCTATGATAGGTCCACTTTAAAAAAGAAAAAAATATATCACTTTCAGAGAAACACACAACTATTTGAGAATATGACAAAAATATTTATAGGAAAAACTGAGCACTTACTATGTTGCCAGACACTGTTTGTTTTATATTTGTTAATTTGTAATACAACAACCCAAGAGGTAGATAGCATTGCTATCTCCATTTTATAGATGAGGAAAATGAGGCACAGAAAGATAAAATAACACCTGACGAAGGTCATATAGTAGGGGTGAGATTCCAAGTCAGTCTAGCTCTGGAGTTTGCACTCCCATCACCACCCTCTACTGTTACAGTTAAACAACACTCTAAAAGGAACCAACAGAAGCTGAGGGATAAGAAAGAAAAAAAAGGAAGACTGTGAAGGGAATATCCACTAGTCCTAAATTGCAAGAGGACAGTGTTAAGAGTAACAGAACTGAAAAGGCGTGCCATAAGTATATTAGTGAAAATCTTAAATGTCAAGCAGTGGGAGTCTGTCGTCATTCCACAGGCAACAGGGGCACTGAGGAATTTTTCTCAGGAAAGCTAGGTAAGTTGAATGAAAGAAGTACATTATTCTGACTGAGATGAAGGGACAAATTGAAATTAGAAAATTTTTTAAATCTCGGTAAGAACTAACATGGTAGCATAGCATTTAAATAATGGAAAAGAAAAAGGAAAGTATCAAAGAAATGTGGAGGTTGAGGAAGGAGGAGGAAGAAACAGACACAGAGACGGTGAGTTCATGTGAATGGAGGATAGGGTGCATTCACAGAAATGGTGGGAAAAAAGAGCTATGTTGTAGGGAGTAAAGATGAATAAGACATTAGATATAATTTAATGTGAAGTGAGATAGCGTGTCAGAAATGTTGTAGTGGAGCTGAAGTTTCATTTAATACCAAGACATGGGATGGTTTAAGAAACAGAGACAGCTACTATGGCCTGTTCCATGCATAGCATTTTCTAGGGAAATCTGGCAGGTCACTAAACCTGCCATGTAGTAGCCAGGTATTGTTCTATAGAGACTCTAAGAAATCTTGAATTATGAAATTGTTGTGATGACAGTTAGTAAAAGAGATAAATGGTTTAAAAAAAAATTTAAGAGGTTTACAGAAAGACTAATACATGAACTAAAGTTGGGAGAGTGCCAAAAAGACACAAACTAAAAGAGAAAGGAAGCTGGGTGATAAAGAAATGAAGATGAATGAATACAGCTATGGGGTCTGGGGGAGGCAGGGAGGTGGGAGAGGGAAGGAAGAAAAAGAATAAAAGTTAATGTAGACAGAAACCTAACAACTGATCAATACCAAGCCACAAGACAATGATATTATGACTGTCTTGGTTCCCTTTCATATGAGGTCCTGCTGAAATAAGGTTCCCCACACTAAGTATTTTCTTACTGTTAAAAGAAAAATTCTTAAAGGCAATTAGAGTGGGTCTTGTTTCCTTGTATCTAAACTCAGAAGAAAAAGAACACAATTTCCCACATTTCCCTAAGGTCTATACCTAGGTTCATAGTACAAGAATTAAGAGTAAAGAACAATCATTTAGAGTTTTTCTCATTCATTTGACTAATGATAATCCTATTTCTATTATATGATACTTTATTTCCTAAGGGCAATAGAACTGTACCCATTAGGAACACAGGTTTGACCTACTTTAACTGTACCTTATGGCACTCTTATATACTATGAAATTAGTATCATCTCTTTGACACTGTATATACAAAATGTAAAATGCCCATTCTTTTTACCTAATGCTTTAGATATGATTCAAGCATTTCAGGCAAGTTCTCTGTCATGATGATGCTGTTGGTTCAGGGACCACACTTTGAGAATTACTAATATAGGAGCTAGATGAAGACTGAGCAGTGGAAGCAAGCCCAGGGAAATATGAGAAGTGAGGAGACAATCAAAGAAGAAACATCAAAAAATATATACACATTTAAGGGACATCCAAGGAAGAGGCCAATAAAGCAACCTAAAGTAGCTAGAGTAGTAGTATGAGGAGAATCAGACAAAATTAAGAAAACAAACAGCAGAAAGTTTCGAGAAAGAAGATGTAACAAGAATCCTTAAATAATTCAGATAAATACATATTATCCCAGTAGAACTAACCAGTCAATAGCCTCAATAAGCCAGCACCTTGGCATCTTTAGGGGCTTCATCTCCCGGCCAAGTCCATCTCTGTCTTTTTCTGCTTCTCCTTCCTTTCCCTCTGCCCTACCCATTTACAAAATAAAAAGGAGCACATAGGTATATCCATTCAAATATATTGTTGCACCGACGAGAAACCAAGCACCACTCAGAGAGCTGGAGAATTCAAGTTTATTATGCCAGCAGTACCAGAAGAGCTAGATCCGGGCCCTGAGCTCAGGGAGACCTTGCTCTTATAGAGCTTATCCAAGCAGTTACAGTTGGCATGAGCTGATTGGTTAATTTGTCCTCAGGTGGTTACAGAGCAGGGGAGTTGCTATGGACTACGGTCAGTTACAGAGCATGAGATTCAGTACATCTGTTATCTAGATAGAACACGCAAAGGGGAGGGTGAGTCTTCAGTTGATCTCAAGGTCACCCTGCCCTTCGGCCTACATGGCAAGCATGTCTACAGAAGCAGAAAAAAGAGCTGCTTACAAGATCAGCCATTTGAGTGGAAAATTCCTCTTCAATATTAAAGAAGAACATATTAGTCTATTTCTTTTAAAATGGCAGCACTCACCTGCTAGCTATATATATATGGATGGATGTAAAGCGTGCATGCTCACCCATGCATGCTCGCTTTCTCTCATTCTCTCTCTCTCTCTCTCTCTCTCTCTCTCTCTCTATATATATATATATATATATATATATATATATAACTTATATATATATATAGCTTGCAAAGACCCACACAGCCATTTGAAGTTGGAAAACATCTCCAACAAAAGCCATTGAACCTAATTTGCCAGAACTTAACTTGGCATGGTATGAGGCAAGCACCATCTACAAACACTTGAACTGTTTCTTGCCAAGCTATAGGAAATTGCCAGCCTAGGTCTCCAATTAGGCCTTGGAACCACAAGTCAGTCCTTCCACTGTGTGCATTTTTTAACATCCATCAGCACTGCCTCCAACGTGTACTGTAAGAAGCCAACCTCCCCAAAGGGAACTCACAGGCCCCTCTCACCCCTGTCTATCCAATTCCATTTCAAAGTGCCAGAAGCCTAGTTCCCAGTAGAACTAACCAGTCAATAGCCTCAATAAGCAAAAGTTACTGACAGTGACTAAAACTAGGCAAGGGAAGATGGAAGACAATGGATGGAAGCCATTGAGAAGAGAAAGAACATTATTAGTACTAGTTTCCGTAGATGAGGCCAGCTCCTCCAGTGAAACCAAGAAGCACTGCCTCGCCTTCCTTCTAGAGAAATTCTGGCTGCAGATTAAGTAGTAGGCACCATCCAAAGCCCCGTGCACCAGACCTGCAGCTGTGCTGCCTATTCACTGTGGCTGATCAGTCTGTGGACTGAGCCAGGATAAGGTTTGGTAGAAGATAAGGAAGCAATACATCAGTGAGAAAAACACGCCAAACAGCACCCGGAGGTGGCCCTTCTTAGAACTTTTCATGCCTAGTTCAGCAATGATCTTGTTCGCTTGGCATGGTAAAGGCTAATGCATTCCATCTTTAAGTTATCTAATCTGGAAACTCAGGTTGCTCAGTCAGCATCCTGAGTTGCCTATTTTAAAAATAAGCCTTGGTGAAGAAAGTATGAACATGTCATATTTTTCAGCCAAGTAAAAGACTGCAAAATAACCAATGATGATACTAAGGAAAGAAATATTAGGGAGACAATAAGATACCGAAGAAGGGACCGTGAACAGGGAAGACAGGTCAGGGTTTGAACTTTGAACTCAACCAATTAAGAGCTAGCAGCTCTTTAAGCCCTGTTTTTTGTATCCATAATATAAAAATAAATCTATGCAATCTGCAAACTCTGTCAAGAGTTTTTCTATTACCTGAGATCATAAAGTATCCAATAGAACATCCAATACATAATAGTCATTCAATCATTGCTAATTATCATTATGATTATCTTATTACTGAAGTTCATTAATACTAATGATGTCTCATAAACGTGTGTGTGTGTGGAGAGGGAAGGGGAGAGGGAGAGAGATACATAGTGAGGAAAAAAGACTGTGATGGTCAATTTTATGTGTCAACCTAGCAAGGCTTTAGTAGCCAGTTACCTACTCAAACATGAATTTAGGTGTTGGTGTGAAGATATTTTGTAGATGTGGTTAATATCTTCAATTCCTTGATAATGTGAATGGGCCTCACCCGCTCACTCAAGTGAAGGCCTTAAGAGCAAAAACTAAGATTTCCCAGAAAAGAAAAAAATATGCCAAAACCTTATAGCATCAACTCCTGCTAGGTTTCCAGTCTGCAGCCAAACTTGGCAGCCCCCACAATTAGGTGACCCAATTCCTTTAAATCAATCAATCAATCAACCAATCAATCTCGCTCATGCATGCACACACACACACCTCCTATTGGTTCTATTTCTCTGGAGAACCCCAAATGGGACACAGAGAGAGGGAAAAGAAGATATATGGACCACCAGAGATAAAGACAAAGAGAAACAGAGAGACAGGAAAGAAGAGAAAAACAAATCAGGTGGAACTATTTAGAGTGTAGGACTCCTACCATAATTACGTTGTGATAATGGAAACGCACACAGCACTGCTGTATGATGTCAAGCAACATTCAAGACATTCAGGAAAATCACATTCCATTCCACTGTTTGTAGTTTGATTATAATTTCATGGTATACATGTTGATCTCAATTCATTGTATACTTGCTTCACTTTGCCACTCAGTATCTGCTTCTTGATTGAAGGCATATTTCTGCATCAAACTTGTATTAAGACAGATTTAGGACTCACTGCATTTTAAGTAGCTTAGTTTCTGATAAGGCCAGAACTGCCTTTTCAACCCAGCCCCTGGTCTTTTACTTAAAGCCAGGCAAAAAAATGTTTGTCATTAAAATAAAACTTAAGAATCCAGAAGTAGTGGGGTAGAGGGGGGGGTGCGGAGATCCTGGCAGTAGTGCAAAAGCACTTCTTCCTAAAAGTACTCTCATCTGTTTCCGTGAGACCTATCTGCTGATTAAATTAGTTCCTGAATGACTTGTGTATACTTTCTTACCTAAATACGGTTTATAACCATCGCTTCTACTCTAGCAGAGAAACTCTTAAGGTGTTACATAAAGGCTTCACAGGTTACAGAGGTGAAGCGAAAGCTCTAAGAATCTCCAACCTATATTTCTTTATGGGTCAACATCCTTTTTGAGAGCTTGTTTGGAGGTTCTAGCAGGGGAGCGCAGCTACTCGTATACCCTCGACCGAAAGAATGGTCCTCTCCTCTGTCGGGGAAAATCGTCCTCTTCGACCAAGTGCGCAGCTTCAGGAGGGATGCACATGGAGTGGTGAGGGAGGAAGGGGACACCCGCCTAGCCAGCCAGATCAGCCGAATCAACCCTGGTGATCATTGGGGTGACATATGTCACAGCCAGATCACCCTTACATCCTCAACATCCCTTTAATCATACAGAAACTACATTTGGTTGGCCTGGATTTGCACAATGGACACTAACATAGATTCAATCCAGAGTATTCTTTCATCAAGTCTCCTTTGCTATACTATTATTTCACCTGGAAACCATTTCATAGAATTAGAGAGTGTTTAGTTTTAGATTAGTTTATGAATGTTGCTTCTAATCCTCGAACCAGCTCCAGAAAACATAAGTAAAAAACCCATAATTAAGTCCTTACTATGGACCAGAAGTCTTCTAAGTGCTTTACATTTACTAACTCATTATCCCCACTTTACAGATGAGGTAATCAAAGCACAACAAAGGTGAGGAAGTTGGTCACGGCCACATGTTAACAGTGTCCAGAGTCTGGATGCTCCTGCTGCCATCAATATATTACCCACTCAGCATGCCGAAGCACACAGAATGACACAGATGCAATCTTATCTCTAAAAGGAATTTAAGAAAATGACATTCACCAGGAAGAGCAGTTTTTAATGCTGTGAGGAACTGGGAAATTCATTTGGCTCTTAAAGTGCTGAAGAAAGTTATTAATGATTTTACTTAACACAAGTTTCCCCATGTCTCAATTGGTTAAAAATTAAGGAGCATTTATTATTGGTGATAATGACGTTATAAAACACACACTTACTTAAGTCAGAGTGCATCAAGAAATCACCACTTAGAACGTAACCTGTACACATGCTATCTCGGGAGTTAAATGAGAAGACAAAAGGCAAAGCATTCAGCACTAGGTACACAATGAATATTACTTCCCAGACCTCTCATTCCAGTAATAGAATGGCTGGCTTATTTAACTGCCCCTTTGATGTGATTTAGAAAATCAAAAAGGTGTTAAAATCTATTAGCCTAACACCCACGAAAGGTCAGTGAACAGCCTCCATGGCAATAAATAATAACAAGAAGAGCCTTCTCCCAGATACTACCTATTTGCTCATCATTCTTGGATTCCAGACAGCTATGAGGCTGTCATTCAGTTTTAATTACCAGCCACTCTCCCTTTTCTCCACTTTTTTGGCCAGTTATGGCAGACTGGGAAATATCTCATCTAGTAAGTAGCCTCTTGTTACATCAATATTTAATTGCTTTCCATGTAAAACATACTATTAAGCTAATCAGAAATTGACTTTCACCACAAACACCTTTTAAACAGGTCAAATTAAGATAAAAGTCCATGCTCTTTGCCTCTATGGAAGTGGGACACTAAACCAGACATTAATGTGAGCATGCAGATTAAATGCCATTAGAGGCAATTTGTCACCCACACACATTTATCTCAATCTAATAATTAGCTAAAGGTCAGAGAGATAAACCTGTGTATTTGAGTCTACATTTCCTGAAATGTAGATTCAAAGCTAGGCTGAAGGCTGTATGCAAATTTGGATAATCTTAAAATAAACAAGCCAATTTGGAAGAATTCAACAGAATTAAATACTAGCAGGAGGTAGTGACTCAAGAAAGTCAGACTGAAGAGCAGCAGCAAAAAGGTGCTTTCAGAACTTAAGTTCTGGGCATTGCAGCTTTATGAAATCACTTTTCTCGTCTACCCTTAACCTTTACTTTCCAGATAATTATACCCTTTCCACATTATTTTAATAGTCAATATGTGAATTATCTGTTCTATTTGGATGTTGCAGCCTAGAAAACACATAGAGGAAAGCTTTGAATAATTTACTGGAGATGTCCAGTTTAGAACAGTGGGTGTAAAGAGGAATTTTCATTCAAAAGGCTAATCAGCTCTCTGTTCTGCTTCTGTAAATTTGCTTGCTGCATGGGCTGTACTCGAAATTGACTAAAGACTCACCTTCCCTTTTGTTTTATCTGTCTAAGCAACAAATGTAAGTGTACCTCCTAGCAACTCCTACACTTTGTAACACTTTGTAACACTTTGTAACTGCCAGTAACCCATAGAATCTCATGCCAAAAAGGGTCTATATAAGGAATGTTGCAACTGAGGTCTAGGCCCAGATCTTCAGAGCCCTTGCTCCTTGGGACCGCTGGTGTAATAAACCTGAATTCTCCAACTCTCCGGGTGCTGCTTGGTTTCTCGCGGGTCTGATTTTGGATCTTTTCTGCAACAGGTGGGGCCTCTTCAAACCAGCTTGAAATACCCTCTTCTCCTTTGCTTTCTCCTTCCCTCCCACTCAGCTTCACACTCCTCAGAACATAATCTTCTAAGAGTAAGTTTTAAAAACAGATTAGTTCTCATAAAGTTAAAATCCAGATAATTAAAAGAAAGTTATAGTAGAAGAGTTTGAGAAGTTAGGGAAAGTTCCTAAAACCTAAAGCATCTTCTACTGGGAAGAAATTCTAAAGTGGGTGGGGGCAGTGGGGATAGGAAAGAAGAAAGGTTAGTAGGGAACCACCAGTGTGAATTCTGGCTCAGAGAAGATCCTTTGGATCTTCCTGGAACACTCAAAATTCATTGAACAAAGAATCTGTTCCTTTGTGCAACATATTATGAATATAATGATGAACCAAACACAGTCACTGCCTTCATGAATTAACAAACTCTCTCTTGGGGAGTCTGACAGCAAAAGGTAATTGCAATAGAAGGTTTAAACAGCCAACTTTGAACAAACTCAAGGTAGCAGATCTTAAAATATGCTCTTGACCTATGCAGGGATGGACATGAGAGTGGAGGTAGGGATTCTACAAGAGATAACTCCACAATTCTAATTTGTTGATGTTACATTCTATTAAATGCCTTTCTAAACAATGCTTGGTGAGAGAGTATGGGGAGAGGGATAATTGTGTGGCAGAAAACTAGCACAGGTCCTATCTACAGGAATAGAATCTCAAGTAAGCACCATGTCCTGTACATCAACAAAACTCTGTGTTTGGCAAATAGTAAACATTCAAGAAATATTTGCAGAAAAAAACCTGCTCCACAATTGACCTGCCTTAATATTCTCTTTTATCTTTCTCCCCCTATCTGTCTGGACATATCCAGATCTGTATGCCCTGGTCCAAATGTGGACCAGGAAAAGTGGAGGAAAAGCCAGAATTAAAACTAAGTAATGGGAAACTCTAGTAACCAGATCGGATTTATCAGGGGAGGAGCTGTAACAGAACCAATGGCATAAGAGATCCAAATTATGTTGATACATCCCCTATAAAACACATAAAACCACCTATGATTTTTTTAAATTGACAAATTAATGATAGCTTCAATGAGATTAGCTAACATCTAATGAACACTCATATTTGTTCAGCACCATTCTAAGAACTTGAATTTTATGAACTCACTTAACTATCTTGACAACTCTAGGAAGTAAGTAGAACAGTTTGAGTGATAAATGTTAACCAAAATCACCAAGATAACTGACGGTCAGTGGCAAGGTGAAACCCAGAAGCTCCAGCTTTGGAGCCTGTATTCAAAGCAATATATTACACTACCAAATATTTTTTAATGAATGTTATTGACTCATCGATGAAAACAAATGTAAATGGACTTGGACAAACCAGTGTATAATAGAAAAGGAAAAGACAGCACAAAAACTATTTATAAATAAGTTTTTAAGGTATTGTTCTCTCCTATGATAAACAACTCACCAAGGCAGATTACAAATAAATCTCATTTTACATTAGAATGTACAAGTTAAGCCAGATTTATTGAGTATCACTTATTATTTATAAGGAATCTGACAGCAAAACTTGTAAAGCCAGGATCTCTGTTACAGAGAAAAGCCAGTAACATAAAGAAAATCCTGAACAGGAATCAAATCAGGTAAGTTTCAGCCTAGGCTTGGCTATATATAATAAGTTATCTTGAACAAGTCATTTCACTTTCATGGCTCTCGGTTTCTTGAATTATAAAATCAAGAGGCCGAAGTAGATCCCTGACATACTTTGTAGTCTTAATAAGGTGTGATTTTTGTGAAATCCAGGTATTCGCTGATTCTAAAAATTAGTCCAGCTACATTTTATTACACTGAATATGCTTTAATTTTTCCAATTGTGACTGGCGAACCCAGCATATAAACACACACACACATATATGATAATAGTTATAATTTTTTAAAAACAATACTATACTGATAAATTTCATGGATGGCCTCCAAAAGGAGTTTTAAAAATCTATTTTCAGATATGCCCACAAAATAGGGGAAATAATTTGTATTTCTATGGGAGGTATAATGATGATTTGATTTGACTGGAGGCTGCATGAGACAGACACCAAGGAACTGAAATGAACATCAAAAAACAAAAACACCAAGGAAACTTAGATACCATTCTCAATCTTTTTTATAGGCTTTCAGGATGAATTCCAAGGGGTCAATTAATCTTTCCAAGCCTAAATTTCTTTTTGAATTGTCCACTTCACACTTCTAAATAGTTCAAAATGTGTTTAAAGTATTTAAAATTGTATTTAAAAGAAAAAAAAAATGATCACAATATAATTGAGTGTTTCCAATTCTAATTTGAAAGCCTGCTTTCCTGTGAGCATTTCGGCAATGATGGCCATTTTGACTTTACTTGAAGAAAAAACTGAAGATAGTGGTATGTGAGCAGAAAGCCTTCTTTGGTTGAAGAGACCACAGCAGCCTCTTGGCCCATGGGAGATGCTCCAGCTAACCCTTTGCAGGGCAGGCAACCAGCTCTGAAGTCTGTGCATAAAAATCCTTGTTTGCACAAGTCATGGGTATTCAGCCTTTCATGAAATGACAACAAAGCTCAAAGGAACACCACTCTGCCCTGCAGCTGTGGCCAAGACTGTAATGTTTAAAGGTTACAGTGATTAAGCACTGTGATTAATTTAGTCTCAGCAAAATCAATTCCACTCAACCACAAATCTCTAATTTATATACCAGAGCTAGCGAAACCTGCTTCTGATCAATATAATCTGAAATTTACAATAACCTCCTACTTCCTCATCTCCAATCTCTCCACTCCCTCGAAAAGAAAGACTTATTATGGGGAAATCTCAGGAAAAAAATCACAATCATTTTGCCTAAGTTAACATGATCTTTTATTTGGCTAAATATGATTTGATTTGACTTGGCTGTTACAAGTGATAAAAAGTATTGAAGTTTAATCTAGATTGCAGCCTAATGCCAGAGATTTAGAAATCTAATAGTTGAGGTTTCATGCCATTGCCTGGTCAGTCTTTGTCATATATATCAGTTAAAAACACATCAAAGGATGTTGTATTTACTTTAGTACTATATATTGTCAAGGAAATGTACAATTCCTTTCTTTTCTCTCCACGGTGTACTGTACAATGTGTGAAGTTAAAGGAATGAACTATGTGACAGAAGCAAATGCAACAAGATAAACCAACTGTTCACAGCCCCACTCTGACCAATCATCCACAAATACCTGGTTTCTGCAGTGCATTCTCTGGACCAACTTTAGTCTACAGAAGCAGCCAAGATGGTTCATCTTCATAATCACCTCTCCATTCACCAATCTCCCCATAAACCACATAATCCCAGTGATTAAACAGAAAAAAAAAAATTACTTAAAGGTGGGTGAGATGCTACAGAAGGAAATCTAGAAAATCCATCCCTTAGCTAGCAATAACGATGTCAATTACACGACAAAATATTTGGATCTGTCAAACTGACCCTCTTAACATGACTTCACTCCATTCTGCTTTCAGCCCAACTCAGGTTACTCTTATTATCTAGAAAACATTTTTTCGACCATTGAAACAACTGTCTATTCTTTCTTTCATTTAATAACTTCTTTGAGAGTGAGTTCTGTTTTTAAAATCTCTGTGTAGTTTTCTTAATATATTCAGATCTGCCTTCTATTAAAATTTTACATCAGATAGGAAGCAGTTGCCATACTCTGAAAATTATTAGTCTTGTTTCAGTCCCCTAGATGCAATTGCTAGAAATGTCAACATCTGTCTGAATTTCAAATTTGAATTTTGAAGTGCAGACAGGAAGACTGAGAATTTTCTGTAAAGAGAAATGCAGCCCTGCATTTATAAGCACCAGTCCAAAAATACACACATACACATACACACACACACACACACACACACACACACAGCCCATTAGATGCTGAAAAAATGACTGTTTACAGAATAAAAATCAGACAGAACAAGAATAGAAACATTTCCCTGAGCTATGACCAGGTAAATAAATGCCTTACCAATTTTTCTTAAAAAGAGATACAAATAATTCATTCAAGAATAAAATTTCATTTAGTTTGGTATATTATAGTCTGCTGTGTATTCTTTTTATGAACTGTGAATCAAGAAAGCAATCCTGTCACAACATAGGTTGTGTCATTTCAACAAATTCTTTTTTTACTGTCCTTGTAAAACTTCTGAGTAAAGGACTGTCATTAATTGAGGAAGTAATTATACTATGTTATATATGTAGTTATGAATGTGAGCTCAGAATTCAAATACGCCTGCCCTTAAATTCCACCTCAGTCCTACTTAACAACTGTGAGATTTTGTGCAATTATTTAACCTCGATATTTTTTGCATCTGTAAAAATGGGGATAATGACAGTACCTAGTTTGCTGAATTTTCGTGAGGTCTGAGTGAGTCCATGTCTTTAAAGCACAGTATCTGGCTCATAGTAAGTGCTGAACAAAATATTCACTGCTTATTGTTGATATTAATCCTTATGGGGCACTGTCATAGGCACAGTGCTTAAAAGACAAATAAGACTTCGCCTTCTCCAGCTGAGATGGCCAGATTAGCAATCCATTATTCAAGAAAAAAAAGTAATGTTACAGAACTTCTGCGGGGAGTGTGCATGGGAGAGCAGTCACCAAATTTCATCTCTTCACACTAGAGATAGTGTTGTTTGGTTACAAGAAAGCGACTGACAACTGCTACCACCACAACAGCTGGATATTAGGATTTCTCAGAGATGTAAAAGAAACATTATGTTTATAATTTTCCAGTTCCAAGAAAGTGGCAACAAGTTTAGTGCTGCATGCATTGTGGTTGCTGAAAGAGAAAGACACCACAGAACAACAAGCAGCTTGTTTGACAATGCTTCTTTGAAGCCACTTGCAGATATAAGCCCTGGAAAGCTCGTCCATGCCAGTTCCACTGCACCATGTAGAGTATGTTGGACGAAGTACTCAAACACCCTATGACAACATCAAGGAAAAAACTACCTAATTAACAGGACATCACAGCCTGTTATCTTGCCTACAGTCATGCGTATTTGAAGAGGCATGCGTGTCTGTTATATTCACTCAAAAGAAACGAAGCCTCATATGTAAAAGAGCACATAAAAGAGAACTGAAAAATCAGAGCAAGAGAGAAAAACAATACAGCTTTTAGAGGAAGGGCAAATGAAACTAAGCATCGACATTCAAATCTTGAATCATTAAGCACTGGACAAAATATTGTAATAAACACTAAGAGCAACAATGAATGAGAAGACCACAGTTATTCTTGAGTAAGCAAGTTTAATTTTTGAGTATTATGTCTTTTCCACCTTCAAAACCATCCCAGGAAAACAAAAACCAAGAGGAATGGTTTGGGTTGGATCTTTCTTTTCTAATCCTTATGATTAGGCCTTTCTTTTCTAATCCTTATGATTAGTTGAGAACAATGTTTCACTTTGTTAATTGGATTTAAAATGTTTGTCTCTCTAAACTCTCTTTTCTCCTGAGAGGAAAGTAGGCTTCAGGTACAGAGCCTTCCATAAGGAACAGTATCTAACTAGAATTTCGTATTTTAATTGTTTATATAGATTTTTACAGTTACTTTCTTATGGCAAGTGATACTTGTCTTCTGTTTATTATAATGGCATAATATTTCCTTTTTAAACATGTGTTTAGGGAAAACAAAACTAGTCAACTTTTCAAAAACTTGTTGAATAAATAATGAGATAAGACTCCAAAATGGCAAATTAAGGAGGATACTAGATAATCCTTGGCTATTGTAGATATCATGAAGTTATGAGCAAGCTCAGAAATTGAAAACTGCCCCCAGTTCATCATCTCAGCTGTGTCTACCTCCTATTCCACTTTCCATGGGATCTCATTGATAGTCAAATGTAGATAGGAGGAGCATGCGATGAGGGTAATTAAATGAAGTCATGCCAGTTTTTCTGCCATCATTCAACCCAACAGTTCTTCCTCTACTCAAGGGGATTTAAGAGAGCTGAAATGTGATCATGGCTTAAGCAGAATTCTTTTCTCCCAGCATCCAGGCTGGAGATTCTTCTCTTCTCTACTGGCTGTTCTGAGTTTAACAAGATGTGAATTTTAGGAGACAGGATTTATTTTCCCAGCCCAAGTTAGTCCTCAAGGTTTAGACAGTCAGTAAATTGTTGCCACCAGCTTTAGGAAAGGAAGCAAGTTTTCAGTCACAGAAAGATTAATAATCAAATTGTATTCATCGCATCACAGGTAAGTACAGCTGCAAGCCTTCGACACAAATAATCTTTCAGTTTCCAGCTGCATCCCTACATTTTCATCCCTTGCTGCACCAAACTTTAAAGAGGACTCAATTCTTCCCATAAAATGTGCTTTCACTGTAATATGCTAGCTCCAATAAAAAGCAACCATGTGGAATTTTTCTGTATAAAATATCCTTTCTCCTTCTCTTAATGTCTCCATGCCAGCGAAACACACCATAGACACATGTTTACAATTTTCTAGTTTCAAAAAGTGGCAACAGTATCCTAGTCACAAGCACTTATTTCTCCATAACCCAAACTCTAAGAGATCTTGGTAAACTCTCATTTGTTTTATCTTCTATCCCCACAGCAGAAATATCTTAAATTACAAATACAACTCAGCTATCTGATCTGGAAGGCCATCATCACATACTGATCATATCAGAGTTTTTCTTTCAACTGAAGTCCATGGGCAAGATGTTTTCTCAGTGTGAGCATGGTGTACTTTCAAATATTAAGCTTAACATGATCTTCCTGATTGCAAAGACAAAGTTAGAGTCTCCTAACACCATTCGATGAACAAGCACCTGTAAAGGATAAGGATATTACTACCTGCACTGGGTCCTTGAACAATGTCTCTGTCCCCAGCCTCACACAGGAAGGGGCAGGGGAAGTTAGGGGAAACTAAAGCAAGTGAGAGAATAAAAGGAAGTGAAGACAAAAGAAAGTATGGAAAATTCCTGACTTCAGAACACTCAATATCATAAAGATTCATATTTTTATATGATGTGTTCCAGAATGGGTATTAAAATTCTGTGTGAGTTAAGAAATAAACTGACATGTTCATAAAGTGGGCCTCTTCGCAGAGAACTAAATATGTAAACCATGCAGGCAGAAGAGAATTGCCCTAGATGCCAGGGCCCAAGGGCAAGAGATAGCAGTATTGAGATAACACTCCCTGCACTGAATCCTGCTTGTCTTCCTCTCCAATTTGTCCACCCACCACCCTAACTGCCCAGGGAGGTTGTCAGACGATGCCTACTGGTTAACGCTCTCTGCCTCCTCCCCTCACAGGATGCCTCAACTGGTACCTGTCAGAATTCTGCACCATCAATACTTTACAGAGAGCGAGGGGTGGTAAAGATGAAGATGGGCAACAAAGAGAAAGGAGCTTTGGAGGTGATATCTCACCAAATGGAAGCCCTAAGAAAGCAAGCCTAGACCCCTTATGCCTCATAGTGAAAGGATTCCATAAGTACTCAGCCTCATACCCGCTCCTCGTTACATAAGAGGTTCATGAGACAGAGAACGGCAGTGCAAAGACTGAGGAAGCCAGAGGGGAACTTTCTATACACTCACTGAAGCAGGCATGGTAGAGGCTCCATCTTTAAGCAAAAACTAAGAAGTTGCATGGCCACTCTAGAGCTCAAAATTCATAGGTGACCAAGTGAAGTATGACAGAAGCAACTTGGAATATGCACAGAACTGCTTTGAATATGAAACGATAACAGAAAAGCCTAATATCACCAGTACCAAAGGTCCATGAGGCCACCTCCGATCTACATATTCTCTAAGCAGCTAAGGTTTCAATGGGGGATCAGGTTTCTCAGTAATTTTTAATGTAACTTCTTGATACAATTGGTTATTCAAGTTTTCTAATTTTGGACATAATATTTGTCATGTTTCATGAAAAGTTCCAAACAAGTGACTTACAAACCATCTTTAAACAGTGGTCCCCAACCTTTTTGAAACCAGGGACCAGTTTCGTGGAAGACAATTTTTCCACAGACCGGGGAGGTTGGGGGAGGCAGAGGGAATGGTTTCAGAATGATTCAAGTGCATTACATTTATTGTGCACCTTATTTCTACTATTATTACATTGTAATATATATAATTAAATAATTATACAACTCACCATAATGCAGAATCAGTGAGAGCCCTGAGCTTGTTTTCCTGCAACTAGATAGTGTCATCTGGGGGTGATGGGAGTCAGCGACACTCGAAGTGTGTCATTTATGTCCAGTCTATGCTATAATCTCATTGGTTGCTGTCACTGTAGAAAACCCTGCTCACAAATATAGAATGTGGAAAATGGAAGCAGGCTTTTCAGTGTTTTTGTGACAATCTCAGAATGTTCCACCTTGACTTTAATCCAAAAATGGAGATTCGAAGTTATCTTTGACTCCATACTTTTAAGGCCATCGTAATTTGTGATCTCAAGCAGTCGATCCTCTTCTAGCAAAAAGTCAATTCACCTGGCTTATTCACAAACGGGTTGCAGATCCATTCCTTCCCAGTTTGGGGTCTTTCGTGGTTGGGAAGTGATGCTCAGACACTTTTGAAAGCTGAGATAGGTGATCATGCATCAGTTGGGAGAAAGAAGGCCCTACCTCAGTCTCTTTCAAAATCTCTGCTAATATTTAAACGTCAAAAATCCCGATGTTCACTCATCACCCCAATAATTCCAGTTTGGCTTTGAATGCAACCACTTTATCTGCCATCTTGAACACAGTATCATTCTCCCCTGAAGTAACAGATTGAGTTGATTAAGCAGGTTGAATATGTCACACAAGTAAGCAAGTTTTGCGACCCATTCTGTGTCACTGGAATGCACTGTCAGCGGTGACTATTTTTATAAACAAAATCTCTGGAGCAGCTCTCAGACACTCTGGCCAGTGATCTACCTTTACAAAGCCATCTCACTTCTGTGTATGAGAGAGGATGTGTGTGCTCTGTGTCCATCTCTTCACAGAGCTGCATGAACAGATGTGAGTTAAGGGCATGTACTTTAATGTAGCTGATAATTTTAATAACATCCTGTAAAACGTTTAGCTCAGGTGACATTTTTTGGTTAGCCAGCATTTCTCTGTAGATGACACAGTGCATACACTCACATTCAGAAGAGACCTCTTTGACCTGAGTATTGAAATCAGAAAGCTGTCCAGTCATGGCAGATGCTCCGTCCATGCACACACCAACACAAAATGACCAATTCGGGTTTCCTGATGTGTACTCATTCAAAAACTTAAACAGTTCTGCAGCTGTGATATTGTTTGGCAACAAAAGTGCACATAATATATCCTCAAATACTTCCTCTCTAAAAATATATCGCACAAAAACTAGCATTGTTGCCTTGTTGTGAACATTGGTAGACTCGTCAGCCTGGAGTGCATACCACAGTGACTCATTAATCCTCTCTGATTATTATGTCTCAATATCCTCTGCTGTTTCATCAATTCATCTGGTGCTACCAAAAGAGGAACACATGCCACTTTTAACTGCAACCTCTCCTAAAAGTTCACAACTGTCCTTAGCAGCAGGCAGGATCAACTCTTTACCAGTAGTGAAGGGCTTTTCAGCTTTAGCAATGCAGTCAGCCACTAAGAATGATGCTCTCAGTGCAGACACATTTGATGAAGTGGTGGCTTTCAATAATTGCTTCCGTTCTTCATGTTCACATTTTTTTCTTTTGAAAAACTCTCCAAAGGCTTGTCTTTTAACACAAGGTGCTTGGTTTCCATGTGGCGAAGCAGTTGGAAAGCTGGTCACCACATATTATACAAAGCAGAGTTGGAGAATGTGAATCACTTGTTGCAAAGAACCCATAATTTAAGTAGGACGCTTGGTATTTTCTTTTAAGTGCAGCTTTCTTTTTATTGGCAGTCTTAAGAGTCTTCTGCTCTCTCATCATTGGGTCTTCCCCCCTTTTCAAAGAAGCTCTCCAGTGACATTTAATTTTTATTCATTTTGGCTAGAGTTAGCTTGTGAGCTTACCAAAACTGTGGCTGAGACAAGTATGCAGCGGGAAAGCAGCACGGACTGAAGAGGTAAATAAAATAATGGGCAGGCCACGTGTGGACTAAAAAGTGTCGGATTCTGACTTAAAGCCTGCCACCAGCTGCAGCTCTACAATTGAAGTACATCGACCCACTTGCCACTGTAAAGCCTGCCACCAGATGCAGTTTAATTGTCACTTGCCACTCACTGATATGGTTTTGATATGCATCTGTAAGCTATTGATTTATTATGATCTCTGTGCAGTCAAATCTCTCTACTAATGTTAATTTGTATTTGTAGCCGCTCCCCAGTGCTGGCTAGCATCACCACCTCAGCTTACTTCAGATCATCAGGCATTAGATTCTCATAAGGAGCACCCAACCTAGATCTCTCACATGCACAGTTCACAATAGGGATTGCGCTCCTATGAGAATCTAATGCCTGATGATCTGAGGTGGAGCTGAAACAGTGATGCTGGCACTGGGAACCAGCTACAAATACAGATGAAGCTTCACTCGCTCACTTGCCACTCACTTCCTGCTGTGTGGCCCGGTTCCTAACAGGCCACGAACTGGAACAGGTCCGTGGCTCAGGGGTTGGGGACCCCTGTTTTATAACAAAGATCATCTTTTATAACAATGAGCTAAATTAGAAGAGAAGAGGGTAAGCAAGGAAATGAGGATGGAAATGAGAGCATATAAAAGGGGGAAAGCACAAGAAGAATGTGAATACACGAAAGACGTGGCCAATGTTAACTTTGTTTTGTCAAGATTCAGTTCCTCAAGAAAAGTGCTGGATGTCATCTCCAGATCTCAGCAACTCAGCACAATACAATTCTTATTTCATTCTTTCATTAGCCAAATTACTATGTGACCTTTTCCTCCTCAGTGGCCTCCTCTCATGCTTTTAGTCATGGCTGAAAATAGGACGCTTGGGAGAAATCTTGCCTTTTCCTAATTTCAAATAAACACTAAAGGAGCATTTGCTCCTATTTTAAAGGTATACCTCCAGTAAGAGTTACTAGTATTTTGGCAGACCTTTATGACTAAAGATCAAATCAAGTATGTGTCAAAAACTACTCAAGTAACTGAAGAAAAGGTCTCTCTTAGCTGTCCAACAATGGCTTTGATCCCAGGTACTGAGCTCTTTGTACGAGCTTTTCCTCCCAAGTTCCAAACCCTGTTCTGTGAGCACTGTAAAATGGATAGATCTTGCTTGGAAATATTGAAGATTATTCGGTTTGAGTATAACTTAAGATCTTTAGATTGAAACAACCAAAATATGTGAATGATGTAAAATACACATATTCTTATGATCTTGCCTCAATTAGGAGATGTTGGGTAATATGAAATACTCATTCATACTGTATGTCTATTATGAGTCAGCAAGATTGTTCTCATCATAGTCCTTCAGGAATCCAGGCTGATGGAGTGGCTACCAGCTTGAATACTGCTAAACCTCAGGTAGGGGAAACGAGAATATTGCAAAGTACATGTCAGAAATCGTACTCACATTTCATTGGCAAATGCAAGTCATATGGCCCTCAAAGTTGAAATAGTCAGAGAATCCATGTGCCTAGAGATCTGGAATATTTGCAGACAGCTTAATGACTGCCACAATATGTGGTACTATTTCAAATATGCCTGAGTATGAAACTTCTGAAATACTAACTATAAATTGAGATGCACATTTTTTACTCCATTACTTAAGATTAGGAAAAGAAAACCATGATTAGCAGTCCAAGAGAAGACAAATTTGACAACTCTGCCTCAAGTGTCATTTACTTTCAACTGGACTAGGACAAATGAAGATTTTTTTCCCCTTTTAGTTAAAAATGTCCTTCATGACAGCTGAGACATATTTTTTTAAAAAAATCAGGCTCCCATATAACACAACCTTATTAACTGCCATCATACAACACAGAACAGGGCAGGCAGGTTAGTCCCCAGGGAATAACAAAGAAAATGCCTTACATTTGAATAGTACTTTACAGTTTAAAAATATTTTGACATATGTCACTGTGGGCAGGCTCCTAAAGTAGATTCGTTAACATTTTAAAAGTGGGCAGGTATATATGCAAATCTCTAAATAAATAGTGGAGGCCTGAAATTCACCAAGTCAAAATAATACCAATTTAGGTCTCATAAGAGCTACGCTAATGGCCAGTCCCACCATTTACAAGGTCATGTGACTTTGAGCAAGTATTCTGATATGAATCTCATTTTCCTCATATGTAAAGTGGAGATAACACCTTCAACCAAGCTACTATGTAAGGTAATTATTAGGATCAAATGAAGAAATATACCTCAAAACACTTTTCAAATTGTAAAACAGGACTCCAAACTAAGGGAGCATCATGTGTCTTAGAGATCTTTGTCATTGGTAGCTGCATAGAGTATGTGCATAAAACCACAAAGGCAAGACAGTTCTTTCCTTAAATAAAATCAAAGTAACAGTTTGGAATCACCATACTGTCCTGCTGCAATTCAGAAGGAAGAACATAGCCCACTTGTGTTTTAACAAATATTATTTCCAGTCTTTTCAATGTTGCAAAACTGTTTTCTTTTGATGTTAACTTTAAATATCACCCTTCCCTTGCAAACTTCACCTAAATTTATCTTGTTTTATTTCTTTTCTATAGCGAAGCCCTCAGATATCTCAAAGGAAGTAGGGGATAAAAACCATGTCTATATTGGCATATATACCTGATTACTTATTTGCTACAAATCCAGTACTTTATATAATATTGTGGTAAATATATATTTGGTCTTGATTTTCAGTTCCTATATCCCTTGGAGTTTTCTTGAGTGATATGAGTGTCTTTTGTTCTGAGAGGATTCTTGCTGATCCCCGAGACAGCTTCAGGATGGGAGCTTGTTGTCAGAAAGATCAAGGCATGATTGAAGAGTTGGAACTACCCCCTAATATCTAGTTTAGGAAAGAGGAAACCGGCTGGAGACATTCAGTCACCAACAGTCAATAATTTAATCAATCCTACCTATGTAATAAAATGTCCATAAAAACTTCTACACAAGAGGGTTCAGAAAACTTCTGGGTTGGTATACACATTGAGGTGCTGGGAGGGTGTTTGCTCATACAGCATATGAAGGTTCTGCACCCCTCCCCTATACCTGTCCTATGCATTTCTTCCATTTGTCTGTTCCTGAGCTGTATTATTTATAATAAACCAGTAATAGTAAGTAAAGTGCTTTCCTGAGTTCTGAGAGCCACTGTAGCAAATTATTAAATGTGGGGGTGGGGTGTCATGGAACTTCTGAATTTATAGCTGGTCAGTAGAAAGTACACGTATTAACCAGGAACTGGTGACTAGCATCTGAAGTGGGGACAGTCTGGTGGGACTGAGCAATTAACCTGTGCAGTCTGTGTAACTCTGGGTAGTTAGTATCAGAACAGGGCTAAATTGTAAAACATCCATTTGGTGTCTGGAGACTGGAAAACTGGTTGATGTGGAGGAAAACACACACACACAATTGGTGTCAAAAGTATGAGTAAAAACAGTTAAAATATGAAACGCAAAAACCACAGACAATATCAAAGTACTCTAAATAATTTTTACCTAGGCAGCTGTGGTATCAACCACAAAATATCAATTTTTAAGATCTCCAAATTTCTAAAGTTCTAAATTCACATATTATTCCCTTTTATTTTGTGGATGAAATCTGAACTAGAGATGTGGTCAAGTCCCAAAGCAAACATGAGGCCATAGAGAGGTTTTGGATATAGACCTTCTAGGGCACAGATCGGGGTGCTTTCAATAAAAAAAGATCTTTGCCTATTTTGTAAACATATTAATTAAAATGTGCTATAGGCATAAGAATAGATAGATTGGAGACACAGAAAAGGTAGCTTAAAGATGCTATTAGATAAAATAAATATGTAATAAAGCACACCATAGAAGAGTGAAATATATAGCACACGACAATTTTAAAAAATAGATTAGCAAAGCAAAGACAAAAAAATAAACAAAATAAATAAAATCGGGATCTCACCTCATGTCATATATTAAAATAAATTCTAGATTTAAACTAAAGAGTTGACAATAAGCAATAAAACCATGAAGTAAAGGAAAACACAATTTGTAGAAGTGAAATATAAAGAAAAATATTTGGATATGTACATACTTAAAGCATTCATACAAAGTAAACAGTTTGTTCAAAAGTAAACACGCAACAGAAGGAAATATGTTTTAAACAAACATAACAAAAGGTTAATATATTTAACATATGATGAATTTGTACAAAAAAAATTTAACTGGTCAATAAAACCGGGAGAACAGAACATGAACAATTCACAGATGAAATACAAATGGTCAACAACAAATGAAAAATAGCTATTCTCTCTAGTAACCACAGAAGGGCTAAGGTAAAAGTGAGTGATCAGTCACTCCGAACACTTGTGAAGATAAAATACATGTAAGGATATCTGTGGATGGCGAGAGTGCAATAAGTATTCTTATGAACTGTGGAAAGCATAAATTGATAGAAAATCTTAGGCAATATGTATCAAGAGTCTTAAAAAATTCAGACACTTTAAGGAAAGAATGGACAAATGGTAAACAGCATCTTTGAAGACAGACTGAATTCAAACCCCATCTTCACTTCATATGTGCTATGTGACCTTGGGCCAATTACTTAATGTTTCTCAGTCTCACTTTTCTCATGTATAAAATAAAGATAAATTAGTCCTTTATAGGATTGATATGAGAACTGAAGTGTACAATGCATGTAAAGCATTAAAGCGACTGCCACATAATAAATATTCAATAAATCTTAGCTCTTATCATTATCATTACGACTACCACTACCACCAAATCCACTCTGGACAACGACCAAAATATTAATGTAAGTTTATAAGTTTACAAGAGAAACATATGCACAGAGAACTCTGAAGAAAAAGCTATAAGGAAATATACCAAATTTAACAGTGGTTATTATAGAGTTATGAATGATTTTGCTTTTCTTTAGTAAACTTTGTTAAGTTTTCTACAAAGAATATGGTACTTCTTAAAAAAAAAATCTTATTTTGAGTGAAAAAGGAAAAACTCCCTCCTGGAGGTTATTTTTATTTCATAATAAATATAATAAAACTTAAACAAAATCAAAGTAGTTTCAATCAAGTATCTTCTCAATGCGGAGTGCACTGTCTGCATTTATTCTAAGTTCCTATCCTCATTGAGGAATCCAAAACAAATATTTAATGCAATAGGTATAAAAAAAAATAAAAAAATATCCTGCTCTGTGAAAAGATATCTATACCACCTGTGCCTAATTCCACTTAGCCAAAACCTAGGGAGACAAACAACGATATCAGAACTCCTAGCTTGAGTTCAGAATACAGAGAACTCAAGATCAGAAATCCCTTATTCTTATGGAAGCAAAGGTATCGAAGTTCACTCTCCCTACTTCTCCCCCTTTCTGGAGTTAAAACTCAGAAACAAAATGGCTGCACCAGTAGAAATAAGGTTTCTGTAAAGCATTTCCATGAGACATTACAAAGCATGCTGTTAGCCTCCACTGGATCCCCTCTGCTACCTTCTCAGCTCTGGTAACAGGATAAAGGCAGTGACAGGGGCATGTGATCATTTTATAAAGGTACCACACAAGCAAACCTTTTTAGAACTGGGCTGGGGGATGGAGTGGGTATCAAAGCTCTTGTACCATCTGTCTGTGGAGAGGGAAAAAAAAAAACAAAACAAAAAACAGCTGGTGCAAGAAGTAGCAAGATGTTGGTCCTGGAAGTGACAAGATGGGAAATGACAGAAAACAGCTTTCACTCTTCCAACAGCAAAAGAAGCGTGCAGCCTCTGCTCCAGTGTTTGAAAACCTCCAGATGCTGCTCTCGCCTTGCATTTCCATATCTTTGTTCAGACAACATCTGAAAGCCTGCCTTTCTTTTTTCAAGCACTTTCTTTCTTTGGAGGAACATACAAAGCTATCGAATGTAAGCTTCTCCCCCCACTCCACCCTTTTCTCATATAGGCAATGTGGAATGAATTTTAAATGTCGCTATAGAAGAAAAAAATGGACATACAGCATCATGTGAGCCTCTGTGAAACTTTTTCCAGTTGTCTTTTTCAAGAAAAATTAACCATGTGCTCTGGTTTTTGTCATTTGGTAGTTAAACTAATGTTAGATTTGGAGAACTTCTAAGGAGCTCAGAAATAAAAACCTATAATAAGCAGTGTTGTGGGGTTGGGGGACCCAAAGCATGAACTGACTACTTGGAAAGGATGGGCTGTGCTTCTCTACCCACTGCACTAAACACTAGCACATGCACGCATTTCTCTCCACTTTAAATGCTGAGTTTATGAAGTCAGAAAGGAAGTAACATTATAAACAATACATATAGTCCAATGTCAGAATTTCAAAGGACTGGCATACAATGTTAATCAAATATTCTGATTTAGAGCTGCCCCATATGCTAATCATATAAAACCAGTTTTCTAAGAACTTAAAAATATGCATATAATATATGCTAGAATTACACTGAGTAAAATT
The DNA here is from genome assembly GCF_902729225.1 of Pteropus medius. Classification (NCBI taxonomy): domain Eukaryota; kingdom Metazoa; phylum Chordata; class Mammalia; order Chiroptera; family Pteropodidae; genus Pteropus; species Pteropus medius. Next base: position 24,010,187 of record NW_024352787.1, read on the forward strand.
TAAAATTTTATTTGATGTCACTGATCACATTTGGGAACATCACTGCTTCAGGCTCCATCAACCTCTGTTTTCTCCTATGTGATTTTGCACAGCTGGTACACCGCTCCAAGTACCTCTCCCTTCTTTGTCAGGCTAGCTCAGTCTTTATGACCCAGGTGGGGTTCCATCTCTAGTGTTCCTCCCAAAGTCCCCTCTTTTAAGGAGCAACTCTTTCTCCTGAATTCAAACAGTAAATGTGAGTTATAACAGCCCTCTAGATAATCTCTGTTGAGGCAGCCAGTCCATCCACAACTCACAGTGAGCTTCCCAGGGAAAGAGGTCATGTCTTATTGATCTTTATATACCGGTCCTACCTAGCATAATGCATGACAATCATTTAAAAAAAAAAAAAAAAACTATTAATCACTACTACGTGTCAGACTTCAGAGATTCAAAGCTTACATGGAACACAGCTCCTGTCTCCCCAGAAGCTTAGGCCACAGTATGAACCTTGATATAAAAGTAATAATTATAACAATGTGTTCAGTCTTATGTAAATAAGGTAATCTGCAAATACGAACCAGCTACCCATGGGAGATACTTAATAAATGTTCCCTAAATTAAAAAAAAAAATCCTCACAATAGTCTTGAAGGTTGACTGTGATTAAAAAATTCTATTTAGCTGTGTAATCTTGGGGAAGCTACTTCTTTTCTCTGTGCCTCAGTTTCCTCATCTATAAAGCAGATAACAACATCATAACATTTATATGAGAATTAACTAAAATTATATTTAAAGTGTTTAGAATAAAATCTAGCATGTGATACGTATAAAACAGAAGTTAGATATTATTTGCTAATGGTTCTTCCAATTTCTACTATAACAAAAGAGGAAATATTATATTACTTGATGAATCTATTGAGGAAATACCCTTCCAGGTTAATAGTCGATATTTTCCTCACATCCCATATCTAACCTGTAGGCAAATCCTGTCAGTTCTAACAGCCAAATTCAGAATTCTGTCACTTCTTCCCACCTCTCCCACTCCCACCCTGGTCTAAACTGCCATCATTTCTCCCCTGGAGGTTTCCTGCATTTGCTGCCTAACCAATCTCCCTGCTCCCACCTTGGTCCCTACTGTCAACACAGGAGCCAGTGACCATAATGTAAATACAGCATGTGATTTCTCTACGCCAAACCCTCTCACAGTTTCCAAGCCCAAAGTCTAGAATGCTCTACAAGGTCTGGCCCAGCCTTCCATTCTTTCTGACTTCTACTACTTACTTCTCACTCACTGACCTCTAGCCTTGTTCCTCTCCCTTTTAAGCTTGCTTCTGTCTCAGAGACTCTGCACTTACTATTATCTCTGCCTATAATGCCCTGCTCCTTGATAGTCTCATAGGCCATCCCCTTTGCCTTTCCAGGTCTCAAATGCTAACTCAATGTTCCAATATTACCCGAACAGTAAAGCATTTTCTGAACACCTTATTTTAAAATAGTAGCACCCCCACTCAGGACTCACTATTCCCTTTATCTGCCTTATTTTCCTCCACTGTTCATAATTGTTCCTGATGTGACTTGTTTTTTATTTGCTTAATTGTGTGTTGTTTCTCTTTCCCTATGAGAATCTAAATTCTACAAGGACAGAAATTTTAGGCTGATGTAGTCACTGCTATAACTCTGGCATCTAGAATGGAGCTGAGATCACAATAGATACTAATAAATTTTTTATGAATGAATGAATGAATGAATGAATAGCAATATAAAATTACAAATGAAAATAGAGAAACAAGATAATTCATTTTACATTTATTTTTAACAACAGAGCCATGCCCACCACTTAATGAGGGGAGACAAGTTTTGAGCCTTTTCCTTTACCATCGCAAACAAAGTTTTTGCATTGGCCATGATCATCATGGTCCTGAAAGGGATAGGCTTCTGTGTCTGGTCTTCAATCCAGGTCATTAGAAGTTTCTCCATGTCTGATATAGGACCTTCGCAAATTCTTGTTCGTGTCTGCCTTCAAAGAAGAAAATTCTTTACAGCCTCCATCACTTTGTTCTTTCTTCCAGATCATAGTTATGGTGGAATGGAATATGCCTGACTGGCGAGAACTTTATACCTTCAAGTTCTTAATCATTTTTAATTTTGTTTCCAGGTCAATCACTTGAAGTTACCTTTTACTGGTAATATTAGAAGTGGACTTTGTATGCTTCGGGGCCATGATGAACAAAACAATACAATTCAATAAAGCACAAAAAAAATTATACAATCGAGATGTAGTAAATACAAAATGTATGAAGCTGTTGCCTGTATAACATTAGCTATACTGTTTTACAGCAAACTTTCTTTCATAAGTAGAAAGAGTACATTCTAAAATAAAAAGTATAGCGAATACATAAACCAGTATCATTGTTTTTATATTATTGTTATTATGTACTGTACATTATAGAATGTGCTCTACTTTTATATGACTGGTAGTGCAGTAGGTTTGTTTACACCAGCAACACCACAAACACTTGAATAATGTGTCGCAGTAAGATTTTAGAAGGGCTACAATTTCACTAGGTGACAGGAATTTTTCAGCTCCATTATAATCTTATGGAACCACTGTTGTAATAAGTGGTGCGTCATTGACTGAAACTTTATGTGGCCCATGACTGTATATAAAGAACTCCTACAATTTAATATAAAGAAAAAAATCCAATTAAAAAATGGGCAGAAGACCTGAATAGACATAGTAGACATACAGATGGCCAACAGACACATGAAAGTACGCTCAACATCATTAATCATCAGGGAAATGAAATCAACATCACAATGAGATATCACCTCGCATTTGTCAGAATAGGTAGTTAAGCGGTGCATGCCTGTATGTGTACAGGTGTTTACTATTCTTTACAATTTCCCCTTTGCTACTACACACATTCCTTTATTTGAGCCTCATAAAAATTATGTTTGGTGAGCAGTGAGAAAATAACCACCACCATTTTATAAAGAATAAAACTGAGGGTGAGAAAAGTAAATGATCTATGTGGTCAACACAGCCAATAAATACCAGGGAAAAAAATGAAATGAGGACTGGACCAGTTACACTGCTCTTCCCAGCATCCTGGTTGACCTCCTAAGTATGTAAAAGCCATGATGTACTTAACATTAATAATTCACTGGCTCATGGAACATAATACTCATTTCTTCCCCCTTCAAACACAAGCAGGTAAACCTGATAATTATATCAATGTACACAAGGGAACAAGAAGTGTGAAGAGTTGTTCTATATTTTATTTCTATATTTTAACACTACTTTTTTACTTTTTATCTGAATTTTCTTCAAATACAATAGGCAGCAAAGTACATCAATTCTGACACTGGCATGTGAATTCTAAGGTATGCTATAGGGACATATAGATGGGGACCAAACAGAACAACAATGATTATTCACTGTCCAGTTTACAAGAGAAAAAGTAAAATAAATGTAGACTATTCTTTCAATGCATTGTTTAGATAAAGTCACAAATTCCTTTCGTAAAAAAAATGGCTTGCTGTTGCATACCAAATTGTGCATAAATTTTATCCTCGGTTTGGCATGCTGTGACCCCAACCAGTGCTGACAGACACACCGGATCCTTCTTCTTCCTGTGTCCTGTACATCCACCAAACTGTCACTGCTTGTTCATTCCATATTTTACAACACTGAGGTTTCTAGACAAACTACTGTCTACTTTTGGAACACCCTCATTTTAACCTGTCAAAATTATTTTTTGCCCTTTAAAGACAATGTGTTCATCTATTTCAGGAAAATTTTTGTTATTCATTGAACTCAGATTTGTCTCTTTAGGTTTTCACATCATCCTGCCTTATATTATAGTCAACTACATCTTTCTTAGCACTCAAAACTCTTCTTCTTCCTCAATTGCAGTCACAGTCTCAGTCTTTAAGGATCACAGTAGAATCTTGGTCAGTTTAGAGTTTTGATGAAATTTTTTCAATTGACATTTTTTTACAACTTAACATTTTATTAAGTTATCAAAATGCTGCATTTACTCTAGAGTAGACAAGAAAAGTAGATATCCACAAGTACTGGGGTATACCCAAGAGGCTCTGTCTCCTCTACAAACCTAACTCTGAATTTCTACAAGTCAGTGTGCCTGGACTGCACATCTGCCAATGAGCCTTACAAGGCAATTGTTTCTTTTCTGCTTTGTCTGCCAGATCTCAAGTTACCCTGGGGAGAGTATCTTATGACAAATCACTCTATATTACTTCCTTCATAAATGTTCCATACTGAAGTTGAAATAAACACAATCAAGAGTTAGAAAAGATCATAACTGATGTATTTCATTGTAATCTTTTCATACTGATAGCCAGAGATAATTCTCATAACAAAGTAAACCAGTACAGTTGTTAATAGGAAATTTTAGCTAACTACGACCACCAGTTTATAGTATTAGAAGTGCCATTCGAAGTCAAACCGAGTTTGGCCTCCCCAGCATTCATCCCACTCTTTCCTCACAGTGCTGGGGCCAGGCCACTTGAGGAACTGACTCTGTCTCCAGGCCTGGTTAAGCCCATCAGTGTCCTTTTATCTTCTTTGCCAGCAACTCGTCAGGAACTCAGGCCTATGCCAATCAGCACAAGCCAATCCAGGGTCAAAGTTTTTGTGCTTATACCCTAAACTGGTCCAGAGAGACAGAAGGGGAAGACTTTTATTCTCTGTCTGGGGGTGAAGTCAGTTTGCTTTCACTCTCTTTAATCTCCCTCCACACATTCCCACCCTTCTGCAATTAGATTTAAGCAAAGCACATGGCCCCAACTGCTACTGGTAGCCGTTCACAAAAAGCTGCAAACATTAAGACATAAGATAGAAATTAACTGGGTTTCTGAAGACAGATACTTCATTAAGTCACTAAATCAACCAACAACCCTGAGGTCCTGCCTCTGGACTCCGAGTTATGTGAGCCAGTAAATTTCCTTATTGGTTAAGCAAGTTCAAATCTGGTTTTCTGAGACTCATGGTTGAAAGCATCCTAAGTTACACATTATCTAATGGAATTCTCTACAAGTGAAAAAAATCAGTTTAGTACTCTTGTCAACACCATATTTACATTCAGAGCCATATAACAAAACTTAAATTTAATAGGAGATTGACCTTATCGTTAAAAAAAAAAAAGGCTATATAACTTTAGTTGGGTAATCAAAATGACACAAATCATTAACATGAAATAGCACCAAATGAAATAACTCAATGAAAAGATAGTCAAAAAAAAAAAAATCATTACCAAAGTATTTAAGATGAACAACCTGGCTACAAAACTGTTCCTTTAAAGCATAGTACCTATACTTCAACAGTGCCAACATCTTCACCCAATGATAAAAGCAAAAATATGGATTTGTGCTCACATGTGAATAAGAGATGGAGTTATTAAAAAGAAATGTGCTCTAGATCCAGACAGCATGCCAGAGTAGGAAAAAAAAATGATGTAAACCCTGAAGACCTTGATTCAACTCTCCTCAACACTACCTTTCCCAAATCATCCTAAATCCAAGGCAATAAGCAATGGATCCTCAGTGAGACAATGTGTCAATTTCCAGGCTCAGACACCAGCTCCCCTATTAAATTAATTACAGAAGCATCTTTCTGTGTGGCCTTGCCTTCCTCTTTGTAAAAGAAAGAAGTTAGTTGTATACGTTCCTTTAAACTCTGCAATGCTAGGTCACTTAACTAAAGATTCTGTTTTCTACTGTGTCCATTGAGGATTTTGATCTTAATTTCTAGACCATTTACTTCAATATTTATTCATAAATATTTATGAAGTGCCTACTATGTGCCAGGTATTGTGCCATGTCCTGAAGAAATGAAGAGATAAAATATAATCTGTACCTCCAGGGAACGAAAGAACTATGGGAAGGCTGTTATAAGTATAAAAATGTTAGCTAGAACTAAATTAAATCCTAACATTTTATAAAGTATCTAAGCCTTACATCTCAGTTTTTTAAGATGAAAGTAATGAATTAGAATGATGATCTCTAAGTACCAGATGAATTTTAGAACTAGAAGGAACCTGTGTCTCAAATCAGAATTAGATGTTCTAAGAGGGTAACGGAGAGCAATTTCCCAAAATCAGTTTTAAAAGATTGTGCATTTAAGTCTGCCAAAACTTCAGATTCATGATTCTCATCCTAGTTCTTCCTTGCTATTTCTACCAATGAAGCATGAACAAGTCAGAAACCCCTGCTGATTTGCCTTGCTAATCATATCCACTTAACCTGGAAATGTTTCCTAGTCTCTCTTTAATTAGTTTATTATCTTTAAATGAACAGGAAACATGCCATTTTTAAGTTCTGAGTCTCTGATGGCTTATCATGTATTACACACATATATATAGCAAGCAAAAAATACATATGGAACTGAATTTTTAAATTGATTATATGATAAAATATGGGAAATCTATGCCTCACTCCTTGAAAGTTGTTCTGTCAGCTTCCCCAAATGTACATATAACTACCAAGTTTTTCACAATCCTGTAATGACTTTTTCTTAAAACAGCTCATTTTTAAAGAAAATTTAACATTAGACAAGTTCAATGTCTTTTAACCATTATTTGAAAATCTTCCTTTCAGTAGTTTTACTCTCTCCCAAAGCAGCTTTTAAATTGACTGTTTTCACAGCTATTTGGATCTTTTGAAATTAAAGATTAAGAGTGATTTACAAATAAGCTGAAATGTACAGAATGCGAACATTAACAAGACCTATGACGCTGAGCAAATTCCACCTTCAACTTTTCCATTCCCTCTTCCCAAACACACACAGTGTAATCACATACTAATTATCTCATTCTAGATTTTTCTTAAGGAACTCAAAAATATCGTTAGCTTTATCACCAGCCAAATACACACTACTGACTCAATGAATGTGTCAGCTAAAAATCAAGTACTATCTCTTTCAATTCTTAATTTTCAGGGCTTTTTTTTAAAAACTTAAGTTCATCTTTAGCCCTAGTAAATCTTACTTTGACCACTGCCCCAGTAGTCAAAATCCAGGCATGTCCTGTTTCTTCCACCCACCATATTTACGATCACTCCTATTTTGTCATCATTTGATACCATATCTTCATCCCAGTCAAGAAAAAAATCTGAAAAGTATAGAGCTAAGGATATACATTTATGAAATGACACTAGACAGTTATATCCAGAGTACAGAACACATTTTCTCAACCATTGACCTTGGAAATAGTTACAACATTAATTATGAATCTTGATTATAATGCCACCTAAGCTATGTTTTTCTACTTATTCACAAATGGATCATAGGAGACCAAACCAAAAGCTTTGCTGAAGTCCAATGAACTGTGTCTATGACATGTCTATTCCCATAGATTTGCTTAAAAAAAAAAAAAAAAAGGAATTAGTGAATTTATGCTAGCTTTCTGTAAGCACTGCCCTCTTTTCTCAGAGTTTACTTACTTTATCACTTATTTTAAAATACTGTCCAGAACCCGAATAAAAAGTTACAAACTTCAGTTATATTGTTTTTATTATTAAAGCAAAAACATTGCCTCAATGATAACAATGAGTCTGTAACTCAGTAGTCTTGAAGTCCATTCTCTGCAGGTAGGTATTACAAATAAAAAGTTACAAAATTTAGTTATATTGTTTTTATTATTAAAGCAAAAACACTGCCTCAATGATAACAATGAGTCTGTAACTCAGTAGTCTTGAAGTCCATTCTCTGCAGGTAGGTATTCTTTCACCTTGAACTTCTATTTCATCTGACAAATCTCATTTTCCCCAATTTAGTTAGAAGTTCATTTTGCTTACAAAGAGGTCAAATGCAAAATTGGAACTAATGAATCCTGCATTCTGTGTCACCCAGCACTATACCACCCACTGCTAGCAATAATCACCATTCTCAGAACAAAACTTACAAGAGCCTCTACTTTTTTTTAAGATCTTTGAAATTTGTTAGTACTAACTCCTTTCCCAGCCAGCAATGAACAAGCTTTCCAATATCTAAAAGCTAAAGTTTCAATCGACCCAGCTTTATGTTGCCCTAATGCAATACAGAAGGCTGGATTGAATGCCCGGCTTCTCTTTAGTTCTCAGGAATCAGTGCCCCCAGCCAATGGGCATACAGTCAGCCATTACTATTTTTTTGTTGTTGTTCTTTTAAAGGAGGCAGGGAAAAGAACAATCCCTTGTAACAGATAACTGGAGACACTGGCCAAGAACTGGTGCCATCTGCTATTCTGCATAGGAATGATGTTGAAGAAAGGTTGGAGATGGGGCAGCTGGGAACTGTTAATCATCTGCTTTTATTATTTTGTTCCTGTTTGATGAAAGATCACAAAGTTATTTTCTAATGTTCACTAGAATTAGATGTCCCACTGGTGTTTTTTCTATTTTGTGACTAAATTAAATTTGTTAAACTGTACACAACTGACATTTTACCCATAATGATCTGACTTAGCTCTTGATAAGAAAATTTAAATACAGAATCGGGGACAGGTAAAAGATACACAATTACAACAAAATCTGAAGTCCTAGTAACATAGAATACAAAGCTCTTTTTGATTCCATCTTTGTCTCCCTTTCTCACTAACTCCTGCCATTCCAGCCTTTCCAAATTATGCTCCAGTCATTCTATTCCATTTGTAGGTCCCTTATTATACCAGAATGAATCATGTTTCTTTGTGCAGATCATTCTGACGTAAAAGCTTATTTTGAAAAAAAAAAAAAAAATTGTTTCCATGCAATTGCTATAGTAGGAACAATGTGAGCATAATGTGAATTTTGCATTTGCTTATGTACAATTTCATATGTAAGAAATACCAAGTGAATTCAGAAAACTGCAACCAGTTGAACTGAGCTGTGCAGGAACACACAACACACACACATGCACATACTCAAACATCTACCAGCTACCTCAGTTCACTTGTGCATTATAAGCCACTCCCATCTATGTGTGGTGTTACAAATTTCCACCCATTTCAAATATCCTTCTTCCATCATTTAACAGTAATTCATAAGCTGTAACTCCTCCAACACTCCCTTACACAAGCCAACCTCAGTCTTTTCCAACATACAGTGCCATGGTTAATGTAGGTTTTTGTAACCACTTAACATTTGAAAACTATATGGCTATATTTACTGTTTTTTTTTTCCCCTTGGTCACTAATGAAGTTTTTGAGTACTAGCAAAGAAATCAGACCTACAAGATACATGTCTTGCTCCAGGAAAGGAATTAAAGTGTCCACCACTGGGCTTTGTACATAGCAGGCTCTCAATAAACACTTGGGGAAGATGGAGAAAAGTTAATTAAAACTCTTTTCCAGAAAACATTTGGTACTCTTTTGAGGTAAATTGTGCAAAAAAAAAAAAAATGTCATTGACATAGTCCTTCTGAATTTATAATATCTTTTCTCACCTGGTCTTCACTCTTGATGAATGTAACAAGTACAAAAAAAAATTACTTTCACTTTAAACATCAGAAACAGAAGCATGATAAAATTAAGCATTTTCCCTTAAAGTCCCACAAGTAATTGTGGTAGAACTGGACCTATAATCTATGTCTTCCGATTCAGTCACCATCCACATAACTACTCAAGCAGGGTGAAAACATAATGACAGAAAATCATGAGGTACTAAAATTTTGTTTGTTTAGAGTTCAGGAATAAGTTATTTTTAAAGAAGTTTCACAGACCCCTCCCCTTTCCTTCAAGTGCTAATAATACAATCTAATTCACCAGAGAATATAATTTGGTAGACCCTTGATCATAATTTGTTGAGACTGTTAACCCCATTACAGAGAAAACCCCTATGGGTAGGCAGTAGACATACCTACGGAGCTCAGGACCCCTCACGCACTCCAAGTGCTTTCTGTCCGGAATGTCTTCCCCTCACAGATCTACATGACTTTCTCCTTTACCTCCCAGAACCATCTGCTTTCAAGTCACCTTGTTCAGGTCTACTCTGATCGCATTATTAAAAATTTCAATATTCCCCAACTACAGTAAAGTCGTTTTACTCCTTACATGCTTTCTTTTCCTAAATTTCACCTTCCAAAATACTTTAAGATTTATGTATTTATTTTTTCCTATATTCTCCATTATAATTTACACTCCACAAGAGCAGACATTTTTATGTATTGGGTTTGGTATTGTTACCCCAATACTTAGAACAGTGCCTGGCATATGGAAGTAGTTCAATAAAAACCTGCTGAACAAACGAGTACGTGTGTGCATGTACAGCCAAGGTTCTCTATGCCATCATAAGAATAAAATTAATAATCTCAAACGTACAGAACCAAGTATTTTTAAGCAACTTGCTCAAATACATGAAAACTAAGTAAAACGTCTGGGCTCATGCTGAAGGGCAGCTTTCCTGTACATGTAGTCCATTCAAAAGACGAGACACAGGTTCCCACCTGGGGAGCACTTAGAATTACAAGAAGTGTTTTTTAAAATATTAGTGTGGTTCATACTGATAGTTGGAGGCAGGTTTGCTCCATATGGTCAGCATTCCACAGAGAAAGAATAACCAAATCTCTCTTCTGCAATAACAGCACCTGCAACAAAGTCCCTTCACAGAGTGCTGTGGGAAGGAGGGCAAACTGGGCACATTCAAAAAGAATCCATGAATGAGAAGGCACGGTTCATAAAATTACACCAAATTGTTTCAACCATAAAACCTCTAAAAAAAGCAGATATTAAATTGTTTCTGCCCGCCTATGCACTCAAAGCCCACCTTGGTTTAATAAACTCAAGTGTCAAGCTCATTCTCTTTTCCACTGAGCTTTACAATATGAACTAATAATGTCTATCTGCGGGTGTGTAAATTCAAAAGGACTTAGCACACAAATACTTGGTTCCAAGGCATATTGAGACAGTCCACTTAATTTCATGTCAAAGCCAACATTTCATAAATATAAAAAGGTATTTGCATTCCCAAATAGATGGTAATGCTATGCCTACTGTTTGAATATAAGATTTAAAAGATCAAGTGACTCTCATTCTTATGTTATCACCTCACACCTCTCCAAACCTCTAATTTCTCCTAACAAGGTTATTGTAAGGATTAAATGCACAATACCAGTTCATTTCTAGTTTTGGTTGCAGATTATAAGAAACTCCTAGAGAGACTGTTAAATCTCAACATTGCTGCATATTTAGAACCACCAGAGGAGCTTAAAGAAACAATGGCCAGGCCCACCTAGCAAATATGCTGGTTTAAACAGTCTGGAGTTGAGCTTCAGTATATTTTTTTTTTCCTGGCTGACAATTTCTTTTACTTTGGTATATTCATGGTACAACATTATTATTTCCATCATTATTTTTTCAAATAAGTTTTCTATTCTTGTTCTCTCTCTTTTCTCCATCTGGTACCCCTATGGTGTGAATGTTGGTATACTTGATATTATCCTAGAAGCCTCTTAGACTATCTTCATTTTGGGGGATCCTTTGTTCTTTCTGCTCTTCTGATTGGATGTTTTATGCTATCTTATTTTCCAAATCGCTGATTTGATCCTCTGCTTCCATGAATCTACCTTTGACTCTCTCTAATGTATTCTTTATTTTAGTTATAGTATTCTCCATTTCTGACTGGTTCTTTTTTATGTTTTCTATCTCCATTTTTACGTTTTCTATTTCTTCATTGAAGTTCTCATTGAGATCACTGAGCATCCTTATAATCACTGTTTTGAACTCAGCATCTGGTAGATTGCTTGTCTCCATTTTGTTCTTTCTCTGAAGCTTTGTTCTAATCTTTCATTTAGGACATGTTTGTCTCCTTACTTTGGCTGCTTCCCTATATTTGTTTCTATGTATTAGTAAGGGCTGCTATGTCTCCTGGTCTTAGTAGAGTGGCCTTATGTAGTAGATGTCTGATAGGGCCCAGTGGCTCAGTCTCCCTGGTCACCTGAGCCAGTGCTCCAGTTGTGCCCCTTATGTGGGTTGTGTATGCCCTCCTTCTGTAGTAGAATCTTGGTTGTTATTTGTACATCAGTGGGAGGGACTGACCCTTAGGCTGATTGGTTGCGAGGACTGGCCATGAGGGCTCAAGGACTACAGTGAAGAAGCTGTTGTGCAGGGGCTGATCCTACAAAACAGAATATGCTTTATTGAGATTCTGGTGCTGCCCAGTCTGCCCTTTGGGTGTGTCATTTGCGGAGGTGGTTGGGTGGTGCTCTGGTGTAGCCTGAAGCTGGCCACCAGGTGTGCTGGTTCCAGGGCATCTTAGGAAGGGCTCTGGTACAGGCCAAGGTCAGCCACTGCTTGTGCCCTGCCCAGAGCCACTTGTTATGAGCTACAAAGTGATGTGCAGATGGTTGTCACTTGTGCTAGGTTTGGAGATGCCTGGGAGAGGCTGTAAAATGAGGCTGGCTGCTGCTAGTGTGGGGTTTGAGGCTGTTTAGCAAGAGATACGAAGACTGCTGAGGCCAAAAGCTGCTTGTTTGGGTTTTGTGAAACTATGAGAGATTTTAGGAAAGTCTGCAACATGAGCCAAGGTAGATTGTTTATATGGAAAAGCCACTGGAAGCAGCTTGGGCAGGCCCAAAAATTGGGTGGAGTGGGCTCTGAGGGAATCTCCAGGGCAGGACAAAAGGTATTAGGTGGGTTGATGGACACTCAGATATGATGCCTGCCTGTGTGTGAGGCTGGGTGAAGGGAGGGCTCAACAAAGGAAAAATAGATCCTGCTAACGTTTCTGTTTGAGAGGAAGCTGCTCCTCCAGCCTCTTCTCAAAGCCACGCAATTCATTTCCTCCCCATATGTCCCTGGTGCCTTTTGAGATGCTGCCCCAGTGCTAGAGTTCAGAGCAAGTGAGTCCATCAGTGAGTAAGTTCATGTGCAGGCCCTTTAAGAGGCACTCCCTCAGCACTCCATCTCACTCAGTCGCAATCTCTACTGGTTTTCACAGCCAGAAGTTGTGAGGACTTCTCACTCTGGCACTGTAACCCTAGGCTGGGGAGACTGGTGTGGGGACAGGACTCCTCACTCCTCAAGGGGAACTTCCGCAGCCAAGATGTCCCTTCCAATTTTTAACCACCACACATGGATGTGGGGCCTGTTTCAAGTCTCTGCCCCTCCTAACAGTCTTGAGGTGGCTTCTCCTATATGTGCTTAGTTGTAGGACTTCTGTTCAGCTAGACTTCAGACAGTTCTCAATGACAGTTGTTCTGTAGTTTAGTTGTAATTTTGATGTGATCATGAGGGGAGGCAAATACAGTGTTTACCTACTCCATCATCTTGACTGAAGGCCTTTAGTATTTTTTTAAGTGTTCTAATTCTGGGTTATTTCAACATGAAGTCAGGTTTGCAAATTCAAATTTTAGATTCTAATACCCAGATTTAGTAGGTCTGGAGTAGAAAATATGTTATTTTTTCATGAGCACCCCTACATCATGCTTAAAATCAAGTAGAATGAGAAACACTAACCAAATGTACATAAAGTATTTAAAGCATTTATCATGGTACCTAGCACATAAGTAAAAGCACTTAAATTATGGCAAAATAGAAAATAATTAAATATATAAATAAAGCTATGTATTATTCCATGCCAGATGTATTAATCCAGGGTACATTTGGAAGGAATCCACAACCATAAACTACATATCAGAGTTGATGAGTAAACAGCCTTTATCTTCATGACATCCATGAGTCTACCTGTATTTTAACAAATACAGCCAGTAAGTATTTACTTAAAATATATACTAGAATATAAGTTTTAACATATTTAGAACTTTCTTTAAAGGAAAAATCTATCCTGAATAAAACTGGTGTAACTTTGAAAAGGAAGGAAAGAGTGATGAGTGGGCAAGAAGAAGAAGGACAAACAAAGGAAATTAATTCCTATAAATAATGGCAGTGGGCAGTGGAGAGGGGAATATTTACAGGGGACTTCCAAACAAAACAAAACAAAACTTAAACACTTTCATTCTTTTTGTCTCCAGATGAGGTTAAGGAACTAATATTTATTGACTCTGGCTAAGTGCCAGGCCTTATATACCATGATCTCAGCCAATACTCCCAACAACCCTGCAAGGAAGCCCTAACTCACTACCTATAATCTACACAGGTGCAACCTACACAGAATACAACCAGGCATTTCTCTGAGACTCAGAGAGGCTTAGCCACTTGGCCCTGAGGGATAGCTTCTCTGACAAAGGGAATGAGCAGACAGCCGAGGCTCCTTGTAGCATATCTCATTATGCTAGCAGGCTTCATGCACTATGCTGTAGATTTATGGAGGGGATTCCATAGTCCCTAAGTACATTGCTTTTTGTGACAGAACACCTGCAACAATCTCTATTCAACAGATAAACAGCAGTACACTGGCAGTGTCAGTGGCTATCACTCAGGGAACTTACAGACTTCTGTGGAGGGAGTTCTAGGAATAAATGCTTTATTATTTATTATTATTAATATAAAAACCGACTTACACTGGAAGATGCTTTCCTTCCAAGAACAACAAAGTGGGCTTCCAACTCGAATTACTAGACTCACATTAGAGAAAACAGAACTTTAGGAGAGACAGACTGAGTGACTCAGACTGTGCATAAGCAGAAAACATCAGAAGAGCAGTAGATAACCTAAAGTGCTCCTGGCCTGAAAGCATCTATTAACTTTCAGTATATTTTGGGATGTCAAGCATGATCATATGGACCACCAATCACCAACTGGAATTGTATGGGTTAGGAAGCAAAGAAATGTGGAAAACAATCAGAAAGAACTCTAATGTTCCAGAAGACCAGCAACAGCAATCTGATGATAGGCCCTTGACCTTCTATCCATAGTGGCAGCTGATGGCCTTGACTCTGGGGTGCTTTGTTGGGCACACAAACTGAAGAATGATTTGTCGAACAACTCTCAAGTATTAAGTATCCCAGAAAGCGGAGGGCAAACATGAGATGAGAAATAAGAGGAGGAAGAACTCTTCTGAAAAATGTCCTCCTTAACAGTCTCAGTAGGTATTTAATTTCTATTTTTTCCCTCTTCTTTGAATTCACAAAGGCCAAATCTTCCAGTCAAATTAGAATGCAGCAAAGCATTAAGACAGCATTCAACAGGTTTAATTGCTGTGTAAATGAAAGAAATTATTATTCATTCATGACATTTATTTCAGATTCAATGCTAGCTGCTTTTATATGAAGTTAGGAGTGGTGGGGAGTAAAACTTAGATGGGGTGAGAGGAACAAGAACTAGGATATATAATTACAGCTATATTTCTTTGCCAAGCATTATTGAGCCTAAACAAAAAGTACTTGTTTGCTCTCTTGAGAAAAAGCATGTGATCCATCAGTGGTGGCTCTAAAGAAAGCCTCCACTCTCCTGACGCATGGTCAGATTTGATAGGTATACCAATACTTGAAATGCCAATAACAGGGGGCTTATTAAGGCTACAAAGCCTCGTAAAGCCCATTGTGGTTCAGAAGTCCTGAACTCTGGGAACAATTCTAGCAGTCAGGCCCTACAAAGTAATAGATGCCCCACTGTACCCTGAGAGAAAAGAGCCAGTTGATGCTCTCAGGATTACCAAACAATGCATCTTTTCTAATGAATTTCCAAGAGTTTAAACATCTCCCACAAGCGGAAAAGAAACGTACATACATGTGCGCATACACACACACCCCTAAACTCAATCACATGTGGTATTTATTTTTAATTCGCTTATGTTATCCAGTGGAAGGCACTGCAAGACAGGGTGCCTTGGGAGGCTAGTTCAAAATAGGAAGAATTATCTGCCCACAAATCAAAACACCACTAAATGGGAGATACTCTGTTAACCTGAATTGCTAAAACTCAACGATTTTATCACAATATAGTCACTACAAACTATAATCCCACCAAAATGCTCTAAGTTTTCCAAAGAGTTCTTTGAATAAAATAAAACACTTAATCAAAACATATCCACTTCCCGCTCCAACATATTCACACAAACACATAGAACACACAAACGAACACACAGATATCTTTGGAACCAGTTATTCTTAAATCTTCCCCAAACCTCCAACCACTAGCTTTAAACTACAGCAGTTAAGAATAAGCAGAAACAGCCTTAGTTTGTTTTAAAACCTGAGACCACACAAGTTGTAGACAAGAAGTTATTGTTAAGCAATTTACATAGATTTAAGGACCAAGAGCATTACTGAGAGATAATGACAATGAAACTGTGATTGCCAATGTTGAAGGCTTACTTGCAAAATTAGATGCACACAGTTTAATATACTGAGCTAATGAGAAAAAATAATTTTTGTAGATATCTCAAATATTTGCTGAGAATAATAACTAGTACTCATATATTGAAACAAGCTCTGTTTCACAATATAACTTTGGGAAAATAACTGCTATATTTCAGCCTCAGTTTCCAAGTTTTTAAAGGGCTGAGACTAGATGATTTCCAAGGTCCAAGCATATTTAGTTCTATAATAAAACTAAGAAGGTGGCACAGAGATTTCCCATATAGTCCCTATCCCCAAACATGCATAGCCTCCTCTATTATCAACATCAGTCACCAAGATGGTAACATTTTTACCAAAGATGAACCTACACTGACATATCATAAACACCCAAAGTTCTCTGATAACTTCCTAGTGATTGAGATTATCATATTGTTAATAAGTTCCTCATTATATTTCAACTGATATGCTCTTTGAAATAAGTATAAAGTTTCATTTCTTCTATTATGTGGTTGACAACACATACTTTTTTCTAAATGTGTTAACAGTGGTCTCTTTCCTTAAATATTTTAAAGAGTTTCTCATCCAAGGGCTACCTCCTGGTGAGTCTACTTGGGATATAGTAACAACCAGCTAACTCTTATTTTTATCAGATTGGGTTTCTTACAGTGAACTCCTCTGTCATGATTCTGACAGAACATCTGGGAAAACTGGGGATCACAACTCATTCATTCTAGGAAGGCCAATGGGAAAAACAAAATGTTTAATTTAAACTATGTGGCCCAGATCTGCATTCCATCTTACCTTTCTAAAATGCTTTTCCATACTCTATCACCTCAGCATGTCTCCCCGGACCTCAAATCATTTTACTAATAGCACAAATAAAATTAAACTCTACTATGCAGTGAAAGGAAGTGGAGGAATCAAGAGGTTCCTATACTGATCTCTCCTGGAAGGTCGAGATATAACTGTGCTCACAAGTTGCTACATTTTCAGCTCTGTGCTCCAACCCCTAGATTCCCTTCATTTTCACGAATTAATGACTTTCAAATGAATTAAGCACAAGATTCCTCCTCTCTTCATAACAACCATATCTTTACTAAAAGACATGTTTTCTTTTCCCACTATGCAGTATTTCCCCTATCAAGTCCATTTCAGCTCTCTTCTTTCAGCCTTAATCTATATAATATGGCCACCAGCATTCAGAGCTAACATTCCAGTGGACACTTACAATGTGCCAAGTACATCTATCTAAACACCTTTTTACAGATGAGGCATTTAATCCTCACCAACCATCCTATGAAATATAAATTATTAGCCCTATTTTACAGATGAAGAAATTGAGGGACAGGGAGGTGAATTAGCATGCACAAATTCAGATTGTGGCTTTGTATTGTTCTTTTTGTTTTTAAATTACTTTCATTCTATAGGGAAAACAGATTCACTCTTTTTTCCCTAGTCTACTTGATATCTAGTTGCACACATCTAAAAGGTAGGAGTAACTATTAAGGATACCATCTAAAACCTCAAAATAGAAACAACCTATGGAACCAGGAGCCTAGTTGCATTTATAACTGAAATTGATGAGCCAGTTACAAAAATTCTTTCCTCTCTCTTCTTCCCTGTCATCCCATATACCAAATATTTATTAAATAACTATAACATGTCAGGCACTATGCTAGAAGCTGTCTGTTGTCTAATGGCTATTCTGAGGGGTTTAATTTTTCATTTTGGATCATGACTTCAACATATTTCTACCTACTACAAATTTTACACATAGGAAATGAATTTGATCTTTGACATTTCCTCAAGACACTTAAGAGTGTTAGCATTTTTTCAAACAGGTTTCTCAAGGCATAACTGACACACAATGATAATAGACATATAATACACTGCATATAAGGTGGCAGCATGTTGAACCATGAGGCCAACACACTCACTTCCCAGAAAATAACAGCTTACTCCCCTGAAATGTTACATTTGGGTGCCCTCACACAGTGCTGAGAATTAGCAGAGATTCACCAAATTCAAGCCCTGGGCACCTGGTGTTGCAGATGATTACATGGTACAAACTTCTGGGGCCACAGGACCGTGAATGAATTTAACAGACCATACTATGAAATTTATTGCAAAGTATTTTTCAACCTACATACTAACAACATTGTCTTGCTCAAAGTCATGACACACTCAAAATCTGTCTTTACATCTCATTTTCCTTTTTTTCCTGCCCTTTTCCCATCTTTACTCTCTTCTACTTATTCACGCCCCACCCTTCCTTTCATCAAAAAGTGCTCCTAGGGAAAGGGTTGTTGAAATCATTCAAGCTGTTAGCAAACCACTGAGCTAAGTGAACTTAATGTAGTATCACTCCCAAGAGTACTGGAAATTAAGCAGGAAACCAATGTCTAACTTTTCAGTTTAGACAATCATACTTTGAAGGGAGTATAGTGGTTTAGCGGATCCATTATTTCCCTGAACCTCTGTGACATGGGCAGCTACAAATTTATTCCTTAGTCATTTGGTTCTAGTTCACTCGTTCATTTAGAGGTGCCTATCACCTCTGAACCAGTGTTCTAAGTGCCAGGAAAACAGTAGTGCAAAAAAAAAAAAAAAGACAAAAATCCTACCCTGAAGGCATGTACAATAAACAATTTAAGAAATGATATCTAACATAACAGTTGGCATTAAATGTTAGCCATTCTTGCAGATACATGTACAAAGGATCTGAAAAACTTGTCATCTTGTTTAAATGAATACATCATGTACTGCAGAGGTCAGAAAACTAGCACTGAATTCCAGAGCCAGCACCGTGGTGGCAGCCCTGCTATCTTGGCCGAGTCTTCCGCTGCCCTGAAAGACGCAAAGTCTCCCTTATACAGAAAGAAGGCTGAGCTGGTAGAATTCTAAACGCATATTTTTTAGATTTTCTAATTGTCTTATGGAAGAATATGGGTCACAAAGAGAAAACTGTTAGAAGTAAATACCATTTTTTTATGTCATTAAGTCATCGACCTTTCCAGAGACACTTACCATATCCCTGAAGTGAAAGGGCAACAATAGAAAAGCAACTTTAGTAAAAGGCTATTCATGCACTATCAAAGTTGCACTCAGGTAATCATTCATATTCATATTCATATTCTCCTCCTCCCTTCTCCTCAGAATTCTTTTTGCTTTGCAGAACAGTGGCTATTTTTACCATTTGAATTTGAAATAAGGTATCACCTGGCACAATATAAAAAAATAAACTAGATATTTTAAAACAAATACTCAAAATTCCATACCGAGAGTAACAATGAACAAAACTGGTAAACATCTTTCTCTCCAGACACACACACAATAAGTTTAGAACAAAACTGCTTCTATTGGAAGGCAACCCAGTGGATGCTTGAGATTATAGACTGCTTCCTTCTACTTTACCTTCCTAATATTGATTTCTGTTAAACTAAAGAATATTATTTGTCTACATAGTGTCATTTTATGAGCCGGTTCCATGAATAGAACCTAAATGTACCTACTGAAAATTATTTGATCATCAAACTCAATATTTAAATAAAAATTGGATTTCATTTACAAATAATGAAGTATCTTTCACAGAGTTTGGAAGTGATGAAAATCACTTTAAAGTATCACTGCTTTTCCACACTTAGATTCTCCTTATTATATTTCCTCCATATTTCATTGTGAAAAATTAAATTCAGAGAGGTTAAAGAGTACAGTGAATGCTCATTTACCCTTTACTCATGTGCCTACCCTCTCCTTCTTTCCTTCCCCATCTATTCTCTTTTCTACCTGCTCTGTGCCTTATACAGACACACACAGACACACAGACATAGACACACACACACACACACACACACACACAATTTTGCTGAACCATTTGAAAATAGTTGAAACTTTTATGATACTTCGCTCTTTCATTTCAACTCTTTACTTTAGCATGAGTCTAAAAACAAGAACATTTTCCTTCATAGCTACAATATCATTAACACACTCAAGAGTTTAATACTTATTTAATATTACCATCTAATAAAATCCAATTTTCAAATTTCCCTAGTTGTCCCCAAATGAACTTTATGGCATTTCTCTCAATCGAAGAGTCAATCAAAGCTCACAATCTGCGTTTTTGATTACCTTATCTCTTTAGCATCCATTAATTTAACACAGCCTTCCATATCATCTTTTCATTTAATCTAGTTTAACAGAGATTCAATGCTCTATGATTGTCATGTGAACTAAATTACAGTATCAAAACACTTTTATAAATAGCTACAAAATGTTTTAATCCATCTAAGAGAAAGTATAGCATGATGAAGAATGGCTTTACATTTTTAAAGACTTAGGGGGAGTGGAAAAAAATAGCATAGATGATAGAGACTCTGTTCATCCCTCTGGCGACCAAATCAAAGTTGTGACAGAAACAAGGAGCAGCAGTAAGGGAAAATCACCTGGGATCTAGAGGATCAAGCCATATGACTAGAGAGAAATCCAAGAACCCTGCAATGGCAGAAGGTAGCATGAAGCTAGGACGAGGGCTGCCCAGTCTCGAGTGGCTGAGTGAGATGGAGGCTGCAGCAGCGGCAGACGCCTCTTAAGGGGGCTGCGTCTGTGAGTGTGGATTTTCGTGGTGACAAACCTGCTCACTCTGAGCATCAACGCCGGTTCATCTGCTGTAGGGGGCACCAGGGACTAACAGGGAGACATTGTCGGAGTGAAGGCCAAGGTGAGACTCGCTCTGTACAGGAGTGCTGGTGGTATCCGTTGTTCCCTGTTGACCCCTCCCCTCTCCCAGTGCGTGGACACAGCACTGCCAGAGCCATGCCATCATCAAACTGAATAACAGAGGTCGCTCCACCCAGAGGATTCCCTGAAACCCCACCTCCCCCAACTCACAGCCCCACTCAAGCCACATCCAGGTATATCCTCAGCGAGTCAGGTACTCTTTGCTGAGACTTGCACTGGAGACAGCCTTAGTTTCTAGTGTGGCCTTTTGAGGCAACTATAAGCACAGCATCTGTGGATTGCTTGTTGAATCTTAACAGGTGGCTCTGGAAAGGTAGAGGCTTGGGCTAAATTTGGCCTTCAGCTGAATGCAGGACTGTGCCACTGGATACCCACTTCACAAATCCACACTAATAAGACAGGGAGACTTAGGAGCTTTGCTAAGAACATAGAAACAGACATGGAAAGGCAGCCAAAATGGGAAGACAAAGCAGCAGAAACCATATGAGAGAACAGAACAGAGATCCAAATATAATGCAGCCAAGTAATCTAACAGATGCAGAGTTCAAAACACTGGTTATAAAGATGCTCAATGAACTTTTGGGAAGTGTAGATAAATTCAGTGAGAACTTCAACAAAGAGATAAAAAAACATAAAAATGGAAGTGGAAATTATAAAAGGGAACTAGTCTGAAATGAACACATTATTTGAGATGAGAAATATATTAAGTGGAAGAAACAAAGGAGTAAACAAAGTGAATAAAGATGAGGATCCAATGCCCTATCTAGAGGGCAGGAAAGCCAATCAGGACACTCAAGCAGAATGGCAAGAAAAAACATGCCAAGACTATAAAAATAATTTAAGGAGGATATGGGACATTATTAAGGCTTCCAATATTTGCCTGATTAGTGTAACTGAAGAAAATCAAGATGTTGAACAGCTCTGAAGAAATAACACTGGAAAACTTCCCTAACCTGGTGAAGGAAATGGACATAAAACCCCAGGAAGCTCAGAGAACGCCGAAAATCAAGGATCTAAGAGGCCCACACCTAGACACATCATAATTAAAATGCCAAAGGTTAAATACAAAGAAAGTATATTAAAAGCAGCAAAAGAAAAACTAATAATCTACAAAGGAACACCCATAAGACTGGCAGCTGATTTCTCAAAAGAAACTATGCAGGACAGAAGGGCTTGGCAAAAAAATATTTGACAGGATGGAGACTCAGGATATACAACCAAGAATAATTTATCCAGCGAAGCTGTCATTTAGAATTGAAGAATGAATAAAGAGCTTCCCAGACAAAAATAAGCTAAAGGAATTTATCACCACCAAACCAGTATTACAAGAAATGTTGGAGGGACTTCTTTGAGAAGAAAAAACGTATCAAAAATAGGAATGAAGAATGGTAACAACTATATTCTTATCAATAAGTACTTTAAATGGAAAAGAATTAAGTGTTCCAACCAAAAGATAGACTGGCTGCAAGGATAAGAAAACAAGACCCCTACATATGAAAAGGAAGGGGATGGAAAACGATATTGCTTTGATGGACCTAGGAGGTATTTAAGTCAGAGAGAGAAAGATAAACACTACATGATTTCACTTACATGCAGGATCTAAGGAATAAAAAGAACAAACTAATCAAAAACAGACTTACAAATATAGTGGACAATTTGGTTTTGGACAGAGGGGAAGGGGGTTTGGGGGGCTGGGAGAATGGGGTGAAGGGCTAAAGAAGTACAAATTTGTAGCTGATAGATGGTCACAGGGATGGGGAGTACGACATAGGGAATGCAGTTAGCGTTAATACGTTGGCTAGGTGGAGGGTCAGAGGAGGAAGAGTGCAATTGGGGGGATCGTTTTATAAACTATATATATGTCTAACCAATGTACTGTATACTTGAATCTAAATTTAAAAATTAAAAAAAATTTAAAGACTTAAAAATTTCAATCTTTTCATCTCAATATTGTCTTTGTGAAGCCAGAAGCGCAAGGTCCAAACATGGGATAGCAAAGTTTATCTCTAGATCTTGAACTTCAAACCTACTGCTTCTACAACTCCAAGATATAACTCATTAAATCTAAAAGAATTTTTATAAAAGATTGGGAAGAGTTATCATAATATTTACATAAGAGACAATGCAAAAATTAACCAAATAACTGCTTATCAATTTTTCCCACTCTGAAATCAGAATCTCATACATGGCAGTGCACAGGAAAATTAGACTAAAAACTAAAGGTAATACTGTTTGATCTGGTAATAACTAAGTCCTCACAGCAAATTTTGTAACCGTTAAGAACACATAAAAAATAATGAGATTAGCATGTATGATTTCTACTGTGCCTTCAACTATCAGAAAATTTAGTTCTTCAAGCAAGGAGCACTGTAAAGTTCTGACCTGGAAACTGGCTTTGCTACCAAGAACAGCCATAATCATAGAGGGGAGGGGTAGATTATGATCAGCAAGATTATTTTTCCAAGCAAGCCTGACTCTGAATTTCTGTAAATAATTCTAATTAACAATTCCAGATGAGAAAAATCATTTGCAGGGACTGGATCTAATTTGTTTTTGTTTTTTGGGTTTTTTTAATTGCTGCCATATAAAAGAAACTTGTCCACTCAAACATTCATTCAACAAATATTTATTTAGTGTACTCACTAGATGCCAGGCACTGTACCAGGTGCTGAAGATATAATAGCAAATAACATCCTAAAGGTTCTGCTATCACTGAATTTATTCATCTTCAATAAAAAATGAAAGACAAAAAAACACTAAACACATAAGTAAATATATTTACCAAAAAAACAGATAATTTCAGATGGTAATAAGTGCTAGTAAGGAAATAAACAGGTTAGAATGGCAAAGTCAGAAATAAGTAAAGGGAGTAAAAACACATAGATGGTCAGATAAGATGACACTGAAGGGGTTATGTGTAAACTAAGACCTATGAGGCAGGTCAGGACCCACCACATGAGATTGTGTGGCAGAGTGAACAGGCCTACAGGACTACAGGAAGGTCAATGAGGGACTTCTGGAAGTCCAGAGGGACAGTGGGAATAAAAGTGGACAGGGGTCTCACAGGTCATGACCAAGTGTTTGGATTTTATTCTCAAGTAAATGAGAAGTCCTAGAGGATTTTGAGCAGGGGAATGCTAAAACATAATCTATGTTTTTAAAAGGTCACATTGGCTGATTACATACAGAATAAAAAGACCTCCACAATGAAAACCAGTGAATCCAGTATCTCCACTCCATTGTTTATGGCTTCATTACTACTTCTAGCACTGAAAAGAGGCAAAGCACACAATCACAGCACTGCGAAGGCAGTGTAAGCAAAGTGCATGCAACCACAAAGCTACTGGACCTGGTTTCCTGCCTCAGTTCAAGGACAGAGATGTGACTTAACTATGGAGAATTGCAGCATCCTCCCTTTACATGCTCCAAATGTATTTGAGGGAGTGACATCAGCAAGATGGAGGAGTAGGAGATACTAGATTTCAGCCCTCTAAAAGAAAACAGCAATTATAACGCTATCCAAAAACAAAAATAGCCCTCAGAAGGCTCATGAATCCAATTAAGAAACCAGAACAACACATGAGGAATGTCACTACCTTGACTGTGCTAACTATTTTGTAATGCATATATATATCAAATCATCATACTGAATGCTTTAAGTATAACAATTTTGTCAATTATACTTCAGAAAGCTGAAAAATGTACTTGGGAACCTTCTCAGTGGTTTCAGGCACATGGCTGAATGAACACTAGCTTTATTTTTAGTTTATCATCAATCTTTCTTCTTTATAAAAATGCTAGCTAAATCCTTTCTAAAACCTTATGTCACTGACGAGCCATTATTCTTAACCACCTCCAGACCTAGGTGTAGTAAAGATCTCATAATAATGGCAAGTGGCAGAGGTTTCCCAGCCTCTCCCACTCACAGCTACCAGGTTACTCATCTGCCAAGGTCCACAATTAGAAAAAGTGTTATTAGAGCAGTAGAGTGGCTGATTTTCCAGAAAGTGTTATTTGGTACAATGAAGAATGGAAGGAAGTCTGTCTGCTACCAACTACGGCAATTTCAGACAAATTGGCCCAGGAAAGAAAAAGGATTTCTACAAACCATTCCCCTAAAAGGCACAACACAGTATGGTCAGCACAGGCAAAAGTGTCATTCTTCATTTGTTTACAAAGATAAAGTGAAACAAACCTTTCTTGAAAATAATATAATACAACCAAGAAGGCAAAAAATGCACGCTCGTTGGTTCTAATCACTCCAATATCAGGAAATCTCTTGAAGATAAGTATTTATTAAAAACTCTATCAAAATTTTCATAAACATTTTAGAACTCAGATTTGTTAACAAAGCTTCCCATTTTGACTGATACCTCTTTGGATAAAAAACAGAGTAAGACAACAATTTGAATCAACATTAGGTTCAAAATCCTTACATTTTTGATTGTATAATTATTCCTATATGTTTCCACATGATAAAAAAAAAAACTAATAGTTTAAATAAGAGTCAATAGATAAACTCCACAGAATGAAAATTGTGCTATTTGATGTATCGCATTATTTTGTGGTTAAATGTCTGTTCTTAGTCATATTCCTAGAACCCTGGAGAAAGAAAGAATATCTTTGAATATACATTTTGTATAAACACTAAATTTTGATGCATATATCTCTTCTTCACAGAAGTATATAACTGGGTCACTTATATGTTTAATTTTATAATTTCCCCTAAAGCTATAAATTCTTTTCATTTTCATAACATACTGATTTTGTCCAACATTAACAAAGTTAATCAACTATACTAATGGACATGTTTTTATCTTCCCCAGGAGAAGTAGCAATTTGACAGGAAACACAAAATCCTACATTAAGACTCATCAGTTGTTTGACCTACAAAGAGCAGATTTTTTTATGTCATGCACATTCACACCCACATAATTCTTGCACACATATAGTACAGGGCACATTCCTTCAGATACCAGAAGGCTGCAATGTGCTTCCCATGCTGCAATGAAGTCACTGCCAGGAACTTAAATGATGAGAAAAAACAAGTTAAGAGAATGAAAGTTGAATCTACCACATTGTTTTCTATGGCTTTCTTCTTATGGGCAAGAAATTTGTAAGTGCTAAATAAAGAGGGAATAGTTTAGTAAATTACAATGAAAACCCAAAGGAACTGTGACAAATACTACATAAACATTTGAAAGAATGATGTATGTGCAAAAGGAAAATAAAGAAGTATATAGAACTAGTTATAAAATATAAAGAAGAACAAACATTGGAAAAGAACATGCAAAAATTAGAACTTTTGCCAATGTTAGGATTATAACAGGTTTTCCCTGTTACAAAATTAAAAAAAAAAAATAACACTGAATGAATAAAAAGGGTCAAATCTGGATACACCATTGGTTTCTAGTAAATGTACTTCATATCCAAGGTCTACATTTCTGGCTACTAACTCTAAGTGTGATTCTGGGCTTTCTGTCCTCATTTGCAAATTGAAGGAGTTAGACTAAATAGCTTTTCAGCTCCAAAACTGAAAAAGTCTTTCCCTGTCACTAAAAAATCTTGGTGAATATTAAAGTCTTTCCTTGATTCCTACTGAAAGATAATCACTGTAATGAAGCTCTCAAACATTATACCAAGAAAGAATCTGAATATAGTTGCCAAATTATACCTCTTCTGAAAACTTTCATCTCTGTCAAGAACATAGCACAACTGAGCCAGGCCATTAGGTTATTACATGCTAACACCCATGATTTGTCTCTGACAACTTGTTTGGTTCACTGAGTGGTAAAGTGGCTGGACAGAAGCAACTCATTCATGTAATTTCTATTCATTTTTCCTGTGGATAAGCACTGGTAAGCACTGCCTTCCTTTTGCCTTTTATTTTTCTCTCAGACTCACATATACAACATGCACACTCCAGAGGCCCAAAGAAAATACTCCATGTTTTTTACGAATAGCCTGGAGCAGCAGCAGGAGAAGAAAGGGAAAGAGTAAGGAAAAAAAAGCACACAAAGCCGTCCTTGTTCTTGTAATCTTTCTTAGACAAATTCTGCATTAGAGAAAGCCACAGCTGAGGCTTTTACAGTGGTGTTAAACACTACTTCAGTCCCCTGAGAGGGAAGGAATGCATTCCCTTTAGTATTCACTGTGTTAACCTACTCAGCTTTCCTGAAAGATAATCTAACAAAGCAGTCAAAAGGAAAAAGCACAGACCATGGTACTTGCACTTAGCTGCTTATACACGTGATTCTTTCCTTCCCAGGAAAGAAAGTAAATAAAAATGATCTTAGGATGAGTTTTCATAAGGCGTGGTATTCTGTCCTACATAAAGTAGAGACCTAAATATCCACTGACTAATTCAATAAATTTAATTCAGACAGTATATTCCTATAACTCTTTCTGTGTTGTAAACACTACATCAGAGGAAGACTAGAGTCCCTGTCCTCAAGGAATACACAATCTCAAAAAAAGACAAAACAAACAGATATAAACCAGATTAACAAGAGAAGGTAGCTAAGCAAAAAAAAAGAGGATAAAAATTCATCATTAGGTATCTAAATGAAAGTAAAATGTAAATGCAATTACCATAAACAACTGAGATTAAACAATTAACTCTAGGTGTAC
The DNA here is from genome assembly GCF_902729225.1 of Pteropus medius. Lineage (NCBI taxonomy): Eukaryota > Metazoa > Chordata > Mammalia > Chiroptera > Pteropodidae > Pteropus > Pteropus medius. The sequence continues at coordinate 24,037,708 of NW_024352787.1, forward strand.
ATCTATCAAGCAGTAAGAACAGGAGATCACATAGTTTGATAGGTGTACTAATCTCACATAATCTATTACAAGCCTACTAATGCTCTAATGTCTATCAGTACATCTTATTTGGAGGAAATACCATTTCATTCCTGAAACTCAGTCTTAAGTTTTTCTACAATTTATTGACAAATCTAATGCGAAGTGTATTTCAATACATGGGATACTCAAAGACAAGATACTCAAGACTCTTAAGAGTTGATGGTGTGTAATGAAGGCCCATAATGAATATCATTTAGACGGTTATGATGAAATATAAAAACCACAGGCAAGAAACAGTTCTCACTCTTGAGACAATAGTGATTATATTGATTATATCTATGTGTATTAAGTACAAACATCGGATATTAATTAAAGTTCTGAATAACAAATTAAATATGAAATAAAATTCACGCAATTCACCTACAGAATAAAAATGAAATGTATCCCACCATTTTATAAGTGAATACCAACCCGACCTAAACTCAGGCCAACCCTATATCTTTTAAAATAAAATATCTTTTAACTGACTTCCTCTCAACTGACCAGCTAGACCAACTGATACTCCTCATTTTCTTTATAAAACATACTGAACGAGTCATAGCTAATGAATGCTTCTCTATTAGACACTAGAGATCACATACGCACTAATAGTAAATTGTTCCCAAACCTGTTTATGCTAGTTTTATTTTTTATTTAATTAAATATCAATTAAACCAGTGATGATTGCAAAATAAAAGTGAGAAAATACGTCCATAAAAATTAAGCTGTAAAGGGGGCTCCTTAAAAAATTCGTTGAATTAACATGAGACAACTATGAAAGATTGGGAAGGGAAACCTAAAAGGATCCTGCACACAAATTACTCACATATGTCTAAGTTGGTTCAACAGTTTTAGCAATCCCTCATATACAATTGTGGTCAATGCATTATGGATGTGGTTTATTCAAGAACGAGCATTTGGGACACAAATCAGTGGAAAGATTCTCGAACCAACCCTCATTGCACATTTTAAACTCCTGGGAATCTTTTCAAAAAACACAATGCCAAAGCTGTACTTCAGACCTATTTACTCAGAATCTTTAGGGATGATATGTGGACATCACAATTTTTTTAAAGCCCCAAGTGATTCTACTGTGCAGTCAAGGCAAACCACTGTCTACAGCAAAAGATTGATGAAAGGATGTATAATCACTTCTCTTATGATAATGTATTTAAGTATACAGTTTTTTCTTTAAATGATTTCAAGCTTTAGTGACTGTTTCTATTTTGTAAATGCACTATGGAGCTGATGATGTCAGATAAGAAGTATTCTACCAAACAACAACAAAAATATGTAACCAGATCTACTTTGGCCTAACAAGTAAAATGAGTAGGATTTGAATATGTTCTCAAAAATATTTGCAGGTAAGACCTATCAGTTAAAGCAACGTGAAGCTGAAACTTAACGTCTGCAATTTCAATGAAGTTTTTGTGTCCTCCTTCTATAAAACTGAACTATCTATCCTGCTCTCTCTCTACCACTGTGAGATCCTCCAACTACCATAAGTATACACAGTCACATTCCAGGAGAGCAGAGCGGACAGGGAGTTTTAAAAGGCTGGCAGCAGGAGGTTAGGGGCATTTAATAGGCGTGGCGGGGCAGACAAAAGTTTTGTTTCAATGTGTGCACAGTAAAAACCTCTAAGGTAGGAAAAGAAACCAAACTCATTAATTCACTCTCTCATTTATTCATACAAAAATACAATAAACAACTACTCTATACATAAAGCTATTCCAAGTGTTCTAAAACAAAGCAAAAATATTATCTGAAAAACAAAGCCAATATATGAGTCCATATCCCTCTGAGTCTATCACACTCAGCACCACACTAAGGTAGCACTGTCTGATGAAAGTCACATTGTTGTGTATTCTTCAATACTAAGTGGCTCTATTGCTAGCTACTGTCCTCCTCATACTTGTAAAGTAATCTGGAATCGTGCCTTTAATTTAGATTAGCTATATCTTTTATTTCCAGAGTACCATAGTAATAACATTGTCTTCAAATTCAATATTTGAAACAGGGGTTCTATTCACTTCCTTATACTTAAAGGACTGTAACTGAAATCCTTATATTGGAAATGAAGCACCTAGAACTTCTGAGTAGTTGCTCATCCTTTAGGGTTGTTACTTGAGCTGTCAAAACTATGAACGATCTTCAAAACTATGAAATGTGTCCTCTCTGAAGATTGAGAAAAGTGTATAGTATAGCCTTGATATAAAGATCGAGTCTTTCTTATCTCAAACAACAAATTATCCTCCACCAAATCACAAATCAGGGCACAGGAAACAAGGTTCTACTATCTTATCAAGTGAGAATAAAGAGATTCACTGGGCCATACCCACAGTTTATGTTCTATAACTTAAATTTTTCTGGATTTCTTAATTAGTTCTGTGACACAAATTTACTTCTTCATTCTAATAGAACTCAATAACATTTGATAAAATATTAATAAAAGTTTAGGTACAGTCGTCATGATTATGTAAATTTCTAAATATACTGTGTAAATAAATTTTAAATTAACTCTGAAGATAAAGACTAAGTTAAAGTACATATTTTAAATTTATTACACAGATAAGCAAGGCTGGCAATAGGGTTAAATAATATTTTTAATAATCTCAGAGCAGCTATTCAGTGGAACAACTTTTTCCAAAGGAAAAAAATATAATCAATTTCCTCCATCTAATTCAATACCTCATCAAACTAAATTTTTCAAGAAGAAAAATCTAGTTTCTTCTACTGTGTTCTTTCTGGCTAACAGCCAACAATTCAATAAAACCAGAATAATTACAATCTTAATACAAAAATGTGCTGTCAAAATTACCTAGAAAAAAGAAAAATATTGCAAAGACAATGTTTTTTTATAGATCTGTATCTTGGAATAGTAATGAAGGGGTATCAAGAAGCAAATGTTTGTGTTACTGATAATACAATTTAATAAAGCAGGGTAAACTTATAATGGAGCTGCTTCTAGCAAAGACTTGCGAAGTACAAATAAGAGAAACATAAAGAAGATAACAGAAAACAATTATCACTCTCTACTGAGCACTTCCTATCAGTATCAGGCCTTCTGTAATGCAAACACTTAAAAATGTTATGTCATTTAATTACTTTTTAAAAAGCATCATAGGGGATTTCTGTGTCTAGAAGGATGGAACAGACATACTTTTCCCTATTACTCACACAAATTACAAATAAAAACCCTGGACATTATAAATAAAGCAAATGTAAATAGACTCTGAAAAGTAGAGAAAAGAAAGCAGACCACCTAGGAACTTGGGGACCCAAAAAATGAAAAAGTGGTAAGTTCTCTAGGTTTTTGTTTTCATTATTATTTTTTGCCTCATATATCCCACACTATGAGTTGAAGAAGCCAGAAACTCAGAAATGCCTCCCAAAAAGTTGGCTCTCTTAAGTTAAAGGATCATGAAAGAGTCAAACTGGAAAGACAAACAACTTACAGGCAAACACCAGAGAAAAAAAACTAGACACACCCCACTCCCCCCATCAACAAGATGAATGGGGATCCTAGACTTCCACCCTTACAGAGTTTAACGAGGTACCCCATCTCCACCTCTAGTTGGTGCCACAGAAACCTGAGTAGAGATCCTGGACCTTCGACTCCACTAGGCAGAAAAGACATCTCCTCCCAATATGTCGGTGGAACCATATGGGGAGCCTAAACTTCCACCCTTCCCTCTCCCCTTTGGGATGATGTAAGAAAAGGCGCTAGGGAGAGTCACTGCTTGGTGGTTAACAAGGCCACCTCCCTCGATGGTGTCTGTGAAGCCCACAAGGAAAGTAATACTGAGACATTATTACCCTTCCCAACCAGTACGGTATCAGCTAAGGCCTGAAGGGGAGCCAGAACTCCTATTCAGCGCTAACAAGGAGACTCTTGCCTCTTCGGGTGACAACTGAGGTTGAGCAGGAAATAAGGACTTCTACCAATGTGGCAGGGCAGCCCCCTTCTCTTGCCAGAGAGCTGTCAGAAGAATCCAGCTAAAAGCTGAAGATTTAAGTAAGATCCATAGTCTCAAAACATAAAACCTAAAATATTCAGGTTTAAATCAAATATCACTCTTCATACAAAGAATCGGAAAACTCTCAACTTGCACAAGACACCAATATTATGTCTAACAGACATTAGAATTATCTGACAAAGATTTTAAAGCACCTACCATAAAAATGCTTCAGCAAGTAATTATAAACATGCTTAAAACCAAACAAAAAACAGGAACCCACAGAAAAGATGTTTTGGCAAAGTAATAGAAGATATAAAGACCTAAGAGAAAATTTTAGAAGCCAATAACAATAAAAACTCAGAAAACTACAAAAAAATTACTTATGATACTAATTAAAGATGATACTAATATATGGAAATTAAAGATGATACTAATTAAAGATGATACTAATATATGGAAAGACACTATGTGTTCACAGACTGGAAGATTTAATGTTGTTAAGATTTCCACATTTCCCAAAGAGGTTCACAGGTTCAGTGCAACCCTTATGAGAATCTCAATGGCATTTTTTGTGGAACTAGAAAAATTCAACCTAAAATTGATGGAATCTCAAGGGACACCATATAGCCAAAACAATTTTGAATAAATAGAACAAAGTTGGAAGACTAACATTCCCTGATTTCAAAACATATTATAAAGATACAGTAATCAAAAACAGTTTGGTACTGGCATAAAGACAAGCAGAGAGCAATGGAATAGAATAGTGAGCCCAGAAATAAACCCTTCAGTACATGGTAAAATAATTTTTGGCAAGGATGCCAAGACCACTCAATGGGAAAAGGAGACTCTCTTCAACAAATAATGCTAGGAAAACTGGATATCCACATGCAAAAGAATGAAGTTGAACCCTTATCTGTCATCACATATAAAAATTAGCTTGAAATGGATTAAAGACCTAAACATTAAGACCTAAAACTGTAAAACTCTTAAAATAAAATATAAGGGAAAAGCTTCATGACACTGGATTTGGCAATGATTTCTTCTATATGACACCAAAATCACAGACAACATAAACAAAAAGAGACAGATGGGGCTTTATCAAACTTAACAACATTTGTATATTAAAGGATACAATCAACAGAGTGAAAGGGCAATTTATGAAATGGGAGAAAATGTTTATGTAATATTTAACAGGTTAACATCCAGAATATATAAAGAACTGTAATTCAAGGACAAAAAATAAATAACCTGATTAAAAAATGGGCAAAGGACTTGAAGACATTTCTCCAAAGATGATATACGAATGGCCAAAAAAAATATGAAAAGATGTCCAACATCACTAATTAACAAAAAAAAAATGCAAATCAAAACTATAATGCAATATAACCTCACATCAATTAGGATGGCTACTATCAAAAGGCCAGAAAATAACAATTATTGGAGAGGATGTGGATAAATTCAAATCCTTGTGTACTGCTGGTGGCATTATAAAATAGTGCAACTGCTATGTAAAGGGTATAGAGGGCCCTCAAAAGATTAAAAATGGAACTACTAAATGATCCAGCAATACTACTTTTGGGCATGTACCCCAAAGAATTGAAAGCAGGCCTCCCTATCACCCAAATACAGCACTATTCATAATAATCAAGAGGTCGGAGCAATCCAAAAGTCAATCGATGGATGGATGAATGGATAACCAAATGTGGTACACACAGAATGGAAAATTATTCAATCCTGTCACATGTTTTAATACAGATGAACCTTGAGGCCAGTCACAAAAATATAAATACTACATTATTCCCTTTATCTGATGTATACACAGATGTCAAATTCATAGAAACAGAAAGCAGAATAATGGTTACCAGAAGGTAGGAGAAAGGGGAAAAGAATACTTATTTAATAGGTATAAAGTTTCAGACTTTCAACATGAAAAAGTTCTGGAGATATGTTTCACAACAATGTGAATATACAGTTGACCCTTGAACAACATGAGTTTGAACTGCGCAGGTCTACTTACACATGACTCTTCTTCAATTGACCTGCGCAGTTCAAACCTGAGTTGTTCTGGAGTCAACTAGTGGTTGGGAATCCAAGTATTCAGAGGGTAGGTTTAACTTTTATGCAAATTTTTCATTGTGTTGGTGCCCTTAACCCCTATGTTGTCAAGGATCAACTGTGCTTAACACTACTGAACTTTACACTTAAAAACAGCTAAGATGGCAACTTTTATGGAATGTGCTTTTACAACAGTAAATAATTTTTTTAATTAAAAAAAAAAAAACTCAATGGGTGAACTCAACATCAGGTAGAGGAGAAGAGGAAAGAATCTGGGAACTTCAAGAGAGAACATTTAAAATTATTCGATCTAAGCATACAAAGAAATACAGACTGAGAAGGAATTAAAAAAAAAATACAAAAAACAGAGTATCAGGGACCTGTTGGACTATAATAAAAGATCCACTATTTTTGTCTCCAGCATACCAGGAGAGGGGCTAAAAAGTACAAGGTAAAACTTCTTAATTTGGCAAAAGACATAAAGTCCAGATTCAAGAGGCTGTGAGAATCCCAAGCAGAATAACTCCAAAGCTAACCACACCGAGACATATAGTAAGAGTTTTGAAAACTAAAGACAAAGAAAAAATCTAGAAGTAACTAGAGAAATAATGCATGATCTATAAAAGAATGATAGATTTCTCTTCAGTAGACTGGTAAGTTGTATATACATAATGTAATACCTTGAGCAACCACTAAAAATGCTGTATGAAAATATGTACTTAGAAACACTATAAATAAATTAAAATGGAATTAGAGAAAATTCTAGAAAATAACCTACAGGAAAGAAAATAATAGACAGGGACACACACAATAAAACGCACAAGTCCAAAACAAAAATTGGCAAACTTAAGGCATGCTATATCAATAATTACAAGTAAATGATCTAAACATACCAATTAAAAGACAGACCGATAAAGTAAATAGAAAAACATGACCCAACCAAATGCTATCTACAAGAAACACATTTTATTATTATTTTTATTTTTTAGGCAAGGCAACCCTTGGTTGACCTCACAGATTGCAAGGACCTGTCAGCTTACAATCCCTTACTTTTTTAATTTTTTATGCCTATAGCACTTGGTCTTCCTAAGTGGTCTCTCATCCAAGTACTAACCAGACCTGACCCTGCTTAGCTTCCAAGATCCGATGGGATCAGGCTTGTTCAGGGTAGCATGGCCGTAGACTACAAGAAACCCATTTTAAATATAACAATATAGAAATCAAAAATATGAAAAAGATTTACCATAAAAATGTACAAAAATAAAACACCAGTGGCTATATTAACATCGGATAGACTTTAAGGCATACCAAATTACTAGAGATGGAAGAAAATTACAAAATGATACAGGGTCAATCTACTAAGAAAATATAATAATCCTAAATGTATATGCACCAAACAGTAGAGCTGAAAATATATGAAGCAAAAACTGGCAATGGTAAGAAGGAAGAGTCGAATTATAATTAAGTTGAATTAAGTCACAATTATAATTGAAGACTTCAACACCGCTCTCTCAACGATTAATAGAACTATTAAACAGAAAATCATCACAGATGGAGAATTCAACAATATCATCAACCAACGGGATCTACATGCCATATACAAAATGTTCTACTCAAAGCAGAAAACACAGTCTTTCCTAATGCCCAAACACTATACCAAAATAGATCATATAATGAGCTAGAAAACAAATCTCAGCAAATTTAAAAGAATTCAAATCCTATAGAGTGTGTTCTTTGACAATAATGGAATCAAACCAGGAAATGGTAACAAAGATAATAGAAAACATGCCCAAATACTTGAAAACACTGCTAAATAATCCATGCATTAAATAAGAAGTCTCAAGGGAAATTTAAAAATATATTGAACTGAACCAAAATGAAAATAGAACATATCAAAATTTGTGGGACTCATAAAGCAGTACTGAGAGGGAAGTTTATAACACTATATAGTTACATTAGAAAAAAAGAAAACTTTCAAACCAGTAATCTAAGCTATTGTCTTAAGAATCTAAAAAAAGAGCAAATTAACCTAAATCAGCAGAATGAAGGAAATAATGAAGATGGCATAAGAAAAAAATGAAGTCGAGAACAAGAACAGCACAGAAAACTAATGAAGCAAAAAAAACTGGTTCTTCAGAAAGATTAGTAAAATTGACAAATCTCTAGCAAGACTAAGAAAAAAAGATAGAAGAAATTAATTACTAATATCAAATATGAAATAGGGAATATCACTATGCATACATCAAAAGGATATGGAATGCTATGGACAATTATACACGCTTAATTTTGACAACTCAGATGAAGTGGCCCACTTCCTCAAAAACAAAATCTGTGAAGAGTATTCCAATATTTCCCAAGAATAAAGATGTAAAAATCTTTAACAAAATTTGAGCAAAAAAATTCAGCAATATAAAAATAGTTATACCACTGTGACTAAATGGGAGTTATTCTAGGGATGCAGGGTGATTCAATATTTGAAAATATAACATATAATATAATTCACCATTTTAACATGCTAAAGAAGAAAAATCAAATAATATCAATCACTGCATTAAAAAACACTTGACAAAATTCGACATGCATTCATGATTTTAAAAAACCTTTAGAAAACTAGAAACAGAAGAGAACTTCCTTAATTTGATAAAGAATTATCTACAAAAAACCTATAGCTAACACTCTACTAAATGATTAAAGACTGAGTGCTTTTTCCCTAAAGATCAGGAACAAGGCAAAAGATATTCACTCTAACCACTCTTATTCCACACAGAACTAGACATTTTAGCCAGTGCAACAAAACAAGGGGAAAAAAAAGAATTTACAGCTCAGAAATAAAATTTTATTTGCATTTTACATTATTCTCCATGTAGAAAGCACCAAGGAAACTACAAATAAACTTCTACAACTAATAAGTCCATTCATCAAAGTCATAAGATACAAAAACAACACACAAAAATAAGTCATATTTCTATGTGCTAACAATGCATATGTGGAATTCAAATTAGAAATATCGCTGTAATTGCTTAAAAATAGAAAATATTTAGTTATAAATCTAACAAAACATGTACAGGACTTATATGCTAAAACCACAAAATGATGATAAAAGAAGTCAAAGAAAATCAAAATAAATGGAGAGACATACCATGTTCATAGACAGAAAGACCCAACAGAGTAAATTTTTTAAATTCTCTCCAAATCAATATACTGATTCAGCAATACAGTTCTTATTAAAATGCCAGGAAGATATTTCATAAACATAGACAAGATAATTCTAAAATTTATATGAAAAAGCAAAGGTATCATATAGCTAAATCAATTTGGAAAAAGAATAAAATGGAAGGAGTCACTACATTCAATTTCCAGACTTACTATATAGCTATAGTAATCAAGATTTTTTCGGATTGGTGAAGAAATAGATATACAGATCAATAGGATAGAATAGAGAACTCATAAATCGACCCACACAAGTATAACCAACTAATATTGACAAAGGTGCAAGAGCAATTAAATAGAGAAAAGATAGTTTTTGAAACAAATGCTGCTTAACTGGACATGCAGAGCGAAACAACAAAACAAAACAAAACTTTGACCTATGTTTCACATCTTATATAAAACTTATCTCTAAATGGATCATAAACTTAAATCTAAAATATAAAATTATAAAACTTTTAAAACCAAATAAAAGTAAGGTGATTTCTTCAGGATCAAGAGATAAGCAAAGATTTCTTAGATTTAACAATCAAAGCAGGGCATATAAAGAAAAAAAAAATCCATATATTGGACTGTATTAACATTAATTTTTTTATCTCCGTGAAAGAAGAGGATAAAAAGACAAGTACAAATTGGAAGAAAATATTCGCAAACCACATATCCAATAATAGATCAGTAATTAGTATATTAAGAACTTTTAAAAATTCAATAGTAAAAGTAAAAAATACAATTAGAAAATGAGAAAAAGATATTTAATGAGTAGGAGATATTTAACAAAAGAAGATATTCAGGTGAAAAACAAGCACATGGAGATGAGTAACATGGCTAGCTATTAGAGAAATGCAAATTACCACAATAGGATATTACTACAACCAACAGAATGACTAAAATACACACACACACACAAAGTAACATCACCAAATGCTAATGAAAATGCAGAGAAACTGGATAACTAATACACTGCATTGAAGAGAATTGTACAATGGCAGAGCCACTATGGTAGACAGTTGGGTGCCTTCTTAAAAATTAAATATGCTTCTCAGAAATTGCATGCCTGGGCATTTATCCCAGAGAAAAGAAAACTTAGGTCTACACCAAAACCTGTATACAGATGTTCATAGTACTTTTATTTGTAATAGAATAAACTGGAAACAATACAGATTTCCTTTAACTGGGGGACAACTGAACTATAATGTATCCATACCATCAAATTCTACTCAGAGACAAAAGAACACACAGAACTTGGAGGAATCTTCTGAGAATCATGTTGAGTGAAAAAAGACAATCCTCAAAACTTACATAGTGTGATTCCATTTATATAACATTCTTGAGATGACAAAATTTAAAAATTGGAGAAAAAATTATTGGTTGCCAGGAGTTAATGAGTGGGGGTGTAGGGATGGGAGGAAAGTGATATGGCTATAAAAGGCCAACAGGAGAGATACTTTAGGTGGTAAAATCATTGTGTATCTATCTTGACTGCGTTAATGCTAATATCCTGGCTATAATATAGTTTACAAGATGTTACCATTAGGGAAACTAGGTAAAAGACACATGTTATCTCTCTGCATTATTTCTTACACCTGCATATGATTCTACTATTATCTCAAAATAAAAAGCTTAGTTTTAAAAAAGTATATTAGATGATAATTCCCCAAATACAACAAAAGAGGAAACAATTTTATCAAGTTTCTACATATTGCTAAAGACATATACTACCAGTAAGTGATAAAAGCAGAATTCAAATTTATGTCCTCCAGATTCACCAACAAAGTCATAGATTTACTCAAGAGCATTTTGAGAATAACTGAGCATTTGTTATGTGCCAAGAATTAGGGATACAAAAAAAACGAACAGTTCTGTATCTGTAGGATCTTATGGTACTACAGAGAACACATATTAGCTAATGAATAATTATAATAAAATGCATTATGTACATTCAAAGCCAAGTGCTAACACTGCTGAGGGATATCAAGTGAGGATTCTGAGATGGAAGAAAGCAGCCATTAACAAGCAGAGGATTAAGGGACTCAGATTGACCTTTTAACAAGATCACTCTAGAAGTATCTTGGAGCACTGTAAGGTACCATAACAGCAGAATGGAGATAAATTAGGAGACTCTTCTAATGAGGGAGATGGTAAGAAGAGAACTAAAGCAGGTCTTTTGGGAATGCACATGACCAGCTGGAGAGTGATAGGTAGGAAACATATGAGAAAGAAAATGTTTGGTTAAGGAAGAAGACATTCATTAGCTGTATTTTTTATTAGTAATATTTTTTTATTTTTCAATTATAGTTGGCATACAATATTATATTAGTATCAGATGTACAACACAGTGATTAGACATCTATATAACTCACAAGTGATCACCCCCAATAAATCTAGTACCCCTCTGACACCATACATAGTTATTATATTACTTACTACATTCCTTATGCTATATTTTATATCTCCATGACTATTTTGTACTACCAATTTGTACTTCTTAATTTCTTCACCCTTTTTCACCAACCCCTCCAATCCCCCTCACCTTTGGTAACCCTCAAAATATTCTCTGTATCTATGAGTTTGGTTTTTTGTTGTTGTTTTTCAGATTCCACATGTACGTGAAATCATATGGCATTTGTCCACTCAGCACAATACCCTCTAAGTCCATCATGAATTATCTTTTTCCATCTCTTTACTTTTAATCTGTGTGTCTTTTAATCTGAAGTGAGTCTCTTGTAGGCAGCCTACATAAAGGTCCTGTCTTCTTATCCATTCGGTCATCCTATCTTTTGATTAGAGTTCTTAATTCTTTTTTATTTGAAGTACTTGTTGACAGATATGTAGTTACCGACATTCTTTATTCATACTTTAGATATATATTTTTTTCTTCTTCTTAAAGAAGTCCCTCCAACATTTCCTGTAATACTGGCTTGGTGGTGATGAACTCCTTTAGCTTTTTCTTGTCTGGGAAGCCCTTTATCTGTCCTCTTTCAATTCTAAATGATAGCTTTGCGAGGTAGGGTAATCTTGGTTGTAGGTTCTGGGTTTTCATCATTTTGAATATTTTGTGCCAAGCCCTTCTTTCATGCAAAGTTTCATTTGAGAAATTGGCTGACAATCTTATAGGTAACTAATTGCTCCTCTCTTGCTGCTTTAAAGGTTCTTCCCTTGTATTTAATCTTTGCCATTTTAATTATGATGTGTTCTGGTGTCGGCCTCTTTGGGTTCATCTTGTTTAGGACTCCCTGTGCTTCCTGGACTTGTATGTCTATTTCCTTTACCAGGTTAGGGAAATTTTCCATCATTATTTCTTCAAATAGGTTTTCAATTTCTTGCTCTCTCTCTTCTCCTTCTAGTACTCCCATGATGTGAATATTGTTACATTTGATGTTGTCCCAAAGGCTCCTAAAACTATCTTCATTTTTTGGATTCTCTTTTCTTGCTGCTATTCTGATTGGGTGACCTTGGCTACCCTATCTTCTTTATCGCTGATTCGATCTTCTGCTTCATGCACTCTGTTGATTCCCTCTAATATACTCTTTATCTCAGATATTGTATTCTTCATTTCTGACTGGTTCCCTTTTATATTTCCCATCTCCATTTTTATGTTTTTTATCTCTTTGTTAAAGTTCTCAATGAGTTCATCTACACTTCCCCTAAGTTCATTGAGCAGCCTTATAACCAGTGTTTTGAACTCTTTCTCTGGTAGATTGTTTATCTCCATTTTGTTAATTTCTTTTTCTGGAGCTTTGTTCTGTTCTTTCATGTGGGACATGTTTCTTTGTCTCCCCATTTTGGCTGCTTCTCTGTGTCTGTTTCTATATATTATGTAGGGATCCTAAGTCTCCCAGTCTTAGTACAGTGGCTTTATGAAGTAGGTGTCCTGTGGGGCCCCATGGCACAGTCCTAAGAGGGGTCTAGCTACAGGCCAAGTTCAGCTGCAGCCTGTGCACCTCCAGGGACACCTGGTAAGAGTCACCAAGCAGTCCACAGATGGCTGCCACTCGTGCTGGGCTTATAGGTGCCTCAAGAAGCCAAGCCAGAAACCGAAGCTGGTTGCCACTAGTGCAGGACTTGAGGCTGCTCAGCAAGAGGTAAGAGATATGCCAAGGCCAGATGCTGCTTCTTAGGGTATTGCGAGCCTTTGAGAGATTTTAGAAAAGTCTGCAGCAACAGCCAAGACAGGCCATTTATATGGAATAAACCATTGGAAGCAGCTTGGGTGGTCCCACAAGCTGGGAGAGGCAGACTCTCAGGGAATTATCTGGGTGGAGCAAGCTGTTATTCCTTTTGGTGGTGATTCAGCGGTGCCTGCATCTGCATGCTGGGAGTAGGGAGGGCTCAACAAAGGAACAGTGGATACTGTCAGCACTTCTATCGGGGAGGACACCGCTCCTCTAGCCCTTGCCCTGAAGCCCAACAACTTAGTGTGTCCCCACATGTACCCAGCACTCCTCAAGCAGCTGCCCCAGTGCTGGAGCTTAGAGGGAGCAAGTCCGTAAGTAAGTAAGTCCAGGCACCAGCCCTTTTAAGAAGAATATCTGTGACTGCCATAACCCTCCGTCTCGTCTCACTCACCTACAATCTCTGATGTTTTTCACAGCCAGAGGTTGTGGGGACTTCCCTTCCCACCACTGGAATCTTGGTCTGGGGAGCCCAGAGTGGGGTTGGGTCCCCTCACTCCTCAGGTGGGGAAGGGGGCTCCTTCAGTCAAGATAGCCATCCTGATTCTTGATCTCCACATGCGGTTTTGGGACCAGACTGTTTTGCTTCTCCACTCCTCCTACTAGTTTAAGGTGACCTTGTTATTTTTGTCCCTAGTTGTATGGCTTCTGTTCAGCTAGACATCAGGCAACTCCGCATGCTGGTTGCTCTGTAGTTTCATTGTAATTTGAGTGTGGTGACAAGGAGGTGTACAGAGCTTCTACATTCTACCCCAGGGGTTCTCAACCCCTGGACTATGGACTGGTATGGCCACACAGCAGGAGGTGAACAGCAGGCAAGCAAGCGAAGCTTCATCTGTATTTGCAGCTGCTCCCTAGCGTTAGCATGAGCGCCTCAGCTCTGGCTCAGATCATCAGGCATTAGATCTTCACAGGAGCACAGTACCTGGTGCCAAAAAGGTTGGGGACCGCTGTTGTACGCCATCTTGACCGGTCCTCTAACTGCACTTTAAAATGTTGTATTTGAGGTATCTGTTGAACTTCAAGACAGATATCTAATTAATCAACTAAATAAATGTCTCTGCAACTCAAGAAAGAGATTAGTGATAGAGATTTTGGAATTATCAGTTATAGGAAGTAGTACAACACATGAAAATAGGAAACTGCTCAGAGAAATTATGTAGAATGAGAAGGGGGAAATGGGATATGATAAACTTAATTCAAATAAGCAGTATTTTAGAAGAAATGATGGCTGAGTAACAACCTAATTAAAGAAAGAGATAGCCCATCAATAATTTAAATCAAAATACATTGGAGTATGCATGTGTGTACGGTGGTGGTAAGAAAGATGTTTGTTTATACGCACAAATACACACATACACAGTTTAATTTTGGAAAGGTATCAGAATCCTGATAATCACAAGGAAATAATACTCTCTTGTACCAATGTTTTTGGTAATGTATGGATTTAGTTTATCTTGTTCACTATTTAAAGTTGATTAAATTATTTTCTTAAATGTAAAACTAGGAAATGGCTAGCTATTGAATATATCACATAATGTATTTTCTTATAGCTTTGGACAAAGCTTGTAGAAGAAATATCTTTCCAATAATTACAAGTTTCTATCAAAACATGTGGTCACTGTTAGAAAATAAAGAGAGGGGTTTCTTTTTTTTTTTTTTAAGATAATGGCAGAAGTTCCAAATTAGCGACCCTTGAAAAGAATGGCTCTTTGGAAAAAGATGGAAAAAGATTATTTAACTGTGTTTTTTAAGGATTTCTGTCCCTGGATGTATGCTAAGGCTTTTTATCTCTCCAGATAAAACTAAACTCATTTTGACAAAGTTTGGGGGGAAAAAAATCTCCAATATAAGTTTTACAAATAAATCATTGTGAAGAAGCAAAAGGAAAAAAGTTCTGCTGAGAATCATGGAGAGCTTGAATACCATAAGCATATATATATATATATATATATATATATATATATATATATATATATATATATATATATATATGCTTTTATATATATAAAAGACAGAGAATTTTGTTTCTCATTTTCCTCCTTTAGCAATAAAAGAAAAATATTCTTTAATTAGCAATGGAGCCTTACATTATTTAGCTTTATATTACACCCATGTCTTGGTATATGAATGCATACTCTCCTTGTTAGGTTGTTATATAGTCACTCAAATGAAGCAGTTAATTTAATATCTCCCACTTCTTTTTATGAAGATCGTTTCTTAAAATGTTTTTCCTCTTTTAACATTAGTTTCCTCTCATTCTTTAACTCTGAGTTTCAAGTTTCTATGGCAGGACACTCAAGGTGAAAAGAAAAGGTTAAGAAGGTGGAATACAGTGTTAATTTATCACAATTTCTAACAGCAAACAATGGGTAATAGGCTACTCAAAGGAAAGTAATCTACTGAGGAAAAAATTAAATCTCCAAACAAGATGATAACCTTTTCCAACCTGTAAACAAAGAGATATTTTAATTATAATAGCTTTAGTAGTTAACAAAGCAAATGGGTTTAAAATGGAGGATAAATCTTTAAAAACCCTGTATTTTCATTATGTGTAAAGAACAAATAATTTTGCTGACATAAAAACATAGCAGAAACAAATCCATACAGAAAAAGCAACGCAGGAAAAATGAGCCCAAAGTGTACTAACTTCTTTTTTCAACTAGAGGAATGGAGGAGGGATTATTTATTGTGCTTATGCATATAATCATAAGAAGCATGAAGAGAGTCATCTCAATTTTCCATCTCGCCACATATGATTCCATTCTCTAGGACCTCGGCTTAAGCATACTGTTAATATGCCAATGTTTTCAACAAGCAAATCAAGGAAGGAAGGATTTCAAAAGGGAGGCATTTTAGAAGCCTCCTGGAAACCCCACTACTAGCGCTATATACTCCCAACAGGTGACACATTTGAATCTAGAACCAAAAAGATGGCCAACAGCCCCAGGTAAGAGAAAATGTGTTAGGAAATACACACTTCTTTCTCCAAATCCTAGTAATGGTATATTAAAACACAGAACTGTAACATCAAAATATCAGATGCAACCAAAATTCATTGCTTCCCTAAAATATAACTCCCCGACAGACAGTAAAGAGATAGTCTCATATGTGGTCAGCCAAAATGATAGGAATTTTTTCTATACCCAAATAACACTGCAAAGCTCTTTATACATGAATGAGCAGTCAGTCCACTGAAAGAAAAATAAAAAATGAAATGACTAAGCAAACTACAGGTAATGGGAAGTGATTGTCAATTTGTTTCAGAACCAAAAATGAATCAAGCCTCATAACAAATATTCCTCTTGAAAATTCTCTACTCAGCCTAAAGCAGCATGGACTGTCTTTTCTGTTAGTGCAGTTCCATTACTTTTCTTTTTTAAACTCTAAATAATGCCTCTGGAATAGGGTTTGAAGGTTCCTTCCTCTTGGTTGGTGGCAATGTAGCAATGTCAGCATGCAAGCACAGAGCCTGTGTTTCATCCAAGAATCATTAAACCAGAGGAAACACATTCACAAATAAAATTTCCAAGCTCATTTGCTTCCCCCAGTAGCCAGAGTAGCCCATCAAATGAGAAGGCTGGAGGAGGTGGAATATTTCCCTTGGGGGAAAAAAAACATATTGACTTACCTTCTCTGCATACTTGAACTTAACATAGAACCAGCTTGACTTGATCATTGTCTCACCTCCTGCCCTCAGAGGAAAAAATGATGAAAAAAATAAAAAAGAAAAAGTAGAAAAAAAAAAGTACAGTGCTGAAGAAAAAGTGGTGTTTTGGCAAAGGCTCCTTTCAGATGCTGAGTTTCTCAAAGGATGACATGTATTCAAAGGCAGGAGGGGCAAAGGGGAAAGAAATAAGAAAATGCACTATTTCCAACCTAGCCTCCTTCCCCTTTGTGTTCCTGTACACCTTCCCTTAGCGCCTAAAACACTGCGTGTGATCTTGCTCCGGAAACTGTACTCCAGAACTGCCTTGCTGAGCTGTCTGCCTCCCCTCTCTCTCCCTCCCTCTCCCTCCTTCTCCCTCCCTTCTGCCTCCATGTTGTTGTCTTGGCTGGCTGACAAGAGTATTCCTCAAATGGACTTGAGCTGCCTTCATCACAAATGGTACATGTCAGTAAAGGCAGGAGGCAGGCCCTGGCCCTGTACCCTCCCAGGACAGCCTTCTCCTCCCACTGCTACCCCCATGGGATGAATAATGAATTCCAGCACTCCCCCTCAGGATACAGATTAACACCTGGCCAAATATTATTCTGACGAGAGCCTGTGACTAGAAAAAGGACTCTGCCACAACTGTAACCCCATGATCCCCAAAACAAGATCAGGAGGTGACCTTTCTCTACACCTACAGAAGATTACAACACTAAAATCAGCCCAGTCTCTTTAGCAGAAAGTGAATAAGAATCCATTTTAAATTCTCCAGCTGAAACAACATCTTTCAACCTCTTGTAGCCAGAGAAAGAAAAACTGGGACAGCTTTCTCTTGCTATTCCCTTTTATATCTACTGGCTGCCAAAACAGCTCCTGGTATTCAGCTCAGGTAGCTAGCAGCTTGGAAAAATGATTGACACTTTATACATATATTTTTTTCAAAAATGTAAAGAAAATGTTTTTATTTTTGTTTTACTACTACTAACTCATTTAACTTCCAAGATATCAAGAAATATTGTGAAACAGCATCAGCACTCACTTTACAAGATGCAAGAAAAAGATAAAGTGGACAAAAAGAGGTAAAATTTAGAGCACGGCTTTAGCATAGTGAATGTGAGGCACTTATCACTACTGCAGAAAGGATGAAATGCTAGAGACAACCAAGGATGTGAAAAAGTGATTCTCAAAATATTTAATATGATGACATATCTCTCATCCCTACTATCCACATCCCTACACCCAAGTAATATTTATTAATCAAATATAACATAATTAATAATAACCTGCATTTTCACATGAAAATATGCTAAGCATCACTAATCATCAGAGAAATGCAAATTAAAACCACAATGAGATATCACTTCACACTTATTAGAATAGCTATTATCAAAAAGCCAATACATAACAATTCTGGCGAGGATGTGGAGAAAGAGGAACCCTCTTGCACTGTTGGTAGGATTGTAAATTAGTGCAGCCACTATGGAAAACAGTATGAAGTTTCCTCAAAAAAATTAAAAATAGAACCACAATATGATCCAGTAATCCCACTTCTGAGAATTTATCTGAAGAAAACAAAAACAATAATTTGAAAAGATCTGCACCTCTATGTTCACTGCATCATTGTTTACAATAGGCAAAATATGGAAGCAACGTAGGTATCCATCGATAGATGAATGGATAAAGAAGATGTGTTATACATAAACACAACGAAATATTACTCAGCCATAAAGAATGAAATCTTGCAATTTATGACAACATGGATGGACTTGGAGGGTATTATGCTAAGCGAAATAGCCAGAAAAAGACAAATACCATATGATTTCACTATATGTGAAATCTAAAAAAAATAATAATAAACAACAACAACAACAACAACAACAGAAACAAACCCACAGATACAAAGAACAAACTGATAGTTGCCACAGAAGGGGGATGGATGGAGGATGGGCCGAAAGGGGGAAGGGAATCAAGAAGTACAAACATCCAGTTGTAATGTGATGAACAGCATAGGAAATACAATAAATAATATAGTAAACTAGACTTGTTGTGGTGATCAATTCGTGAGGTATATAAATTTTGAATCACTGTTATATACCTAAAATGAATATAATACTGTATTTCAACTATAATTAAAATAAAAGTTTGCTGTGGCAGTTGAAAAAAAAATCATTGGATTTAATCTCTATAAGATGGAATAAATAATCCCCATCTGCAAAGAGGAGAGAAATAGGTAAGTATGAATGACTGATATTATCAGCCTCCACCTTTCAAAATGGTTTGAATAAAGAGTTTGAAATATTTTGCCACTCAGTTGCTTTGAGTTGACTATTATTCCTAAAACTGAATGGAGCAATGAAGCCAATGTGCTGTTTGAAAAAGCAACTTTGATTGCCAATCAGAAGGGTCAAAGTCTACATGAGAGCTCACATCCTTTCACATCTGAAAATGACCTGGAGCATCTGTGGACCATTATTTCATTTCTCTACCTTCGTGTCATAAAAGGACCAACCTTTCATCCCTATAGATGCTTCATCTGAGTCTCAGTCAAGGTGTTTGAGGGCATAACATTTGCTGACATCTAAATGTCATTTACTTAATGTCTTTATGGAAAAGGGATATGCTTCTACTTTTTAAGCTGCTGTTACAAACTAAGCTACGGCTTCATTTTAGCATTCAAAAATTTAGGCTATCACTAAGAAGACCTCCTAAAAAACACCCCTACACCACAGTAGTTATAAACCTTCCCATCACGTTTTTAAAGAAGCATTTTCCTCTATACTGACCCTAACATGCTAATACTATTTCAGCAAGGCAGTTAGAGGAGTGCATATTAAAAGTTCATGTTGAGACTGGCAGCGAATGTGTCAAACTCATCCCCCAAGACCATTGTCTACTAAAGAATCTCAGTGGTATCTAATTTGAGTTAATAAATGAGGGTATAAATCACTTAGGAGGTAGAAAGGGGAGTCAATGAAGTTCACATCTGAAGACCTCTAATTTCTCAGAGAAAAATGGCTTTATTCTTACTGGGCCCTGTCAAATCCCTGAAGTCTTTCCAGCATCCAGGTGTTCTTTTTAGAACAGATTCTATTCCTCCATCACATCACATAACTCATATTCTTTCATCTTTTAGTTTGGCACTTAGTTGTCACTTCTTCCAAGAAGTCTTCCTTCTCCTCATCCTCAAGTCTGGGTTGGGTACATCTACAGCATACTTAACTTTTCCCCTTTTTAACGCTTACCATATAATATATTCTTGTTATTTACTTCTCTGTCTCTCCTTCTGAATTGGAGGCCTTTTGAGAGAAAGTCACCAATCTGCCTCAATTACAATTATAGCATGGCGCTCAGCACTGTGCCTAGACATGTTGCTCAGTTAGTATCTGCTGGATAAATGGATGAATGGGTTGGTGGATGGGAGGAAAAGTTGGGTCATATAGCAAGAATGGGGTTGAGACAATGTATGTAAAGTCCTCAGCACATTTTCTCAAACACAGTAAGTTCTTGATAAATGTTAGCTATCATTATAGCCTTGGATGAGGAGAGTTTCGAACTGCCACCGAGGGAACACGGAAAGTAACTTGGTAAATGCACTCATGGGCAACACTGAAAAATCCATCAGATGTTGAGCCCCACCAATCTGTAACAGTCCAGACAGTTTTAATTCTCTCAAGTGGCACATAAAAGCTCAAGAGAGGGCAGAGAGCTAACATGCTTTTGGGAGGAAATGGGCAGAAGGACAAGAGCTTGAAGGAACTAAAAACACTGGTGAGAGGGGTGTTGAGGGGATTACATGTGTAATGCAGGCTGAGTAAGTAAAAGAGTAAGGCCGAAAGGATCTGTGGTCTGACAGAAGAGTGAGGTATACAGGGTTTCACAGAAAAGATGAAGTGAGGAGGGGGAAGATGACAGGGTGACCACTGACCTATTTTGTACTTACAGACATGATAGCAAAACATCCTGTCTTTGGGACAGATTATGAAAGATCAGTTTTATTAAAAGTCAGTTCATTTCCTTTTGATTTTTCCTTGTTATAGTAAATCCAAATTCTCATGGAAAGGGAGATAATAAAAGAGTCCAAAAAGCTAGAATGTGAGTAATCATGCAGTTAGACTTATTAACAGGCTTAGTGAATATTCTACCTGGGGAAGGACTTTAAAAAGTTTATGATCATATATGGACAGATCATCCAAAAAGAAAATCAATAAGGAAATAACATCTTAAATGATACATTAGACCAACTGGACATAACTCACATTTACAGAGCCTTCCATCCCAAAACAGTTGCTTACGCATTCTTCTCTAGATCACATGGAGGGAGGGAGGGAAGGAGGGATGGAGGGAAGGAAAGAAGACAGACTAGTGTGAATACTGTAAGTTATCCAGCTCCTAAGGGAACCTAAGCAGTGGAGTAAGTGCATGGCTCTTGAGTTGCAAGGCAGTCATTTCTGAGAATAAGAGTGTTCTCTAATAAAAATATGACTGCTATTTTATCTTTAATGTTTACTGGAGAATTAAAAGTTCACAAAAACATATGCAGTGATATAACACACTAGCAATTGAACCTTTTTAATAACTGAAAACACAACCAAGATAGGCTTCTGCAGCAACTCATTTTCATCTCCTGGCATAAACTTCTTCCAACTCCCACCAGCCTTTTATTGTGTTTTGTTTTAAACAGATAGTTTACTGTTAAAATGGAATAATCTATGTGGAAGAATTGCTTCAGCTGCACTAAAAGAACCCCATTTCCATGCAGCTGTGCTTGGAACACACCATTTCCTCTGGCAGAGCATCTGAACACTTGTTAAGAGAGGCTGAAGAGGTACGATGGGCGCTCAAGGGCTTTCCCTTTTCTCAGCAAAAAGGACCAGGCACAGCTCTTATAACACCTTCAGAAGGATTCATTTATCCGTCAAATACTACAGTAGTCTTCCAGCCTTCATAAGTGGTGCTTCCTCTCCCAGGAATGACTTTTCCTCTCCTCTTCAACCCTAGTCCCTTCCCAACCAAGTACACGCATTTATGCACGTGCTTTGCATGCAAACACACACACACCTTTGCTTAACTCACAGTGCTCATCTGGGACTTTAACTCTTTACAAAAGTTTCCCTGGACTCTCTGAGGAAGAGTTTGCAAATTAAACTGCTCATTAGTTTAGCTTAACAATAAAGTTTAAAATGACTTGAATGCAAAGTACAAAAAGATACCAGCTGAATTGTAAACAGAAAGATTTTTATCCTACACTCTGCTATTCAGCAGAAAAGAAAGCTGCATGTTCTTCCCTACTGCTTACACTCCAGGATAAATGTGTTCTCCCTGAAACTCTCAGAAGGAAGAATAAGTGCACATCAGCTGAGCATTTCAGAAGGCAGAAATCATGCCTGTGTTATCTGCATCTGACCTCCAATCTGCTTCTAAGAGGCACAGGCTGAGCAGGACAAGAGCCAGGGCCCACTGCCAAAAAGAGACTCAAATGGCACCACTCCAAGCTAAGTAGTTTCCAGAGTCCTTGAGGGAAACAGGCCAAAGTCCCATCTAGGATTCTCAAGGTGGGAGAAAGGTCTCAACAATACGCCAAGCCATCCTGTAAGGAGACTGCAGGATGAGAACGGCCTCTGCGAGAGTTGGCTCCAGGGCTCCTTGCCCCTCTAAAGAGTCCATTTCTGGATGATATTCCTCCCTGCTTATAATTATGATCTGAGCAAGCAAGCTCAAGCTATCTCAAGCATTAGACACATCGACGGGCCTTATCATGTGCTGAAATATATACAGCAAATAATGCTTAATCTTTGAACCAATTACCTTCATAGAGGTGATCTTTGATACTTAGAATTCCTTGAGGCTGTATGATTTTTTTTCCCTTAGAACTTTCCAAAAAGCCCTCAGAAAAGTCCAGTTTTAGATTAAAGGCAGGAGAGGAAGAGCAACACAGCCTTACAACATGGGTGCTCTCTATACAACTGATATGTTAAGAAGCATTCTATTTACTCATTTTTCTAGAATGAAATGTGTCCAGTTGGTTAAACTAGCTTATCTATATTGACTTTGCCTGACATTAAGGGCCAGGGAAATTTGAGCTAAAAAAGCATATTGGAAGTTGTCCAATTTTCATTGCTGTTAAAGGAAAAGATGACAGACGCCCACACAGAAGGAACAGGTATATACAGGAAGGAAATTATAAGAATATACTGAGTTTACAACTAAGAACAGAACCAATGTTGATGAGATTTTTCTAAAAGGTTCCTAAAAGTAGATACACTACGACTTATTTTAAAATATACAAATATCTAAGCTCTGACCCAATCACCTTGTCTCTATCTAAAAATGTATGTATCGAAAACATTCAATACTAAGAGACAAAAGCAGCATTTTCTCTTTGATTTCAGAACTTGATAAAGATAAGGGAACTTTGACAAAAACTAAACACCAGTGGATCTAATTATTTACGGTTTTATCAGAGCACTTTTTAGAGGCACTGGTAAGCAAGCACAAAACTTAAAAGATTTTACCAAAATGAGGCAACATCTGACATACAAAAAAAAAAAAGATAACCAACAGTACTTACTGAGGAATTAGCACATGCATGGGGAGACTACATATACACACCCATAACAGAACAATCCCTTCCTGAAATGACATGGCAGTCTCATTGGGGAAACTAATGACACACATAAGAAATGACTTATGACTTCCTATTACAAAACAGCAAGTCCCCAAAGTGCAAATCAATACACTACACACGCAGAAGTTGATGAGCATTAGCAGGCAATAAGATAGGGATTAGAGGTAGATGAGAAAGACTTGCTATGAAAAAGGTGCCTTGAAGAAACAAAGCTGATTTGGTCAAAGAAAGGAACAAGACATTGCAGGTAAACATAAAATACCAACAAAGGCAAAACACAAGAACACTAAAATTGTGCTCTTTCTCATCAATGTAAATTTCATGATTTTACTTCTGTTCACCTCACCATGCATCAAATGTCTTTGAAAAATGACATTATGTCTTTTTATAAAATATGTGTGTTATATGTATACATATTTCTATATAACTCTATTCATATACCTATTTCCTTAATACACAGAATTACAAAGATAAATGGCAGCCAGATTATTTTAACTGGTTTTGTAGTATGAATCAGAATGATTAAAATCACAGTTTCTCTTTTAAAATGAGGTTTTGTTCTTTAATATTCACTGACTACTAGCTTGCTTCCCACACACAACTCATTATTTACCCTACAGTGGCTTGGTGCATCAATTATGGTAATAGTTTGTGAATAACATTCACATTATGGAAAAATCAGCCTGGTTACTTAGCTCTCCCTCTGGAAAATTGTCACACACATATGTATCATCTGCCTCTAGTTAAAGTGCAGCAATTAGTAATTATAGCTGTATATACTTCTTTAAAGCAAAGGGGGAAAATGGACCTGAAATGTCATGTTTCCAAATGTTCTTAGGCTGTTATCTAAAATTATTGTTTGAACTCTAGTTGAAAAAGAGAAAATACATTTTGACAAAATGAAAAATCAACCCTAATAGCATACTGGGTATGGAAAAACAGACAAAGCACCTCTCAAATAACATCACCTTTTGAACAATTCCTTCTTCATCCAGATCAAACTAGAAATGAACAGGCCATAGGAAGCCTGAATATAGGCAAGACAGACCTGGATTCAAATTCCTGCCTTACTATTCTCTAGCTCAGTTAAACAATTATTTACTGAGTGCCTACTAATATACCTGATACAGTATCTGGTTCTGTAGAACCTTAAATGAATAATACAAAATATTTTTTCTCAAGAAGTTTACCTTGTATTATGGGAACTAGAAGCACAAATCAATGGGATTTAGTAAAAAGCGTACAGATTTTTCAAGATATTCAAGTAGTTCAAAGAAGAAAATTATTTCTGTTGGCAGAGAAAAGAGGTAAGAGATAAATTTACTGAGGCCTAAACTGCTGAGCTGCAGTGACTGAATGACACTGAAGTTCAGGATTTTCAACAAGGAATAATCCTAGGTGACAACAAAGTCCAAGATCCAAACATGAGAATGGACAGTTAGGAAGAAGTGAAGGGAAGGACCAGAGGAGAGGAGGCCATATACCATGGAAGATTGATTTTTGATGGTCATCCACATAGATCTTGAAATTTTCCAGATCACTTATTACTTAGCTGCTTGACTCCTAATTTTTAATTACTACTCATTTGTGAAGTGAGGAAAATAGAATGCAACCAAGAATTTTTGAGAGTACTGATAAGGTTATTCTCCAAGCAACTTGAATTCCTTCTGACACCAATAGGCTGCCAATAGCTCTTCAAACATTACTACTTTATTGCAACTAAGAAAATGATCATTTAGGAAAAAAGTAACAGGAACAATACAAGAGTTTTAAAAAAGAAGAAAGGTAAGAGATAGCAGTCATAATAGAAGGGATGGGGAAGAGACCATGAAAAATAATCTGTCATAATGGGTTTTGTTCTTCCACACTGCCCTAAAAGACCACTTGAGAGTCTAAAATTTCAGAGGCAACAGGCAAAATGTGGGATGACTGATTATGCAGAAGAGGCCTGCAGTTCCCTTTGTATAGATGGAATGTAACGATTTACAATTTAGATTAGGATAACTCTGGTTTACATATCACAGAGGCATGCAGAACATGGGTCCTCTTCAAATGTCATTTTTCACAGTGTACATCCCAGCCTACTTTTCCCCAATGCCAAATAGAGGCAAACTACCAAAACACAATCTAGTCACATTGTCTAATTGTAGATAACCAATTACTCTTCCAGGATTTCCTGACAGATGATCTCATGCAGTGGTTCTCCTCATGCGGTTCTCCAGACCACCAGCATTAGCACCCCCTGACAATTTGTTAAAAGTTATAAGTTCTCAGGCCCTCCCCAGCCTTACTGAATCAGAAACCTTGGGTGGGTGGGGTGAGGCCCAGCAATTTGTTCAATGAGCCTTCTAGGTGATTCTGATACAGGTTAAAGTCTGAGAATTACTGATCCAGTGTCATTTTCCTGTTCCATGTGTTAATGTTTCTTCATTCCACTGTTTCTTTAAAGAAATTTTAAAAACCACTTGTCCTTTTTATGAGGATTAATTTAGTTAAAAGTAAAGGTACCACAGACTAAATGATAGTTTACTGATAACTCAGTAACACCCAGTGAGTCTTTCTTAAAGAAAACAATAAATCTAAACATAATTTCTACTGTTTTGTCCTGTGCTCCAATGGATTATCCCACAAATCTCTGTAGGGGGATTGGGGGGCACACACCCCACCACAGAGAGCTCTACTCTAGGTCTGTGTTTCTCAACTACAGGGGACCTTAGTCATAAAATCAATTTGGTGGGTAATCACCACCATACACATATGAATGTGTGTGTGTATGTGTTAATGGAAGAGAACAGAAAAGGAAATAGTAGATGATACTGCATGTAAGAGTGTGTTGTTGCATGTGGTAAGGTATCACTTAATGAAACTTTCATTTTTATATGTGTATATGTAAGCGTGGGAGTGTATGTACATTTCTACATGTGCCTATGTATATACACTTGATCATGATATAAACTGTATTTCTAACTATGTAGATTAGGACAAAAAGTTTTGAAATCCATATTCCAGATAAAAGAATGCGGAAACTCCTTGAGATGAGATGCCACTAGATGAAGGAAGGGAGAGAAGTCAAAGAAGCAGCTGTGGCATTTCGGAAAGGCCACTAGGCTTAAATTAGATTTGCAGCTGAATGACATTCTATACTTTCCAGGTGTGCAATTAGGAAAGACACAATCTCGAGCCTCTGCTTTCTTTACCTAAAAAGTGGAGATAATAATACCTATCTTATAAGGTTGTCAGTGGAAATCGTGGAGATACCTAGAGAGTACCTGGCACACAGTAGGTATTAACAGCAGAGGATGGTTTCCCCCTAAAGTACAGAAGCACAGCACCTTCAGGAAGCTCTGTTAAACATGACACGAAACACACAGCAAAGATGAGCACAGGCAAAAGCACTGTCCAGAGAGTACTGTATTCTAACAGGCAGGTTCTTTAGCAGCATAACACATGTTCTGTAAAGGAACACAGATATTGAGAAACCTATTACAGCACCCTCCCTCCAGCACACATACATACCCTTGAGGCTACAGAAAATAAAAGCAAAAGGAACAAAGGAAATAGAGGGGTTTCTTTAATTTAAAAAAGTCTCTCAAAATCTCTAGCCTCCTATAGCACAGCTTTCATTATTCATGAAGACAATCTAAGCAATTTGTAAGCAATATGCAAAATGTATTAACTTGGAAATCCAGAAAAATTCACATGATGTTACAGGACAATCGCAAGCTGTTCCAACCATCAAAATGCATTCTTGCAAACAACTTCCAAAATCTATTTGGTTTATCCAAAAGCTAGGTTAGCTTTGATAATACAAAAATATTAGTCCAAAACCTTGCTTGGTGCATACTGGGGACCACAAGTGACACTGATTGAACTTGGAACACTTAATTTTTTCAAATAGCCCCAAATGAACACATTCTAGACCTTGCTGGGCCACTGACCAGCTTTGAGGGCTTGAATAAAGCAAAACTCCTCTCAGTTTCTTTTTTCCCATCTATAAAATAATGAAGTTGTCCAAAAATAGCAATTAAACTGGCAGGCCTGTCTTATTTGGCCAGCATGTTACTTTAAAAAAAAAAAAAATGGTTTTGATTACCTCAAGAAGGAACGAGTGCTGTACAGCTTCCCAAAGTCACCTCTCTATTACATCATAAGGGAATAGCCACACAATTTATGTTATCTGCTCAGCACCTGAAGGCATTGCGGGGGCTCCTTATCTAGCTCTAAAATTCTAATTGCAATGGGGAAAAATGAAGGTGAATGAAAGAAGTTTGCAGTAAAATAGGTCTAACTTTAAAAACTTTGATTTTATTAAGAACATTGTCTAATTGTGCTTAAGGATCCACCAAAAATCAGCAGATGTTATAGATTTCCTTAGACTCACTCTGTGAAAACAGCTATCAGAAGGAAGAAGCAGCAAATATATGACACTGACCCAATCATGCATTATTGAGACAGGCCGCCCCGCCCCCACCCCCGGGCTCTCTAGCAGGCACA
Organism: Pteropus medius; assembly: GCF_902729225.1. Taxonomy (NCBI): domain Eukaryota; kingdom Metazoa; phylum Chordata; class Mammalia; order Chiroptera; family Pteropodidae; genus Pteropus; species Pteropus medius. Next base: position 24,065,935 of record NW_024352787.1, read on the forward strand.
AACTAAATCCTCAAGTATAAAAACCTGTGAGATACACGCAGCCAGAGATCAAGGAGCAGGCCAGCTCTTGACTCCAAAGCCAGAATTCACTGAGTCCAAACAATTTCTTTCAGGGGGAAAGTCTTTGGGAGGTACTGAATAATCTTATTCATGCTCTCTTTAGCAACTGACCTAAAGTGAAGAGCTCTCTAAAGCTAGTGAAAGAATGAAGGACAAATAGGCATTTCTGTGGGAAAAAAAAAAATTCTACAAAAAAGAAATTCTAATGACTATACACAAAGAATTCTAATATCTCTGCCTGCAGTTTCCACCTCAGACCGGCTACCCTTCCAATGACTGGGAAATGAACAGAAGGCTGGGTCTCCCCAGATGTTGAAGAGCATTCCAGCTGCTGAACACAACCTGTTTGCAATTTTCTACTCAACCACCAGAATAAAAATTCCAACCTTCAGAAAAAACAGACCCTTAAACTTCCTCCTGACTGCTGTTAGTGGTTTCTTTAATCTTTTAAGCTCTTGGGCTTAATACTAGCAGCTGCCATCAAGAGTACTTATATTGTTGCTAAGATAAGTGGGAGGGGGGAAAAATATATAAATATATATATATATATATATATATATATATATATATATCAGAAACATAGATTTCCATTCTGCTAAAATCTAGGCTAAAATAAAAGAAAAAAAAAACAAAGAACACAACTATAATGGGCATTAGAAATAGAGAATCACCTTCTAGAAGCAGAAGGGTTTAAAAAGAGCATCGGATGTGTCTACTGTGCCAATGGCACTACTCTTTACTCCTCCAGTTCCTATAGGAAGCACTTTCTTTTCAGGGCAGGATCTCATCACAGAGTTGTTGTTATCAAACAACCCTGAGAAAAGTTTCATGTAAATAAAATACATGACTGTTCTTTAGAAAATGCCACTGATACAGAAGAGGAGGATAATTCAAAAGTAAATGTTTTCATAGTTATAAAACTTTAAAATAGGAAGACTTTAACTGTTATCTAATGCAGTGTTCCTCAAATTTGTCCACCAAAGTCCCCTTAATGGTAGAAAAGAATGAACATAAAACAAGAGGCATCTTTCGGTGGCCTGCTGTTGGCACAGTATTTCATTCAGTTTTGGTGTTTTACATCTTTAACATGGATTTGACACCATAAGAATACATTCGAATTCCCTTTAGTCCTCAATATATGTTTGTCTAAATATAAATTAATATTTTGCCAAACCCACAGGTATAACAGATCTGGAAGGAAAGCAGGAGGATGACCTTCTGGGTTTACACTATGACTTTACACAGCTCCTAGCACACTGCCACAATACCCATGAAAACACATAACACAGAACGAAGGCTGTAATTTTGATAGTTGGTAAACTACAATTTTGATAGTTAGTAAACTATGACCTAGGGAGGCCAAAACTCATGCCCAAAGTTATATGAGTTGGATACTGAAGCCAGTATTATAACTACTAGTTAAGTGTAGTGTACTTTTCACTAATATGCAGTTCTTCTCTGGATTTAGGTTTTAAATAGTACATAGAGGTAAATAAAAAAGCTGACTATTCAAGAATTAATCCTCTCCCTCCAAATTGTCAAAACTTTGCTGATATTTGAAGGAGACTCCTAGCACATCTGCCAATGTACACCTTTCCCATTTTAAGAATAAGAAAACTATGCTGAAAAAAGTATTTTGACCAAAGTCAAAAGCTAAAAAATGGCTGAACCATAATTTGATTCAGGTACCTAATTCCAAAATCCATGTTCTTTCCATATGCTCATGCTACTTTCAGTAAGATATGAATCAATAAAGTATAGCTTTGAAAATCTAACTTTCTAAACATTGAGATGCCTACAGCTGCTCGTAAAGTACACAGTATAAACTGTAACACATTTTTTTAATATCTCATTACAATAAAAGTTTTTATATGGTTCAATGTGGCTGTATCATTAATATTCTTTTAAAGAGAAAAATAATACCATGTGCTCTGGGCAATATTTAGAAAAATTCAACCTCAATCATGCATTCAATTGATCTCTTATAGGAATGACAAGTCATCAATTCCCAGCCTAAAAAACTGAGGGTCTTCATAGGCACCTAATGCTGTATGCACTGACCTTCCCAAAGGTCCTGAAATGTACCAGAAAGTAAAGATCATAATTAGATTTGAACATTTATTAAACATCCAATTCAATTCAACGAACATCTATTAATCATCTGCTATGCACCAAACCCCAACAAGGTGCTACCAATACAAATAAAGGCCTAATAACTGAACCAGACAACTTACTCCTAAAGAAGTCCTGAGGATAGGCAGGGGAAACCCTAAGGGCTAGGCTACAAGGTGCTACAAGGACACCAGAAGAACAACATCAGGGAAGGTTCACAGAGAACATGACATTCAACTCAGGTCTTGAAAAATTAATAGCAACTTTCCTGATAATATGGGGAGCAATTAAATATTTTTATACAGAATCATAGCTCGGTTTAGAATGTATATCTGATGATGGCTTGAATAGAGAGGTAGAAAAACTATATCAAACCTTTTTAAGTAGTTTAGTGAGTAAGGAAAATTGCACAGTAGTTAAAAGCAATGGCTTTGCTAACTGTAGCTCCATGATCACAAGCAAGTGATCTTTAACTTTCTAAGTCTCAGCTGCCTTACTTAGAAATATGTGGATTAAAATAGCACCTATCTGATAGAATGGTTGTGAGAATCATGTGAGATGAAACATGAGAAACATCTGACACAGTAACTGGACCACAATAAGTACTCAACATATTTTATTACTTCTAAGGCATGAGACAACAGCAAAAGAATCTTTCGGGCATTTTTCATTCATGTTTACATATACTGTACTACATACATTACATACATACACTAATCTGTTTTTCACTTGGTTTGTGATGTTCTAATGGTAGGCAAATTCAAATTACAACAAAGCTAGGTGATCAATAAAAAAGTAATATCAACAAATAATACAAGATTTTGACTTTTCCTTTTCAAATGATATTATCACAATTTAATGTGTTGATATAAAGCATTTCGTCTCACTGAGCCTCAATTTCTTTGTTTTTAAATGGAAATAAGAGCCCAGAGGTATTGAAGAAATCTTAAGCTAAGGGATAGCACAGGTAAACAGGCCCAGTCCTTCAGAGAGATGGAAAATAATAATTCTATCCCTTTCCTGATCGTCAAATGTCTATATGACAAAGTTTCTTAGGGAACCTTTAAAAAGCACAAATAATACTACGGCTGGAGTATTTGAAACTAGTTTGCTTACACTCTACAGGCATATTTTTATTTGCTTAATTCCAACTGTCAATAAGTTCCTAGTGAGAAAATATATTTGATCCACAGGCCACAGGCATAAGCTTTCTTGGGAATGCTTGCCAGAAGGGTAAATAAAGAAGTAAAAAAATCTATTCTGAACAAAGTTATCTGGTGAAGTGGGATTGAGTCCCTTGTGATTCACTCCAAGAAGTTATTTGGAATTATCGTGGGAGGGGCCTGCTTGAGAGGCCACCACTCTACTTATCTACTCCTTATCTATTTCGCTACTCAAGGAATAAAGATTAGCAGCTGAATTTATTGGAAGTCTCTATTAAAAAATGTCATTCATAATATAATTACAGTATTTTATTTATATATAATTTCCTAAGAAATAAACCACAGACATGTTTCAATTTATATGTAAAAAATTAGAGAAAAAATAAGTGTAAAACCTGCAAATCTAAATCACTTTTAAGAACAAACTTTGCAAAACAGGAATCTATGAAGATAAGGACCACTTACCAGCTGTGTAATCTTAGAACAGTTACTTAATCTCTCTGTGCCTCAGTTTCCTCATCTATAAAAAAGGGATAACTGTACCTATGTTTGATCAATAAGATAATCCAAATAAAGTTGTTAGCATAGGGCCTAGTACAAATTAACTGTTCAATATATGCAAGCTATTAATAATGTTTTATCTGTGCAGAGCAAGGCAAACAAACTTAGAAAGCTTATATGACAAATTTATCTTTAAAATGGTAATCACCAGAGATTTCAATTTTAAAACTTGTTTCATGACTTTAAATGGAAACTTTGGCAGAAGAGTACTTACTAGTGAGAAAACATTTATTCCGTTTTTCTGTATGGCTAAGAGTAGTAGGCCAACAGTAGGAACGAAAATAATATGGCCGTCCCTTGGTATCTGCAGGGGATTGGTTCCAGGACCCCACGGACACCCAAATCCAGGGATGCCCAAGTCCCTTATATAGAATGGTATAGTATTGGCATATAACCTATGGACATCTTCCGATACACTTTAATAATCTCTAAATTACTTATAATACTTAAAACAACGTAAATGCTACATAAATAGTTGTTATACTATATTATTTAGGAAATAATTATAAGAAAAAAGTTTGTACAACTTCAATGTAGACACAACCATCATAGGCTTAACTACATAGTACACGTAAGCAACACAGCAACGTTTTTTTAAAAATATTTTCAATCTACAGTTGGTTGAATTCAAGGATGTAGAACCCTCAGATACAAAGGGCTAACTGTATTTGCTTAGTAAATAACAGTTGGGCCTTATTTAAAATTTTATTTTTAAATTATCTTAAGTAGAAATTCAGAAATACTACTTTTAATAATTGAGTTCCATGGTATTTCCACAGCCAACAAAACAAATCAATGCTTTCAGATGATCTCTTCAGCCTTTGGCAACGATCGACCTCGATTTGAATTTTACTTGTCATTTAGTAATGAATTAGAATCTCACAATCCCAAATTCTTAAACTGAGACAATCAGTGACTTTTCTTGGCAAGAAACCCACATGTGTAACATGAACTTCCTTTCCGATGTTATGAAAACCCTCAGCAATTTTCTGTGTTTTGTAAATCAGCAAAGCGCGGAACCAGCACACAACGTAACTAACCGGCTTGATAGTGATGTTAATGTTCAGGTTCAGAATGAAGATCAGCACTAGATTAGCTGACATCTGTATAAGCTGAAAGACTTCCTCTTTTGATCTCTTCAACCTGGAGTTTACAGTTATTTACAGAGCATTCATAATGACAACACGCACTGCTGATAACACTTGAACACTCTGGCTGCTGAGAAAAGCAGTGTGAATTCTAGTATTAAACTAGAGTGCCCACCCAGGATCTTCAATGAACTAAGAACCAACATGAGACAACTGGCAGACAGATGGTCTACTCGATAAGATTGCTTTCCTTGCCTTATAAGACCAGAGGAGCTGCTAAAATTCACACGAGAAGCCTGTCCAACCCAGATAAAAAGAAACAACAAAGCATATATTACTTCTATATGAAAGCTAGCATTATGCAGTTTACTTTCTCACTCAGTTTTCACAAAAACATCATGGTGTCTATCGACTGATGAATGTATAAACTAAATGTGGTATATCCATACAGTGGAGTAAAATTTGGCAATAAAGAAGAATGAATTATTACTACATGCCACAACATGGATGAACCTTGAGGACATTCTGCTAAATGAAAGAAGGCAGTCACAAAGCATGATACATAATATGATTCCATTTACATGTAATGTCCAGAATAGGCAAACCTATAGAGATGGGAAATAGATTAAGGGTTGCCTCGAGCTGGGGAAATTGGGGAAGAAATGGAAAGTGACGGGTATGGGTTCAGGGTTTCTTTCTAGGGTGATATAAAGGCCTAAAATTGATCGGGTGATTGATGGCTGCCTGTGAATATACTAAAACCACTGAACTGTACACTTTAAATTGAATTTTATGGTATGTAAATATATATATATGTCAATAAACTGTTAAAAAATTGTGAAGCAGGTATCATTAGCTTTATTTCACAGACAAAGGAAGCATACCTCAGAGACAAGCCAACAGCTAACATCATACTCAATGGTTAAAAGCTGAAAGCTCTTCCTCTAAGATCAAGAACAAGACAAAGATGCCCACTCTCACCACTTTTATTAAACACAGTACTAGAAGTCCTAGCCAGAGCAATTAAGCAAGAAAAATAAATAAAAGCCATCCAAGTTGGAAAGGAAGAAGTAGAACTGTTGCAGTTTGCAGATGACATGATATTACATAAAGAAAATCTTAAAGACTCCACCAAAAATAAATAAATAAATAATGAGTAAGTTGTGGGGATATAATGTACAGTATGGTGATGACAGTTAATAATACTGTACTGCATACTTGAAAGTATCTAGGCAAGTGGATCTTGAAAGTTCTCTTCGCAAGAAAAAAAGTTTTTTAACTATGTGTGGTGATAGATGTAGACCTTTTGTAGTGATCTTTTCACAATACATACAAATATCATATCATTATGCTGTACACTTAAAACTAATATAATGTTATGTCAATTACACCTCAATTAAAAAAATATAAAGCAGTCATCATTAGCTTTATTTTGCAGACAAGGAAGTAAACCTCAGAGACATACAGCTAGTAGAGCAGAGATTCAGAAAACTAGATTGGCTGACCCCAAAGACTGTTTGCTTGTTTGTTTGTTTTTACTATATCCCAATGATTCTCAGAACAGTCAGGGTGCTAAAAAAAAAAATGGAGTGCATCTGACCCTTTCATAAAAGTAGGTTGCTTTGCTGTCCTCGAACTTTCCCATTATCATCTATATCTATTCTGTTCAATACCTATTTCTACATGGATACCATGAAATCTGACCTCTAAGGATTAAAACATAGTACACTTAAAAATCTTAAAAGAAAGCACACCTCCATACAAAAAAAGAAAAAGAAAAAAAAATTGCACCCAACAAAACACTACCTCTCTGAATCTCAAAGGGAAAGTATAAAAAGCCATCAAAAGATTATCTTTCCCCTGATTTAAAAAACAACAACAACAAAAGATGCAGCATAAAGAAAGGTGGTGACCATCAAGTTCAGTGGTTCTTAGCCCAGCAGCCCCAGTGCTCCCTTTTTGTAACTCAGGTACTGTCACAAAATTCAAAGGCAATATAGCCAACCCACATAGTTTTTAAAAATCAATATCCTAAGTGCAAGTGCCTTCTATAGTCATCTACGAAGATAAAATACTTCATTATAATGCACATGAGTCAAATCACAGAAGCAGCTATGTTGAAAAATGCCCAGAATACAATCCAGTTGTCTGGATCTAATAACATGCTACTTTTTTTGAATATGCCCAAACAAACTTGACCCAAAATAGTTATGTAGAGTTTCTTCATTCACAATAAAACAAGAAAAGCATTTTATTAATAATAGTCTACAGACTCTGTATACAGTGTAGCTCAGGGCTGGAATTATTCTTAGAGAGTTGAGGTTAACATTTCAAGCTGATTTGCTCCATTTCCATGCTATCATTGTTAAAGAACTGTTATGGGGGCATTATTTTCCCTCACATCAGAGTCTGGTTTCAGTACTTGCACTCCCTCCCACCAACCAACTCTGTGGTCCTCATTTGACTATCTGGGCCTTCATTTTTAATCAATAAAATTACATGAGCTGTAGAATCCCTTGCACTTTTGTCCAGAAGGATCTATTCCAACAAAAATCCAATTATTCAAAACAACTGTTAATCAGCGCCTTTACATCGCCAATCATACACTCATTCTGACAATTCATACCTTTTTCCTCTAGTGAATGTCAGCATTATTAAAGAAACCTATTTCAAAAGAATGTGTGACCTTGTCATTATCTTTCTAGATATGAGTGTATGTTTCCTATATGTTAACTTACTTCCTATTTGTTCCTATATGTTAACTATATTCCCAAATTCTTCTATATTCCTTTCCATTGTTTTCTCTCCACTTAGTCGCATAAATGCTGCCTTAGTATGTTGTTCATGCTGCTATAACAGAATATCACAGACTGAGTAGCTTATAAATAACAAACATTTATTTCTCACAGTTCTGGAAGCTGGGAAGTCCAAGATCAAGGCACCAGCATGGTTGTGTTTTGGCGAGGGCCCTCTTCTAGGTCTCACACTTCGAACTGCAACTTTACATAGTGGAAAGAGTTAAGGATCTCTCTGGAGTCTCTTTTATAAGGTACTAATCTGATAGATGAAGGTCCCACACTCATGACTTATACAGCTCTCAAAGTCCCTACCTACTATTACCTTTGGGGATGAGATTTTAACATATGAATGTAGGAAGGATACGAATATTCCAGACCTTAGCAAATACCTCACCTAATTTTTACTTAATAAGTTCTCTCTCAAACCTGTAATTAAAATCCTCAGTGAAGCTGATGTTAGTTTGACAATGAAAATGACACTGAAAACACTGATAGACTCTAGAGAATGACGACAACTTTGGAGAAATATTTTAATATAATAAGAATCAATATTACTAAGGTATTTAATAAATGTCCTTGATTTAAAAATACAAATACTAATATTTCCTACAGGCAGAAAAATCGGTTACAGGTATTTTAGAATAATAGTAAATTCACTAAAAGTATCTGCCGATTATACAATAATTTTGAGGCTATGCCAACCTGCCTTTGAAGTTAAATTGTTATAAGAAGTGATAGAAAGACCAACAATCTTCCACTAAAGCTGATGGATGAAGATAAACTCTAAAATAATGAAAGCTAGTATTAATGGAAGACATGTTACTAGGCACTGTTCTAAGGACTATAAACTTACTAACCAACCTAATACTACTAGTAGACTGAAATATAGGCAATTGTATTATTCTCAGTTAACAGATAAGGAACTTACCCAACATCCTTACACTTCAATCTTTAAGCATATTAAAGCTCATGCATATGTATGAAGTATATGTGTGCTCTGTGTGAACACATACACATATAACACAAACACATATCAATGTAACTGTATGCTGTGTGTATGCATACACATGTGTGGGAAATGTACAAATAGATCTGGCTGGGGAAAAAAACACACACATGGTCCCAATTTAAAGCCTGGGATTTTAAAGATGTTTCAGTCAGTACACTTGATAACCACATCTTTCTAGCCATTAAAAACAGAAAAAAAATAATTTTAGTGTCAGTTTTCCACTGGCAAATATATTAGAAGATTAAATTGTTGACATATGCAAACTGATTTTCACACCTCCAAATGACTGATAGCTTTAGACACAAGTCACGTAATAGTTTTGTTGTGCCTCCTGTCACACAGAAATTCATACAAATCGTGAAGAAATCGCCAGTTGAAATGTGTTATACTTCCCACTGCCAAAATGACTTGCTACCACAATTCAGCTTATTCTACCGCTGGGATCCCAGCCTGGGGAGATAAAGCCCTTCTCCTGGCAGGGGGGCCCAGCATCCCAGCCAAACCCTTGCAGGTGCCGGAGAGTCTCCCTGAGACAGAGGAATAGTAATTATTTACTAGTGGGCTTCCTTCCTAATAGAAAAAATCATTATAGATGAAGGACAAATATATGAGTACCCCTATAGTTGACTTAATTATGACAATATTCACTCACTTTAAAGTGAGCCTACAAGCTTCTCCCAGGACAACCAACCACTGTAAAACTTGGGAGAAACCTGGCACAAAACTAAATCAGATGTACATAATCAGCAGCACGCCAAGCCTGTTTTATATAGTGAGCACAAATATTTAGAAAATCAAATTTTTTGTTCATGTATTCAACTAAAATTTACTGAGTGCCTACTATGTGCCAGGTGTTGCTCTAGGTGCTGGGGATACTGCAGAGAACAAGTGTCTGTTCTCAAGACCATATGTTCCAGCAGAAGAGGCAGACCATAAATGGGTAAAGAAAACAACTGCAGATCCTGATCTGAGGATGCTGGAATAAAATAATGTATAAGTTATGGGAGCACTCAGAAAAGTAAGAAGCACAATATGATTATAAAGTATAAGTTTTCTATGTATTCTCGATAACCATCAGGTTTTCAGGTCCCTGATGAAAGTTGGTTCATGATTCCTGTTTCTTTTATGTCTTTCCCTAAATGTTTTACATTGTCTTGTGCAAAATTTGGTACGCTATATAAAATACTTTAATAATAAAAATAAAATAAGCAACCACAAATAATAACCCTGAGTCAGAAGTAAAACAAAGCATTTAAACCAGTTCATCCAGTCTGGCCCAACTGTTTTTCCTTCAGAAATGCCAGTGTGGTAGAAGACCTTCATGTCTCAAGTTTTCAAACACCATATTTAACTCCTCCTGAAATAATAATCTTCATAACTGAGGTTAACCCCATACCACTGGCAAGTATATACTCTCAAGCATGACCATTAAAATGGCTGCCACCAACCAAGGTTTGAAAGACCTATTTAAATAAACTCCTCAGGTATCTGTCATGCAGCAGAGAAATTTCCTGGCAGATCTATAGGGCAGAGTGGAGCTGCTGCTATTGTATAGACTGCAATATAAAAACTTCCCATCTGAATTTATCTCGCCCTACCCAGTTCCAAATGTTCAGCAGAAAACACTGAGTCAGAAATAGTAACAATAAGAATGAAGCTTTTGGAGGTTCTCTAGCAGAGATAGGAAGATGTTTTAAGGTGAACAGCATTAGCTCAAGGGAGAGAGAAAACTGGAATTGGTACCCATGTGGATACTTTTCCCCTTGAATCCAGCCAGGAGTTTGGTATAGATGAAGAATCCAACTCTCTCTCCCACTGTTGTGCCTTGTTGCCAGACACTTTTAGATCACTCTCCACATTGACTCAAAGGGAAACTCAGTGTTGGTGGCTGAACCACAATGCTGGTGTTATGGATAACACCACACCCAGGAGACAGTAGGCACCAAAGGGGCAACCTCAGTCCTGAAATTACCTTAAGTTGGGAGACCTAACCTCCACAACAACAAAGCCTGGTATGTATATACGTGTGGGTATGTATATACATACACACAAAAATAAACATAAATATACACATACGTGTGTGCACGTGTGTGCTCATGCCCTCAGCAGTCATTCTCTAATTGGTGTATGACACAAGCCATCTATTTTCTCCTGCATAATCATTCTCTTAATCAAATAAGATCCACTGTAGATAGTTTCTTCAAGATCCAGTCTGTGAGGTTTAACTCTTAACTCAGGCATTGTTGTCGGTTCCATCTTTATCCTCATCTTCCACATCCAAACCTCCTATTCTCTGCTTCCTAAGAAGCTCCTAAGCTTCTCTACTGTCACTGGTACTACCCTGGGTCCAGGCCACCATCATTTCTCACCTGGACCAGAGCAAGTATCTCCTGACTGCACCCTCTAGTCTACTCTTATCTCTATGATTCATGAGATACATTTTTTCAAAACTCACCTCTCATGGCACTCCTACATTTCCATCCCTTTAATGCTTGCCTCTCCCTTAATTCTTAATATTTAATGCTCCCTTTAATACGTGTGTTTTCCAACACTGCAAAGCAGTTAATTCTGACACTATCTACTTGGAGATAGCATCAGATTCCACGGGTTAAGATCTTAGTCCCTAAAAACTTTAGATGCCAATCTCAAGTCCAGGTTGTTACCTGTGTTTCTGACTGAATGGCTATAAATCAGAGGTTCCCACAACCTCCTCCCTCAGGTTTAATTAATTTGCTAGAGAGGCTCACAGAACTCAAGGAAACATTTCTTTACATTTATCAAGTTTATTTTAAAGGGTATTATAAAAGATACAGGTGAGAGCCCAATGAAGAGGCACACAGGGCAAGGTATGTGGGAAGGGGCACAGAGCTTCCATGCTTCCTCTAGGTACACCAGTCTCCCTGTATTTCCATGTGTTCACCAACCTAGCAACTCTCTGAATCCCTAATCTTTTGAGTTTTTATGGAGGCTTCACTACAGCTGCATGATTGATGAAATCATTGGCCAGTGGTGAATGAACTCTATCTCCGGCCCCTCTCTCCCCATCCCAAGTCCTGGGGTAGGACTGAAAGTTGTAACCCTCTAATCACATGGTGGTTCCCCTGGCAAGAGCCCCCACCCTTAGGTTACCTGAGGGCCTTCCAAGTAACCTCATTAACATAACAAAAGACATCTTCATTGTTCTCATCACTTAGGAAATTTCAAGTGTTTTAGGAGTTCTATGCCAGGAATGGGAATAAGACCAAATATGTATTTCTTATTATAAATCACAATTACAAATCTTATAAATTTTGTCATAACCACGGCTGTCCTTTATCCTTTACTTTTCCATGCCCAGTATCCTTAAAGTAAAACCTGAAAAGCCCCTCTTGATCTGGTCCCTGCCAGCCTCACTCAGTGACACTCTCTCATTCCCTCCACATCTTCGAATGGTCTTCTTTCAGTTCCTCAATACTGCAATATCCTCTCCAACCGTGTGGCCAGCACACATGCTGGAATATTCTTGTGCACTATACCTCTTTTAAAGAATACCCACTCATGTTTTATGTTTTATCCTAAAGGGCATTTTCTCTGGAAAGCATTCTCAGCCTTCCCCTTCTCTTGGATAATTTATCCTGTTACAAACTCCCACACTTGAAAGGATTTATTAACTGTCTGCCTTTCTCACCATGAGGAAGAGTATAGCACAGAAGAAGTTAGAAACCTTGGGCTTGCTTGCTGCCCAGGTTTAAATCCTGGCTCTACTATTTATAAGCTGTGAGACCCTGGGCAAGTTATTTAACTTGTCTGTGCCTCAGTTTCCTTATCTCTAAAATGGGGATAAAAATCATACCTGCTTCATATGTTTATTATGAGAAAGTAGATGAAAAATGTTTAGACTAGAACTTTGCATATAATAAGCATTCAGGGAATGTTAGTTGGTATTTATTATTATTATTATCATCATCATCATCATCATCATCATCGTATTGTTTATAACAAGTGGAATATCAGCTTTGTTCAATATTAAAACCCTAATACCTAATGCACAGATATTAACTATTTCAGCATATTTAATTCAATATATGATTAGTTCTCTTTATAAAGCTCTGAGAAATGAAAATCATCAATTAACATTTACTTAATTCCCAAGCACTGTCCTACATAAATGAGAAGGATGTACCTGGAGAAGACAAAGCACCTTATGTCTTAGCGGGAACCATGACTATAAAAATTTCTCCTGTCTCTCCGCAGAGTGACAGGGATGTGAGTCTAAATTATATAAATTTCATCCAATATTGATCTACTCAAAGTTGTTCCTTAATCATCCCTTAGCTTCAGCAGGGAAGACTATGGATCAAAGAGCTCACTTCATATGGATAGTGTTTCATGAAAGGCAAAGGTATCAAGTTTATTCCCTGGCAGGATGTAAGTGGGCTGAACCTGGCCCAGCAGCTACAGCAAGACTGGAGACTCAGGCAAAGATGGGAGTGTGTGTTCCGCACAGGGGACCTAACTAAGTAGGAAAAGTGCCCCACGTGTATTCTTACATTGATTTTTTTGAAAATAAGAATAGTTTAAGCTAAAGAGAACTTGACATTTAAGGGAGCTCCTTTCAAAACATTTCTGAAAAGCAGATTCCTGTCCTTCAAAATGAATGGGAGATAAGATAACTTGATTTAGTCCCTGAATTGTCCACCCAAATCTCTGCTCACAAGCTGAGTGTTCAACAAATTAAGCCTAAAGAGTAGTAGGCGTCACCTGCATTTATAGGAAAGAAAGCTGATTCGATGTTAAAGATAAAATGTGATATTTACACAAGTGTATTTAAAGCTCCTTTTGCTGTGCAAATACAGTATAAGATATCACTATGAAATCTAAATCTCTACAAATTGGATTTACTTAAATCACACATACTTATGACACTATAACACTCCAGTTTAAAACATGAACTGCAGTTCCCACAAGGCTTGCGCTGATCTGTCAGTACACCTGTCATTTCTTTCTTTGACACATTTTCCCAAGTCACCATTCCCCATCTTTCCCACTGTGAGCAAGCCTGGCTTATCTCAGCAGTGCCTTTTGGCTGGTCTTTTGTAACTCTCCCTTCTAACCATCCCACACATTACCATCTTATTCAACTACTTAACTACCTCTAATTGAACTACATTTCTTAGCTAAAACTCCTTTCCTTGGCCTTCATACACAATTTGCTTCCACTCCCTCTAAGACATTCCTCCACCCACATATTCCCTACACTCCGGCAAGCCTTCCTATTTCCCACACCATATCCCACCCACTCTGGTCCCCACACTCCATACTCATTGCATTTCTCTGGGTTAGCCTGCACTGTTACTCTCTGAAAGACCACATCCTCCCAGTCACAGAGGTTATTCAGTTATTCCCAGTTTCCATCATGTCTGGTTTTGGGTTAATCACTATAACCATAGACTCTTTCAGGGCAAGGTCATATCGTAAGATTTATTTATATTCCCACAATGTTAAGTACATCAAATGCATCAAATGTATGGCTTGCTAACCCACATTCTTCTAAGGTACAAAAGGTCAATGGGTTTTTTTTAAATCATATTTTCCTTCTGTAACAGCAGAAACAGAAATAAGAAGAGATCTATATGGCCCACAAGAGGTAAGGAAGCTTGCTGGAGCATGGTAAAGTGTAAGCACTGATTCTGTAGCTTTTCTGGAGAGAGAAAGAGCAATGGGAGAAGAGGCATGTGGGAAGATGGGAAGGAGGCAGCACCTCGGAAGAAGAATGTTGGGGAGAATGACTCTTATTTGATGAGACTAAAAGGTCTTCCATGATTAGACTAATTAGGTCTTGCATTCTAGAAATACAATCAATAGGTAATGGGCAGTTATTATAGGTTCAAGAGTTCAAGGAAGGGCTTTAAGAAAATGATTCCTAAAGCAGTGAAAAATATATTCATTAAGCAGGAGAATCCTAAAGGCACAGAATTTGTCAAAGAAGTTTCTGAAGTCTTTGAGATGTGTATTATGGACTTCTCACCATAAAACATCTTATCATGCTCCTCCCCAGTATATTATGGTACCAGATTCCTCTAGCGCAAACTGCCTCTCCTTGCCACACCCAAACTCAGTTCCTAAAGATGGAACAAATATGGAAAACAAGGCCCCATGGCTGGGGAGGTGGGGCTTTACCATGACACGTGGAAAGGGCACAGAAATAGCAGGTACAAAGGGATCCTGAAGTATTTTGCAAACTGACAGATAGCATCATAGCATTCTCTTTAGAGGTAAAGTTACTTCCTGGCAGAAATACTCAAAGAAGAAGGTGAAGGAGAGCAGAGAGAAGGAGAGGGGGAAGGGGGAAAACTAGGAGAGAAAGAAAAGATGAAACCTAAAATTGTATTCAGGGTCATGAAAAATGATGACTGAGCCCTCTTCTCTTCTCATTGTAGAAGAAATCCACATTTCTGGGTCCTCCAATGAAAGAACTTCTAGAATTCTCTCATTAAAGTGCCTCAAGAGTTTCTTCAAGGTCCAATATTATATTAACTATGATATAGTTTGAAGTATCCAGCTTTAATATGTACTTTCTTTTCCTTTCCCTTCAGATGGACCCTGTCATGACTCCTTGCAAACATCCTTGTCCAGATAGATTTGGAAGGCAGCTAAGCCACACCATTCCATGGATCAGCACAATGGAACCAAGGAAATCTCTGGGCCCGATAGCAAGAAAAAGCCAGGGCCAACAGGGCCCTAAGTCCCAGACCAAACCTCTCCTCCAGATATACCCACTTTTTAATCTCAATCTGTGGGCAAAGTAGGTTAATGACCTGCCTTCAATTTCCAACTCTGAGACTTCTTCTGAACTCTGTGACAGAAATAACATTCTCTCCAGTGTCAGGAACAACTTTACAGAGACCAGTCTATTAAAAATCTCCACATGCTTTCTTATGTCTTCTCACATAACGTCATCTGGTTAGTCTACATCACATACAGCTCCTAAGAGCCTCAGAATTCTGCTCCATGCTCAGTTACAGCTAATGGGGGTGGAAGAAGCAGGGTAAAGGAAAAAGGGTAAAGGGAAGAGAGAAAGGAAGGAAATGAATGAAGAGAACAGCAAGAAGAAAAGAAAAGGAAAAAAGAAAAGGGAAGAGAAGAGAGAAGGAGAAAAGATAGAAGGGAGGGAAAGGATGAAAGAAGATCAATAATTCTCAAGTTAACTAATCTACATTTACATCTTTTAAATGGAACTTTGATTCACCTATTAGACTCTCATATTAGTATTTTACCACTGATACCCATTCTATAGATTGCCAATTCACTGTTAGATATAATAATATTTAAATTGACTCAGAAATCCTCTAGGAAAACAAAAAGTACAAGTTGTCTGTTGAGAAAATTTCCCAAGGTGTAGTAGAACTGACCTCCAAGGAGGATGGGACTGAGAGACCCAAGAAAGAGGCTGACAACTCTAGAATTAAACAGAGTTTATTAAGGGAACTTCAGGACAGAAGCATAGTCTTGGGTGGCAGCAAGAGAGTGGATATTCACACCAGAAAGGGGATCGGGGCTTGATATAGACAGCCGCTAAGACACAGGTGGCTTGCAGCCAGTGGCACATACTTGGTAAAAGCTTTATATTCCAAATCAGTAAACAACATAATGGGCCTCCTTATCTACCTAAGAACATTCTTTCAGGCTATATGGGCTCACCTCTCCTAGGGTGAACTGGCGGTCACTGAGAGTAACTTGCTTCTGAAGGTAGTGTCAGTCACATCAAGCACCAGAAACCATTTTACCTAACATAGTCAAAAAAATATTTGTGAGTCCCAAAGAACAGTGTTGCAGAGGGCGCAAGTCCAGTGGAAAAAGTAGACTGACTGATATGGACAGGAGGCTTGCAGAGGGGAAAAAGTTTTGTTGCTTTCTACAGAAGTCATGCTGTTGGCTGAATATACGGAAGAAATACTAACTACTCCATCTACTGAGATACAGACAATCCAGGTGTAAGCTCTTTCCAGAAAGGTCCAGTCTCAGTATAGAACAAAAATGTGCAACCAATGGTCCTGCAGAATGGTTCCCAAATAGTCAACACACAGAACTCACTTTATTATTATTATTCCCTACTATGCAAATTCAGAAAGCCTCTTGGTAAATGGTTTTCTGAACACAAGCGCTAAAATACAGTTTCTTTTTAGCAGATAACAGCTGCTCTATAATTTTGGTCTTCTCCTGCATCAATGACAGACACCATGGGATACAGACTTACTCAAACTTGGATTAGAGGGTCTCATGGCTCTAATGGCTAAGCCAGACTAAAATTCATAATGCTCCAATTATCCAGGACATCCGTGTATGCAGCCCTGTTCTGTTCTGGACTCTAGATCCAAGTTCTATACTGAAATTTATTAATTGAAACCTACACGTTCCACAGGTACTTTAAATTCAGCTTCCCTAAGCTAAAGCATCATGCATTCTTCAAAGTATTTGTAAAGTCTCTCAGGAGTCTTAGCTGAAAACCTCAGATATTCTGTCCTTACTCCCTTTTAACTTCTCTTCCCACTCTCTTAATATATGGTTGTTAGCCAAGTCCTATCTTTAAGATTCCAAAATATCTCTCAGTCCCTTCTTGCCCTTAACTTCTCTCTCTACCTGGACTCAGGACCTCATCTTTTCTATTTTTTTTTAGTTCAAAAACTTCTCCATGCCTCCCATATCCCAACTTAATAGCCTACCACTCCCCCAACTAATTTTGTACCACTTTTTGTATAATCCCAGTCTCTAGACTGCCTCGAGTAATGGTTCTTCAAAAATAATAATAATTTTAAGAGACTACTCATCTGTCTTTAAATTCTATGATGATTCCACATTGCCTGCAATCTTCAAAACCAAGCTCAGCCTAGGTTCATCAAGCTCATTTCAAGTCACTTCTCCTCTTTCACCTTGGACCCCAGCAACACATAATGTCATACATTCTAAGTTCTACTTAACCTCAAAGCCCGTGTAAGAGGACTCTCTCCCTGACACACATATCCAGAAATTCCCTCTTTCCTCTTTGTTCCCATAGTCCTTTAGGCACATAGCTGTTTGGGTCATGATTATGCAATTGCATATTTTTCTCTCTACAGAGACAGTGTGCTCCTAGAAGGCAAGGACCCTTCTTGGGCATCTGTAGTGGGTGCTTAACAAACATCTGTTGGTTCGAAAAGCAGGAAGAGAAGCTCAGGGCTCACATATTTACCTGATCAAAGAAAACTAAAACCTCTCCTTCAGAAATGGCAAAAACTCAAAAGGTAATGCACACAATAGCAGAAGGTAACAGGCCTTCTGGTTACCTTTCCACAGGTACACAAGTACATCATTTTAGGGCACCGGCAAGCACAGCTCGGCAAAAGCCAACTCCAGCAGAGAGGCTGCATTTGTCTTGCTAAGGAGTGGCAATGACAGCATCTGTCAGGACGAGATTGAACAGTGGAGCTCAGATCCAAGCAGAGCTGTAACATGATGCACCAGTATCTGGTTGGAGTGCAAACAAGGTATGCTTTCTTCCTCTAGAACACAGTGGGCACCATGCCAAACACACACAGTGTTTGCTATTTTTGCAAGTCTAATAGGGGCTGCTGAGGGGAGGGGTAAGAGATCAGCAGTTCATAATGACTCTCATTATGTCTGGTGCATTTTGAGCCAAGATTAGACACTAGACAATCCTCTGTCCAGTGTCAAGGGCTTTCAACTGCCCTTTCATCAGGATAATTCCACTTCAAACTAATTTAGGTTTCTTATAACCTAAGCAACCAAAACTGATACACTTCACTGTTTTCAGACCAAAAAAGAGGTCAATGTCAGTTCCAAATAGAAATACAGTCCTTGGGTTCAGGGTCTGAGGCTGCTACACAAGAGTTATGACAGAAGCGTGCCACCACAAATTCTCGCACTCTCTACTAGCTTTAAATCAGATACTCCTCTGAGAATCTCCTGTCCTTCTTGCTATCACATCCGCTTCTGCAGATTGCAATCCTTTCAACATAAAGTCAGGGAAAACACTTCTGGAAGCCTCTAGAGAAAAGGCTGAGCTTTCTAATTTCCACTAAAATGACAAGGCTACATGAGTTTTATTCCAGGATAAAAACCAGATTCTGCAGCTAATTGTTTTTCTTTTTAAGTCTAAACAGCAAAAATAATAAATCTCCAAACTAGATCTTTACAGTCAAATCAGAGAGTAATATACACCAGTGTTGAATTTTAACAATTATTCACTATATTTTCAAAAAAGAATATCTAACTTTATTCTTCTACATATAGAAAAAGTTTAGTGACAATACAGGGGAGAAGGCACAAAAGTTTTAAGAAAAGAAATATGAGATTTATACAAGTAAAACACAGAAGATGGGAAAGGAAAATGAGTGAATGATAAAACTGCCCATAATACTTTCCTATCTATTAGATTCTAAAAGTTTATAATACTTAATTTCAAACAGAACCAACATCACTGTGACCTTCCAAGAAAGTTAATGCATGTTATCTGGTTTCATAAAGAACATAGGAATAGCAATTCATAGGAACCCTAAGTTCTAGAAAGGATTTACAATGAAAAACAAACAAACAAACCAAATGATGCTGACCTAATAAATGAGAAAAGCCATGTCTCAAAGATCTAAAACTTACTTTATGAATATAAAATAACTGTAAAAGCATGAATTTATTACATAAACATTCTAATTATCTATTAAATAAAAGTCATCTTACATGTGTAGATATGTATGTGTACTTATTCCTTTAAAGGAGACAAGATTTAATGTGATATAACTTAAAACAAGGACAATTTCACAGAGTAGGCATCTGTGCACCTATATATGCTATTACTTATATAAACAGTACTTTGATGAATGCGCTTAAAAAGTATTTAATGTGTGAAATTTTTAAAATAAACTTTTTATTGATATATAACGTACAAACGAAAAGTTACACATGGGAGGAGCACCCAGATGAACAAACAGATCATACCAGCACCCTAAAAGCCACCCTTGACCATACACAGTTTTACTTCACTAGGAAAAGATGTGTCTAGAAATTATACCCTTACTTATCATGGAATCATTACAGGTCAACTTGGTTGACTTCTGCTCACAGAACATCTATTCTGGAACATAGGGACCATTTTGCTGCATTTAATAGCAGCTCTAGTTTTGGAGAGGAAAATCAAATTCTCAAGGGTATCTTAAAAATCAATAATTTCAAGCTAAGAGGTCAAGCTCTACCCAAAGTTACCCTGAATGTTCAACAACTAAGCCAACACTGGAGGCCAAATCACACCGACTCATCAAAGTGAGATGTGCATTAAGGTTCTAGGTGTGTAATCCAATAAAACAGGCCTGGAAATGCTACAATAGCACTAGGCTTCTACTCTGCAACTCTAATTTCTTAACAAAAGTGTACGGTAAATATCTATAAGTAAATTAACCTTCTACTTACTAAATTAATTTTGCAATTGTGCTGGCCCCCTCTGCCTTTTCTCCCCACTCTCTTCACCATTTTTTCATCTCTTAAAGCTCTCCTGAAATGTGACTTCAGTCTTCAATAAGTCTTGCCGTACCTCCCCGCCAAAAAAAAACCTGCATTCCTAAATCTGAAATCTCAGTCTGAACTTGCACACTAGCTGGGATGCTCTTCAAGAAAGAAGGCCCAGAGCTGGATTTTTCAGCAACAAAAGAGAACAAAGCACTTTTCCACCTAGGGCTGCAGAGGGAGCCAAAACCATGCAATGCAAGTAAGTTGTAAGTCTTCATAGAACTGGATGAATCCAATGATAGCGAAAAATATAAACGCGCACACATCACCGATCTACACACACAGGGCACACATACAGCCATCCAGACCCTAGGCCTGGGGAGATTCTGAGAGAACACTTTGTGTGTTCAGAGAAGAAACATCATACAATTTATTTTGTGAGGAAATGAGTAATAAAAGGAAAATAAAGCTATTTTGTTCTATCAAGTGAAAGGAGAATGAATTTTAAAGGTAATCATCGATTCCAAGATTCCCTAGCCAAGGTAAGTAGTCAAGACTCTCAAACTGGCAGGCTGTCTGACAACGGGGGAAGGGAAAGTCTTTTTTTTTTTTCTTTGAGACCTCTTTATGCAATTTTTCTGGAATAGAATTTAACAGAAGCTGAACTCTATGTTCTCTTCCCTTCTATGGGTCAAGGTACAGATGGAGAGGAGCAGGAGATGGGGCACAGAGGGTGAGAGATGTTTACAAAAAGACTAACAATAACAGAAGAAAGAAATACTTGATTGATCCCCACTGAGTTCATAATATAGCAACAAGGTCACAAAGGGAAATCCAGCAAGCCTTGCATCAAGACTACCTCTGATTATAAAACCAAAATGAATAAAGTAAAATGAAAAAGACATTCTGATCAATTAAAAAAACACAGTTAACTAGTAATTCCTGGTAATAAAAATGTTGTTTTCTGACAGCTCTTTCACAGTATACCAAAGACATATAATAACAAGCTACAATGATACAGATGTGCTTTTTGCTTTAATGTAGAGATTTTAGGTAAATCCTTAACAGTGCACTAAATGCCTAAAACTCTAGCCTACTTAGTCCAAACCATCGAACATTAACTGAGCATCCCTATGCCAGGTTCTAGAGACCCAAGAAGACAAGTCTGGTTTCAAGCAGTATACTAAGTGGTGGTGGGAAAACAGGAAAACTTTATATTACATACATACATACATACATACACACACACACACACACATACATACATACATATATACATATTATTTATTTATTTGGGCAGGTTTGTGCTTCTCCAGACTGAGCCTTAATGCCTCTACTGCATATATATAGTGAGGAAGATGGTACTATAAGGTTAAAACCAAAATCCAAAATGCAGCAGAGGCATTAATGCTCAGTCTTGAAAAGGGCAAACCTGCCTAAATATATTATTTTCTTTAAAATATTTGTATTAAATTTATTGGGGTGACATTCGTTAATAAAATCATATAGGTTTCAAGTGTATAATTCAATAACATGTCTTATGTGAACTGCATTGTATGCTCACCACCCAAAGTTAAATTTCCTTCCATCACCATATATTTGAATTCCTCTACCCCATCTACCTGCCCCCCACCCCCACCCTGCTTCCCTCTGGTAGCCACTAAACTACTGCCCGTGTCCATGAGTCTCAGCTTCTTTGTCATGTTTGTTTGTTGCTTTCAGTTTTATGTTCCACATATCAGTGAGATTATATGGTTCTCAACTTTTTCTGTCTGGCTTATTTTGCTAAGCATGATAATCTCATTATCTATACAGGTATTGCAAATGGCAGTATTTCATCTTTTCTTATGGCTGAATAATATTCTATTGTATATATGTACCACATCTTTACCCAATCATCTATCGAAGGATACTTCGGTTGTTTCCATGTCTTGGCCACAGTAAATAATGCTGCTATGACACTGAGGTGCATATATCTTTATGAATAAATGTTTTCAAGTTTTAAAGGTAGATACCGAGAAGAAAGATTGCTGGGTCATATGGTAATTCTATTTTTAATTTTTTGAGGAAACTCCATACTGTTTTCCATAGTGGTTATACAAATTTACATTCCCAACAGCAGTATGTAAGGGTTCCCTTCTCCCCGCAACCTCTTCAATACTTGTTATTACTTGTCTTGTTGATGATAGCCATTATAACAGGTGTGAGGTGATATAAGCTTCTGCACAGCAAAAGAAACCATCAACAAGACAAAGAGGCAACCATCTGAATGGGAGAAGATATTTGCAAACAATGCCTCTGATAAGGGCCTAATATCCAAAATATATAAAGAACTCATAAAACTCAAGAATAAAAAAAAATCCAATTAAAAATGGGCAGAGGATCTGAACAGACATTTCTTCCAAGAAGACATACAAATGGCCAACAGGCACATGAAAAGATGATCAACCTCATTAGCCATTAGGAAAATGCAAATAAAATATTTAAGCAAATATACTTATCATGAAATAGTTCTGCTCTATCAACATATAAGACATGCACATTTTATACTGAGTTAAAATGTATTAAGAAATATTCCCTGAGTACAGTACCAGGGTACCAGGACTTTAGACTATTCTGATAATACTCCCTCCATTCCAATGATTTTTCTTATTTTTTGGTATAAGTTAATAATGATGATATTTCTCTGAACACTGTTAGTATCAAGTATAAAAGAAATGTCAACTATATTAGGAAATAAGAAAGGACTTGGAGAAAGAATCATTGGACAAAACAAGAAGGCAGGGAAGAATGAATTATGATCTTGAGTTGGGCTGAAAAGAAAGGAAGGTGGAGTCGATTAAAGAAATAGTTCTGCTCTATCAACATACAAATAGGGGACTGGACATTTCTGGTCAAGATGTTATAACAGAGACCAGATATACCCTCACAACCAAAATATCTAAAATATATGAAATGATAGTTTTCAAGACACTGGCCAGGAGGCAACTAAGAACAAAGATAT
The DNA here is from genome assembly GCF_902729225.1 of Pteropus medius. Taxonomy (NCBI): domain Eukaryota; kingdom Metazoa; phylum Chordata; class Mammalia; order Chiroptera; family Pteropodidae; genus Pteropus; species Pteropus medius. Next base: position 24,089,205 of record NW_024352787.1, read on the forward strand.
GACTTCAGATACAGGAACCAAATGAGGAGAGCCCTATGACTGCTCCAATCCATTGTCTAGAGTTTCTAGGGTACAGTGCAAGGAGGAGGAACTGAAACAGAATCAGGCAGACTCCTTGAGTTGAGGCAGAGTTTAGAGTTTGAAGAGGCCAGCAGCTAGAGGTCACAGGACAGAAAATTACACAGAACAAGTACCCCAGAGATCTAAAGAGAGTACCCCTGAGTATGCAGCAAAGATGAATGCTTAAGTAGGAGAAAACTAAAAGTTGGGGGGACAGGGGACACACAAAAAGATTAGAAGAAACATTTTCTAGTATTTAACAGGCTGTGTGACCAGTGCCAGCTCTCATAAGCAGCACCGAAAAGCTCATACTTCAAAGTACTGAAAAGAATACTCTGAAAAGTCTTGCAAGAGTAATGGGGAATAATGAACCCCTATACTGAGCTCTTTTCCAGCTTCTCCTTAACAAATCACAATCGAAAAATGCAATAGAATCAAACTGCTTCCAAGTAATTTTATTGCACCCCAGAATAAAGCTCAAGAAATGCAAAAATATCTAGCACCCACCAAGGTAACATTCACAATGCCTGCCATCTGTTCAAAACTTACCATGCACACAGACAGACAAGAAAGCATGATCTACAAAGAGTAGAAGAGTCAATAAATTAAAACCCACCCAGAATTGGTACAGAGCATAACTGAAAAAGGACATTAAAGCAATTATTATATCTGTATTCCAAATCAAACTTCTAAAAATGAAACCACAACGTCTGAGATAAAAAATACACTGGATAGGATTAATAACAGATTAGACATAGCAGAAGATAAATAAACTTGAAGACACAGCATTAGCAACTATCCAAAATAAAACACAAAGATGAAAAAGAATGAATAAAAATGAAAAGAGTACCAGTGAACTGTAGGAAGGCTTCAGACAACCTAATATCCAGGAAATTGGAATCTCCTAAAAGAAGGAGGAGAGACAAAAAAAATAAATAAAAATCTCTGAAGAAATAATGACCAAAAATTTTGAAACCTGATGGAAACTATGAACTCACAAATAAAAGAAACCCAACAAATTTAAAGCAAAAGAAACATGAAGAAACCTATACCAAGGTACAACAAAGCAAAACGCTCAAAAGCAGTGATAGAAAGAAAATCTTAAAAGCACTCAAAAAAAATGACTTATTACATTGTAATAGGAAATAAGAATGACATTATATTTCTGATAGCAAACAATGAGAGAATGTAGTAGAGCAACACCTATAAAGTACTGAGGTTGGGGGGGGACTGTACATCTAAAATTCTATAGCCAGCAAAAAAAAAGAAAATCCTTCAGAAACAAAGGCAACATAAAGATGTTTTCAGGCAGGAAAGCTGAAAAAGTTCATTACCAGCAGAATTCCCTCAGCAGGAAATGCTAAAGGTAGTCCTTCAGGTAAAAGGAAAATGTTGAAATGTAAATTAGATCTATACCAACAAATAAAAAGTACCAGGAATGGTAACCACCAGAAATGGTAACCACCAACAGAAACATATAAGATCTTTTCTTACTATTTAAACCTCTTTAAAATACAATTCACTGTTGCAACAGAAATAATAGCATTTTTAACATATGTAAAAGTAAAATTCATGCCAGTAGTATAAAGGCTGAAAAGGGAGAATGAAGTACATAGAATAGTATTTATAACATGCTTATAGTAAATATGAAAAGACATTATATCACTTGAAGGTAGACTGTGATAACTTGAAGATATTCAGTATTAACTCTAAAGCAACTACTAAAAAATAGAATGAATAATTATAGCTAAAAAGCCAACAACGAAGATAAAAATGAAATCTTAAAAATACCTTATTAATTCAAAAGAAGGCAGAAAAAGAGGAAAAGGGAACAAGACATGACAAATAGAAATCGCAACATGATAGACTCAAACCTAACCATATGACTAACCTTATTAAATGTCAGTGGTAAACATACCAATTAAAAGTCAGAGATAATCAGACTGGATTTAAAAAGCAAGACCCACTGACATGTGGCCCACAAGAAATGCACTTTAAAGACGCAGATACATTAGATGTAAATGGATTTAAAAAAAATAAAATAAAGCGTCCTAACACTAATCAAAAGCAAACTTAAATATATACATTAATATCAGACAAAGTAGGTTTCAGAGCAAAGACTATTATCAGAGATAGAATAGTCATTTCATAATAATAATCAGTCAAAAATATATATAAATCCAAAATGCTTATCCATTTAAAACAGAGCTTTAAAATAATAACAAAAAAGACAAAATCACAATTATAGTAAGAGATCTCAACCTCTCTAGATAGAACAAGTAGGCAAAAAATCAGCGGGAAGATAAAAATAAAAATCTTATGAACCAATTTGACCTGACTGACTTACAGAACACTCCACCTAACTACAGAAGAAAATTACATTCTTCTCAAGTGAAGGGAACATAACATCTACAAACACAGATCACATTCCAGTCCACAAAACATGTGTCAAAAAATTTTTAGAGGATTTAAGTCATATATAAAGATTTTTTTTTGTTTTTATCACAGTAAAGTTAAATTAGAAATCAATACCAGAAAGATCTCTGGAAAATTCCCAAATATTTGAAAAGTAAATAACATTCTTCGAAATGAACCATGAATCAAAAAAGAAATCACAAGGAAAATTAGAAAGTATTTTGAACTAAATGAAAACACAACATATCAGCATAGATGAGGTGCTGCTAAAGAAGCATTTTTAGGTAAATAGCATTAATGCCTATAGTATAAAAGAAATCTTAAACCAATAACATCAGTTTCTACCTTACAAAACCAAAAAAATAAGGGACAAAGTAAACCCAGTAAGCTGAAAGAAGAAAATCTGTGAAATATAATACATAAAGCGACAATAAAAAGCAATGCAACTAAAATTGGTTAAGTAGTTCGACAAAATTGATAAATTCCAAATCATACTCAGATGAGAGAGAGAGAGATTGAGAAAGAAAGAGAAGGAAGAAAGACTACCAATAATGGATGAAGAATCACCACAGATTCTGCAAATGTTAAAGGAATAATAAGAAAATATTATATAAATAACTTTATGCCAATAAATTCAACAAGTTAGATAAAATGAAAAAATTTCTTGAAAGACATAAATTTTCAAAGCTGATTAAAGAAGAAATAGATAACATGAATTGTCCAATATCAAGTAAAGAAATCAAATAGTTAATTAAAAATCTTCCCACAAAAAGAAAACTCCAGGCCCCAATGGCTTCACTGATAAATTCTACCTAACACTGAAGAAATAAATAATAACAATTTAACAGAAACTCTTCCAAGAAACTGAAGAGAGGGAATATTTCCCTATTCATCTGATGAAGCCAACATTACTCTGATACCAAAACCAGACAAAAACATCACCAGGCAAGAAAACTACAGATCAATTTTTTTTCATGAACACAGATGCAAAAATTCATTTACAAAACTATAGTGAATCGAATCCAACAATATATTTAAAAAGTAATATATCAGTACCAAGTTGGACTTTACCCAGGAATATAAGTTTTAACATGAAAAAAATCAATCAGTGTAAATCACCATATTAACGAATTAAGACAAAAATCGCATAATTATCTTGATAGACACAGAATAGGCATTTGACGAAATCTGGCATCCATTCCTGATAAAACTTCTTATAAACTAAGAATAGAATAAACATTATCAAGCATCTATGAAAAACCTACAGCTAATATCATACTTCATGGTGAAAGACTAGATACTTTCACCCATTCCCCTAAATCAAGAACAAGTGGGCTCTTACTACTTCTAATAAACATGATACTGGAGGTTCTAGTCAGTGCACTCAAGAAAGAAAAAGACATCCAAATTGAGAAGAAAAAAAAAAACAAACTCTCTCTATTCACTAAAAATACGATCATCCATGTAGAAAATCAGACGGAACCTACAAGGAAAAAAAAAACCTACCAGAACTAATAAATGAGAGTTTAGTAAAGTTGCAGGGTACAAGACGAATATACAGAAGTCAATGTATATACTAACAATGAACAAATGGAAACTGAAATTTAAAAACAATACCATTTACTATTGCATCAAAAATATTAAATACTTAGGAAAAAAACCTGACAAAGGATGTGAAAGACTTTCATACTGAAAACTACAAATATTGCTGAGAAAAATTAAATAAGATCTAAATAAACAAAGAGATATATATTATGTAAGAGTTGGACACTCAATAGTTTTAAACTGTTAATTGTACCCAATTTGATCTGTAGTGTCAGTATAATCTTAACTAACATCCTAGCAGGATACTTTGTAGAAACTGACAAGCTGACTCTAAAATTCATATGCAAATAAAAAAAACCTAGGAAAGCCTTTGAAAAAGAACAAAGTTGAAGAACTAACACGACTCAATTTCAAGACTTACTATAAAGCTACAGTATTGGCAAAAAACAAATACACATAAATAAATCCACACATACATGAACAACTGACTTTTTCCCCCACAAAATTGCAAAGGCAATGCAGTAGAGAATGGATAGCTTTTTCAAAAATCATTTTGTAAAAACTGGATGTCCATATACAAAATAAATTAATTTACATAAATTTCACTCAAAATGAAACATTCACCACCTAGTTTATGTCAATTATACCACTTTTATAAAAAAGACTGGAAAAGAGAGTGGCTTAGACAGTTATTCATACAGTTGATTCAGGCAAATACTTAGTGTGGGCCCAATGTGTACCAATCTGTGATAAGTGATAATCAAACAACTGGTTAAGCACTTTCAAACATGTTCATTATTCTTTAAGAAAATAAAAGTTTACTTCTCTCATTTCTTTTTTGGCTTGTTATATAAATCCTCAGGGAAATAATATCAACACTGGTTTCCTTTTACTACAAAAATAAGAAACCAACACCTGAGGGAAGTGAATATATAAAAAATATTTAAAACGCTGTACAAAATTAATTGAGAGATAATATACTACCACCCCACACAGCCAATATTCTTTCCCAAAAGCCTGGGGTTACTCAGATCATATTCTAATATAAAGTATCCACTCTATAAGTAAATGGTCTTCATTAAGAATTGGGGAAATCTGTAAGAAGCACTTTTTCTGGCATATAACATTACGGTCTTAATTAAATCGGGAGTTTCTGAGCTGGCCACAACCAAAAATCATCCTGAGAAGTGAAACAGGGGTCATGTAAGAGCATAAAATGTGGTTTTTCTTCCCACCTAATGCTCATTGTACATGTCAATATTGCATACCAGTGCTAAGAAAGAGGCAAGCTTAAATAAGACATTTCTAAAGTATTAAAGGAAGCTGAGTTAATACTTAAGTCAATCTTGTTCTACTTGTGTTACCAGATACAAAAGCATCTTTCTTAAGAACAGTAAAGGGTCAGCATAAGCTAAGTGAATAGTAATACAAACAGATTTGAACTGCCCCACTGAAGGCTTAGACAGAGATCCAAGCATCTCATAGATTAAGTGTGTAAGGTCAAAAAGCCAAAGATGATGCAGTTTGATGTATGTAATTCTGCAAGTGCAGCATAGCCTGCAGAGTGCCACTCAAATATACTGGGTGTCAGGCAACACTTACCTATCACGTTAACATCATCAGTAAGATCCAGAATGGTTTTCTTATATGTCCAGAGTTTTTTCCTTCTACTTCTCATCACAATTTTATGCTTCATTTAACTTTTCCATTTGCCCTAGTTATAACAGATAGATTTAAAAAAAAAAAAAATCCCAAGTCTAATGTTGAATCAGAAGACATATTCCTTCAGACAACTGCATATTGCTCTGAAAATTCTGTCTTTAATTTCAGGAAGAATTTTCACGATTCATACATTTCTCATAATAAATCAATCTAAAAAGACAAAGTCAAGAAAAACACTTGTGCATTCATTTTGATTTGGAAAAATTCTCACATATTAGCAATAAGAAAACAAACCACAAACACCCACCATCTCTGAGGACAAAGCCAGAGGGAGACCTTAATGGTGGCAATTCATAAATCCTAGCCCAAGATCACAAATACTGCTCTAAGAAAACTCTCCCAAGAAAAATATATGGCATGAGAAAAATCACAAGGGAGATTAGTGAGAAACTAAGAGAGTATCTATCATTCAACAACTTTTCAAAGAGTATTTTTCACAGTTTATTTACTTTGTACTGTTCCAAAGTAGTTAGAAATCCAAGGATGAAGCCCTAGAAAACAGATCTATCTCGTTCGTATTTCTCTTGTGTCCCAATAACAACAGGGTTTGGGACACATGGAATGCACATAAAACATTAACTGAAGGACGAGAATTCATCTGCAAGAGGGCAGGAAACCCAGTACAGTGACCACTTTATCCGAATGATTGTTAAACAGTCCCAATGAGGTAACACTGTTCCTTATAAATTCCATACATTCTACATATGAGGTAGAGGGAAGGATTTTCCAAAACCAGAAGAACAAATACATTCCCTTCAAAATTTACTTTCTGCAAAATTAAAAAACTAAAGTAAACTAAAAACTGACACATTCAAGGACATGGGTTAATGATTAAAAAATTTAGAAATAATTTTATTATATTCTTTCACCATAAATTATTCATATGAAGCAGATTTCCATGATTTCAAGTTGAGAGATCTAAAATTACAATTCGCAGATAGCTGCCAACAGGTATGGCCCCCAAACCCTCTTCTCAGAAGAAAAGCTTTTATCACTTGCTAAAAACAGTATGCACAAGCCTACTCCATTTGAGGTTTTTCAATCTCATGTATCCACTGGGATCTACAGTAGTCTAATAACCATATGCATAGCATAACTTTACCAAAGTGAGTCATTATTGCAAAGCAGAAACTCTGAGATGTTGTTCTTTGTACTAAGTGCAGCTTCATTTAAACTACTAATACTACCAAAGTCCAGGTAATTCATGTTTTTTAAAATCTACTTTTTAACACTTTTAAGGAAAAAGGAATTTAAGCATTCCAGTACTTACAACTTCTTCACACATATCACAGCTTCCCAGTGTTAGAATCATATACCATTTGCATTCTAGTTCAACTACGGAAACTGAGGATCAAAGAGAGCCAGTAACTTGGTGAAGGACAGACAACTTGCCAGTAGCAAGGAAGGCCCTGTAACCCTAGACTCCTGATTCCCAAGCACTCTGTCTGATGAAATATTCATATAGCCTGAACAACAGAACAACAAACACTGACTTCCTATTCTTCACTGAATATATTCAAAACAAAACTACTCGCTTTCCTTATAATTAACTGTATGCTTAAAATATCTTTGTGAGTTCAGAGACACGGCCATAAAACAATGTTTATAAAGACAGCTTCCTCGTCTTCTGGCTGCCAACATGTGACATTCAGGAAGAATAATTTTACTGCCCTGAATGAAGATCCCCATAATTGTTGAAAGTAGAATCTAAAAATCATTTCTCATATCAGTAGCCACAATTTGTCCTCAATTACTTACATACTAAACACAATACTTCATACAGTCTAAACGAACAAAGAAAAGGTATAGAAGGGGCTTGACTAATGTAAAGCCCCTTTTTGGTTGTTTCCCATCCTCTGAATCACAGTTTTACACCTTGTCCTTCACCTGGTTGTCGAGGAAGAAAGATGAGCTGGGTTGACATGAACAAGAATAGTTAAAGACTATACCTCAAGAGTATGAGAAAAGTATGCCCTACCTCGATCTCATCCTCAACAGCGTATTTCTACTTCCAAGAGCAGCCTTTCAGAGCGAATGTGGAAATGGACAGGAAAATAAAGCTTTTCTTAAGTTATTGCTTTAATCTGCTAAAAAAAAAAAACCAAACAACAACAACAACAAAAAAAACAGTTCACCTGTACCATAAAAAAATATTTTAAAAATTATTTTGGCCTGGAATATTGCAACTTTGGTAAGAAATAATAAAAGCAATAGGTTGCTAATATATATATATATATTTATATATATAAATATCTATTTATATATATATTTATATATATATATAAAATATATATATATATATATAGAGAGAGAGAGAGAGAGAGAGATAGATAGATAGATAGATAGATAGATAGATAGATAGATAGATAGATAGCATTTCCATCAAAGCTTTATAAAAAGGAATGTGGAAGCTGAAGCAAGTAAAATACCCCAAAATTAAAATTCTAGGATCCCAGCTCTATGTGCTATTTTCTACAAACATTATGATTATCTTGTTTGTGCCTTTACTCACCAAACAAAATGTAGAATAACTGTGCCGGGAGGTTATAACACTGTCTTTACTTCAAATAAACCTTTAGCATGTTTATGGTCACTTTTTCAAGTACCTTATTTAAAAATAAAAGCCACTGCAAAGCACATCCTAAAATCCCCTCAACGTTTATATAACAGATTGGTAACAAAATGCTCTTATATCAATTAGAGTCTTCATTTCGATATTAACTGAGCAGAATGAAAAGGTTCAGATCATGTCTAGTGTTCTTGGATTTGAATCCCTAAAGAACTCACTCACACAGAAGAAAGTCACCTTTTCTAGCGATGAAAAGCCCCCAAAGAGCTCAGTAGAGCCCGTCCTTGACTCACAACTCCTAAGCCTGAAAAACATTTCTACTAACAAAAGCCTTCTGTAACTCCCAATTGCCACCCCAATATAAGTGCCCAGCAACAACCATCAAGAAAAATATCTTGTCTTTTTAATTCTTTGGGATTACACCCCAAAATTTCTTCCCATGCTCCCTTAAAATTTTTAATTTCCCTGTACCACATTAAATTATACATAACTAAAAATTTTTGCAGTTAAAAAAGTGTCCTTCTCAAAATAAAAGTATTTTAACAGGTAGAATTTGACATTCCTGACTTAGGAGGGCTGTGCTTCTCATATATAACCAAGATCAGACTCACAAAGGCAAAGAGAACTTAGATTGTGGGCGTAGGTGGAAAATGACATTTTAAAAAATAAATAAGGCTGATGTGATAAGGGTTTAGGGTCAGGGAGCATCAAAAGGAAGATGGGGAAGTTTCCAAAGGCATAAAAATATGTGTACTTCTATACCGTATAGAGAAGTTGTGGTTTAGCCTCAATGTAAAAAACAGTCAATGGAAACTCTTCAAGCAAATAACATGACTGAATTTGCATGTCATCAAAATTACACTAGAAGGAATTTGGAGAATGGATTGAAGAACAGCGAGATTAGAGGAAGATCTGAAACAATACAGTGGCAGAAAGGGTGGAAAGTAATAAATGGAGATGGATAGACAAGAAATACATAGGACATAAATACATAGGACAGGATATGCAAAAATGCAGAGTAAGGAGAAGGAGTATGACTTCCAGGTTTCTATCATGATTTATGTCTTAGATCTTTAGCTGATTAACTAAGGGGAGAAACTGAAGAGGAAGAGCAAACTTAGGACAACTCTCATGGAGTTCAATGTGAGACATGCTGAGTTTGAAATGCTTATGGATGACCTAAAAAAAAATTGTGATAACCAGCTGGATTTACCGACCTGGAAGCTGAGAACGATCTGGATTGGACAATTAAATGATAGCTGTCTGCAGCTAAAGGGACTGAATCCACCAAGGCAGAGATCTTTGTCATTTTATTTGCTATATGCACCTAAAATTATGTCTTCCCTAGCAGTACATGGTCAATAAATATTTCATGAACGTATACTAAGAAAAAAAAGAGTAGTGTGAGAGGAGGAGTTAGCTTTATAGAATACTTTTTTGAGAAATTCACTGGGAAACCACCATTTCTAACACATTCTAAGAAAGAATTTTTAAAAAATTATAAATTACCTTTTACAAGAAAAATAACTTGCTAGCAAACTAGGAATTCTTCTTTAATCTACTCCTGGAATCATTAACTCTACATTCTTCCATCAGTAATCTCACTATAAATTTAAGGCCTAAATTTCTATTCAAATACTCCTTTAGAATATTTTAGAATATTTGAAGTTCTACTTGCATTGAAAATAATTAATTGTTTACATACAAGTAAATAGAAATCACAGAAAGTGATAGATATTTTTGGTTTCTGCTATGTATATTGGCATAAAAAGCTCTTCAGAAATATGACTTTCTTATACCAAGAGTTCCAAGAGTAAGTGGGTACAACTGTTTTGAAACCACAGCAAAATCATTTCTAGAAAATATACCTATTTTTGTGGTCCATGTCAAAAAATGCCATGGAAACACTGAAGAATCATTAAGATTTTAATAAAATTATTTCTCCGGGTAATTCCTAGTAAATTGTAACTGAGACAAAAAGGGGAGAATGCCAAAGCCTTTATTTGTAAAACTAAGAATCCAAGAGAATGGAAAAGCAACACGGCACTGATTCTAAAAGTTACTGAATACAGCATCATTATCAAATGTTTTTTTAAAAGGCAAAGGGGAGAAAGAAAAATGGCATGGTGGGAAAGACACAATTTTAAAGAACTTTAATACATATATCTGAAAATATTCACTCTCTAAGAGATGCTAAGCAGTGTCTCCCTTTGAATTGCACTTAATCTGCTCATCTCAGCCTTACCTGTGTTGAGTTTTCCACAAGGTCAGGATGGCTCTACCAAGCTGTAAATACATCCAGAGCAGAGTTTTCCTGGTATACATCCTCTCTGTTATGTCAGAGTCTTTCGTATAAGGTTTGCACACAAAGGATGCTCAGTAAATGTTTGCTGAACCAGCAAATATGGGGAGAATGAATTAACTACTCCGCTTTAAAAAAAAAACTGTTTTCTAAAGTCAAAATATTTTAGACACAGAGGGCATGTGGGACAGTAATTTTACAGTGCAAAGACATGCTATTCATGCTTTGATACTAAATATAGTTTGTATTTTTATGGTTAAAAAATAAAGTGGAGCCCCACACAAATATTTGCATGTAAAAGAGTGCTCAGTAAATTCCACCTCACTCCCACCCACCTTCCTGTCTATCTCTGATGCCTGCCTCGTCTCTTTTGGATTACCTCTGAAAAATGGAAGGCTGCAGTTTCGCCAGGCCAGCTTTCCTGGCAGCACTAGCAATTTTACTATCCTGATAGGCTAGGATGCACAGGGAAGACAGACATCTCATACAGTCCATGGAGAACAGCAGACGCCATATTCTTGGAATAAATTTTTACCTGGTTTGTATGTGCTGATCAGTATCTCATTTTACATTCATATCCCCAGAGAAGGAAAACAAAGGTCATATTGTATTGGCTTTTTTTTCTATAAGCAATTAACATTGGAATGCAACAATAGTACGTGATTAGCAATGTCATCAATTGGAAAAATAATTATTCCAACCTTCAATCATGCAACTTTAATTATTGAGCACATTCTTCTATGTGCTATAAACGCTATGGTAGAGAAACGGATATGGTACTTAACTTCAGGAGAACTTGGAGTCTAGTAAAAGGGGCAGACATTAAAGAAGGGTACAGAAAAGTCTATAATTAAAAATTGTGTTAAACGTTAGGAAACAAAAAAAGTAGGTACAAAGGAGAAAGGACTAAAAGCAGACGCTTAGGTGAACAATATGGTCAGGAAAAGCCTCTCTGAGAAGAAGACATTTCAGCTCAGGCCTAAAGGACTGGAAGGAGGCTATCAGGCAAAGAGCAGAGGGAGGAGCACTTCAGGTGGAGAGAACAGCATGTGTAAGGTGTCCGAGACAGGAAAGAACTTGACGTGTTGGAGGACATGAAGGAAAGTCAGATGAACAGGAGGCAGTGAGCAAGAGAAGGTAGCGAGGTGAAGCTGAAGAACATTGAGAAGCTGAATACATTGAGAAGCCACTGAGAGGATTGGCATCCGGGAATAATATGATCGAATATATATATTTAGAGGGTGAACTGGATGCGGTATGGAGAGTGGATTGAAAGGGCTCAAAAATGGAAATGGGCAACCTAAGAAAGGTCTTTTCGTTTTTCAAGGCAGGGATGGCCAATGGCCACCAATGTTTACCCTACTATATGTGGCACAGGCCTGGGCCCTGGTCTCACAGAGCAATGTCCTCAGGGAGCTTTACTGGAGCTGGAGAGAAGGACATGTATCAGCCAATTCTAAAAGAGGGTACGAAATGAAAACAATCAAAACTGAATTATACATAGGGTGACCATATATACCAATTTTCCAGGAAGTCCTGATTGATACTTATTACTCCAACATAAGTATTAATATGCCTCTTTTCACTCTCAGCAATGTCCTACATTAGGTGATAAATTCTGGAGTCACCTAGTTATAAACAAAGGATCATGGGAGCTCTAAAGAAAATACACTTAATTCTAAGGAGGAAGATCATGATCATAAAAGCTCCAAGGGAGAAGTAGATTTGAAGTAGTCACTGAAGGACAAATATGACTACTGAAGAAGGTCATTCCAAACAAAGGGAATAGCATAAGCACAGGCAGAGCAGCATGGAGAAAGCATGAGGCTCGTACAAATAACAACCAGACCTACAGCATGGTGTTTATGGAGAGCGGGAATGTGGGGAGGCAGCTGGAAAGTTATGCTGGAGCAAAGTGAGGACCTAAAAGGTCCTACACTAAGGGGCTTCAAATTTATTTAGTTGGCTATGGAAGGTTGCTGATAATTTAAATAAGAAAGAACAATAACAATGAGTGAAACAATGCTGAATTATATATACTAAGAATCCAGATATGGTAAATACTATATTGGTAAGGACTGATAAGATATTGAGTGAAAATGTCCAGCATGATCAAGGGAGCAAGGAACCAGGTAAAGGCATTTTGTAACTTTGAGAGCTAATCTAAGTGGTTTCCCGTGCTAATCCTGGCTGGGTCAAGAAGCAAGCAAGAGACAATGGATGGAAGAAGAGAAGTGAAAAGACAGTGAGAGCCAAAGAGCTGAAGGTATAGCCTGAGGCAGGCTCAAAGATAGGAAGGGAAGGAGAAAGATGGGCTGTCAAGTTTGAAAAGAAGACAGAGAAGAACTAGGTCAGAATCACCAGGGAAATGTTTTTAACTCTAAACCCTTCCCTTTCAATATTCTGGTATGTCAATTTGTCTGCTCACTCTACCTGGAGATCCAAGGAAGCAGTAGGCATACACCCCCTAAGTTATCCCAATATATTCTCCTTCACACACAACTCCACAATCACACCCCTTCAGAGCCTCTCCCTAGCCTCCCTACTGCCATATTCATTTGAGAAATACAGACTTAGAGTTTTAATACATGGAGGTAGGAGAAAAGTGATAATTATCCAAGTGGGTTCCTTAAGTTTCAAAAAGCACCATTCAACCTTCAAGCGATGAGTCCTGGGTCCATTACCCAGCTTTGTATTTCACCTAACAGGCCAAGGCATTTTCCATCATCTCTATTATTTCTTAGGGAAATTTGATAATAGTATTTTTTTAATCAAAAATCATTATTAATAGTCTTATTCATACAGTGGGATAATTTCATTAGCAACTGTTCTGTTCAGTAAATCATTCTGTACTCATCTCCAGGGGAACAGCTTTCCTGGTCTCATAGTAATGCATTAAAAATGAATGCTACCTACTGTTGACACACCTCAGACAATTGTTAAATTATAAGTATAGGTTTTGCTACATAAACAAAAATTCTTCTGAGAGTTTTCATTCTGTTTGGTTTTAGAAAGGAAAACACTTTCTTTTGAATTTGTGGAACCCAAACCAAAAATTCAAGCATAATATTTTATTAAATTGAAGCTTTCTTGGTTATAAACAGTAAATGATCTTTAGCCCTCAGATATACAAGCAATATTTTCAGATTTCATTCATGCCTGCCCCCCAATACTGCCACCAAATAATACCAATTTTTGAAATATGGAGGGTTAATAAAACTTATAAATGTTAAGAGCTCAACACCATTGTGGTGTCGTAAAGAGAAATAAATAAGTAGAACCTAAAAGAAAGAATAATGAAAATTCAGTTACCGTATGTATAAAAAAACTGTGTTATTTAAGGGAGCTGGTAAGTTTAAGGAGAGAACACAACACAATTATTCTACCAAGGCTATATTCCAGTAGGCTCCTACTAAAAAGCAGCCATTTTTAAAACATTATTTTCTGTAATATCTATAACATTTGGGAAAAACATTTCACTTTTGCCAATAGTGCTTTCAAAAAAACTCAATTAGTAAATATACAGAATAAGAATATAATTGCAGTATTCATAAAATTATTTTCACACAAGATGTGATTCAAAATTTTTAAGGTTTTTAAAACTTAAATTTTAAGTTTTGCAAACAACATAGTAATATTCCTTTCTCTTTTCTAAAAATAAAAATGAGTACAATTCATTTATTTAAAAGTATAACTACTGCAGCACCTGCACTGGAGTCAACTAAGGACCTTGGTGCCACATGCTGACCCCCACCCAAGCGACTTTGCCTCTACGAGTAAGAGGTGAGGCCTGGGAATCTGCATGTTCATAAAAGCCCCAGAGTTTTTCTGACATAGGTGGTCCAAAGACCACCCTTTGAGAAACATTTTTCTGTATTTTCCCTATCTAGAAAATGTAGCTGTTTCCCAATCTAACAATAGCTGATCTCAGCCACTCAGAACCATCACTGGCAATTAGAAGGTGTACAGTTTGTACTACATAATTTTCAAGACATATGACACAAGCACTTCCTGAGCAAACGCAGGTGCAAACAGTGATCACAGAATGACCAACTATAACAGCGTCACTGTAGGCAGACACAAGGGAGAAGTGGCAGCTTCTGCAGAGCTATGATCAATGAATGCAGGTAAAGTGTTTTCAGCAGGCCACATGGCAGAGCTCATCAGGCTCCTGGAAAGACACCAGGTGGGCCCTTGACAGGACTTGCCTGCATTTGTGAGCCATTTGGTTTCCGCTTCTGTGTGTGTGTTTGTGAGCAAAAGTGTGAGGGTGTACACCCCTAGGTGTGAAAAGACCCAAAGCTCCTGCAAAAGCTCTGTTATATCTGCTTAGTATAAAATTGTCAACACTTGCATCAATAGGCGACGCTCCAAAATTCATTTAGAATATCTAAATAGGTTCTTTTAGACATCATTAGGACTCAGCACTAGCTCAATTAAAACAGTTGGGTTCCTGTGGTAAAGCAGGTCTAATGGGACAGAGGTTTAAGTACAGCAAGGGATGTGTCATCAAGGTCTCCTCAGCCCAAGCCTCGGGGACTCTCTAAAAGCAAATATCGGTCCTACTCAAAGCATATAATCATTATAATTTCATCTCAGATACCATTCACCGAAATGTTCAAGGGAAAGTTAAAAAGAATGCAGTAATGCTGTATCTATCTTCATATTTAATTAAAAAGAGAGCTAACAGTACTTCCAAAAGGGAGGTCATTCCTTGTTCGGTACAAGATTTCTCTGTGCAAAGCTATTTTGAGAAAGGGCAATAAAACAAGTCAACATATAAATACTTACAAAAGCTATCATTTCAGAAATGCTACTGATGCTTTAGCTAACAATTCTGAAGATGAGGTAACAAATGACAATCCTGCAGCTAGAGGCAGCCATAGGAGAATCAAGAACATTATCCACTATCAAAGCCCAATCAAATACACCATCTTCATCTCTCTCCTCATAGTGCCTGGAGGCCCCAATTGCCTTCAACAGAATTGTATCATAGAAAAAGGTTTAGAAGAAGTTATATGCAAGAACTTAAATATAATCTCTCAAAGTTTAAGAGATCAGATAATCATTTTCTTCTACAGAGTAACTGTATTAACAACATATGAAGAAAAAAGGATGATATTCTATAAAAAACTAATGGAGACAACTACAAGATGATAGCAGATTTAAAATAAGAGCCTTACATAGTTGTACACATTTAAAGAAAACCACACAAAGGTGAGTTGTGGGCAGATGGCTTTGTTTCCAGCCCAGTGAGTACACAGTTGGCTCTCTGGGCAGGATGAGACATTCAGCTTTGCCTATGTGCACATACTGAATCTTAAAATGCACCTTTGGCTTTTCTTCCTTGGAAAAATAATTACAAAATAGGCATCAAGACATACAACAGATCTCAAGTAACATTTACCACATAGAGTTGCCTGTGCCTGCCTTAAAGCCCACCCACAATTTCATTTTCAATTAGCAGCTCCTGGAAAGGCAGTAATGAAAGCAGTTGCTAAAGAGCATTCAGATGTCTCTGAAAGACTGCAAACCCAAACTGTAAATAGCACATTATGAGTTGCCTGTCACCACCATCAACTCCCACGGGAATCTCGCAACACGTGGCTATCAGAACCATCTGCTCAGCTCCCACCAACACCACTGTAAACCACAGCCACCTACCCACTCCCACCTCCCACTCATTACCTGTCATGTACAGACTTGTGTGGAGATGGAATTGCTGTGAGCTGAGATTAGAATGCAGAATGCAGGGAGGCTTGTTTTATTCTATAGCTAAGGTCTGGCCACATTCAGATAACATTGTACCATCAGAAGAGGGAAAAATGTAAAATTAACACAAAAATGCAGTCTCTAATAAAGAAAGGGAGTTCTGTGTACCCTCATCAACTATCATAGGTGTAGTGGCTAAATCCTGTAAAGAGAAAAACATGCTCTTACCCTTTAATCACTAGTATTATAGAAATGTACAGCAGGTGAGGTTGGGAATCATTTCCGTCACTTTGTCCTTCTTACTCTTCTAACAATATATGGGATTTCAATGGCCCTTAATAATAAAGTTCTTCACACACATACATATAACAAGTTCTTACTTTAGGATTTAGTGAACGTGACTGTTTTATGGACAATTTCTATAGTCCTCAGGATCACTCAAGCTGAGTTACTAGCCATTGTTTTAATTGCAGTTACTTTTCCAATTCAGCCTATTTTCTATCTGTAGGTTTTATTTTATGAGGTGGCAGTCAATGTGCTATGTCCTTTTTTAGTCAACTCTTACTATATTTTAATTAAAAATTATACATGTCACTTGAGATTAAACTTGTTACCGGACACCATCACTCCCAACATGTCACACAAAGTCAAGCAATGTTTGCTTACTCTTACCACCATTCAGGGCTGACGGAATACATCCCAGATAATGCAAGGCATCAGGAGACGTGCAATCAAAAATTCTAAAACTCAAAAATAAACTATCCCTGCTTTCAAATACTCAAGTTAAAACAAGACAAAAAGTTCTTCACATAATTTACTGTATTAAAGTCCCAGGTTTTGGAATACCAAATAAATACCTCCAATAAAACACACGACTAATTCTAAACAGAGACAAGCCTGTATTGGAGTTTTCTCAATAACCAGATGTTAAAAACTGGCATCTTTATCCCCATTTCAAGTCAACCAAGATTCTAAGAGCAATAAGCCAATTTTCTCCTCCCCCTACCAATATTTTCTTAAATATTTTATTCTTATTTCTGTAATCTGAGCAAAAGGGGAAAAGTAGTGTGCAACTTAAATTCATAGGAGGGAAAAATACAGAATTTTATTTAATATCTCAGTTTGTAATTTTCACATGACTACACAATTTTTGAAAAACAAATTCCCAATTAACACATTAAACTTGAAACTCTGAAGTATAAAATAAAAATGATTTAACTGCAGCTTACATTTCTTGATACTAGCTCAAGGTACCTTCAGTTATTTAACCATTATAACAAATGTATTTATGAAAGAGCACAGAGCAAAGTTCACATATCTTTTTATTACTAAAGTATAATCTCCAATTACATTAGTGTTTCAAATGCTCTGATTTCCAGACACCTGTAGGCTCTAGAGTCAAGCTGGATAAATACCTGTGTGATTTCAGGCTGGATTTCCACTCAAAACTAATTAGCAGTTCTTCAGAAATGTGACTTGAACTGGATCAGTTTAATCAAAGTTTTCCATTATAAATCCTCCTTTGCAAGTTAATTTATACTAGTAATAAATGTCACAGAGAAGACCTCAGACAATCTGAGAAAGTCCCACTGAAATAAAGGATCAGCCTCTGGTAGTAAATGCTCTCAACGGGAAAGCCTGTGTGAGATAAACTGTTCCATCAGGATAAATGGAAGCATAGCTAGTGGCTTAGTCATATGGGCCCTTCTGTATCAACACAACCACTTACTCCAAATAAGAAAAAGGCCATGCAAAGCAGGTGCAACCACCAGGCATAGCTCTAACAATAGCTCTGATTTTAAAGACCTAGCACTGTGATTCATCCCTTTTCTTCCTATAAATCAGTATACATTTTTGGTATCTACAATTTACAATTTTATAAATTTACAATTTACAATTTTTATCTTCAGTGTCAACTCAAAATCCTCTACCGAGTTTGATTCCACCATACTAGATTTTCAGAGAGAAAGCAAATTTCCATTACTTACAAGCAATACCTACCCAGCTCAACTTACATGAAAATTTTTAAACCACATGAGGCATTCCCACATAAGCCATTCTTACCAGCAAGGTTAGAGTCTACCTGCTGAATTTCTGAAATAGTCCCAAATTCCTATATTTTCCTCTCAAATGGTATTCCCCTATGGCTAGAAGCAATTTCAGTAGGTTGCCTCTTTCTCTGGGAAATTCTGCCCTTAGATGGATGGGATTTTGTCACCAAAAATTCAATCAGAATGGAGACTCTCGGATTTGTTTTGATGATCCATCCTGTTGTCTGTTAGTTAGAAGAGCTCATATAACCTAAAAGTTCCTCCTAAGTTCACTTCAGCCTATTTCCTCTGGAGAAATACTAGAGAGAGAAAGGACAGACTGATAGACTAAATGGAGATTTAGAAACATCCATTAAAAATCAAATCTGAGAGGTCTCTGAACTCTCACCAACTTTTCCTCATTGCTTCTCTATTTTTAAAACTGCTTTGTTCTCTCAGTGTTTTAAACTATAAAGTATTAAATTTTTAAAGCATTCCCTATGGTCTAGAAGTTAGAAAGAAAACTAAACTCAAAGCCCTAGGAAGAACTGAATTTCCCCAAAATCCTTCTGAGGAAGTCATAATTTGGCTAAAAGGTTTGGCAACACATCATTTCACTGTGTTCTCAGTGATTTCATTGTGACTTAGTCTCTCAATTAGAGTAAAAAAGCTCCTTATGAGAAGACCTGTGCAACCTCTATGTTGATTGTCCCACTCCCAAGTCTAAAGAAGAAAAAGAAACTACCATATCCTTATTAGTAAGAGCTTAATTTTTTTTTTACATAATGGCCGAGTGCTCACATAATGAGCAAATAGTTCTGTGTAAGGCATCTCTCTCACACCAAGCCTGGGCAGGGGCCCCGGGGCGGGGGAGGCAGTGGGGGGGGCTGGGGCGTGGAGCTGGTCAGAAAGATATGCATTCTTTTGTGTAAAAGTTAATTTGTTCCTTTCTTCTTTATTTCAAACTCCTTTGGAAATTAAGGACTGTTTAAATCTGCCATATAAAAAAATGCAACCACTTTACAAGACAGTTGCCAGCTCAGCGTCTTCTAAGTCAGTATATATTTATACTTAAAAATATAATCCAACAAATAATTTCCATTGGGATAGTTAAGTATCAGTTAAAAGCTTTCTTTTAACAGTATGAAAAAACATGAGAACTGAGGTTTTCTAATCAGGCAAGAAAAGAAAAAAAGCAGTTTGGTTTTAGAACTATACATCTCTCTTGTAAAACTATTTAATTGTACTCTCACAGTAAAAAGATTAGTTGTCAACAGATTCTCAGAAAAAAAAAAAAATCCTATTATTTCCTCTCCACTAAGTAGTAACATCTTCCCATAATTACAGGAAAGCTGTGCATTAAGTTGCCTGCTCAGGAAGTACCATTTCCTAATAAAATGCAAACCTAATCCACTCTCACCAAGTCAAAAATAAAGACTAACTTCTCAACTCATACTGCCTTCTTTCATCTGTAGTTCTTGTGATTATAATTCTTTCAATAAGAGGCACTCAACAACAATCCATTAATTTAGAAATTTTCCTCAAGGCCCACTCTCATCTCAAGGTCCCCTTCCAGCTATGATGGTCAGATTCAGTTACTTTATCTGATAAAAAGCAAGGGCAGGGGAAAAAGTTAATTGTGATGTATACAGGCATCTATCATGATAGGAAAGCAATTGGAAATATTCTTAGCACAAGTTTCTGAACATCAACAGTGGCCATTAAACACTCATGTGTCGCCTTTTACCAATGATCACACAATAAATGACGCTTGTCTGGGCTGACACATAACTAACCTTGCCTCTCCCTCCCACTAGTAATGCAGCTCCTCTGCTTTAAATGTTTTCACAAAGCCAATAAGTTAGACTCCAAAACTAAATTACCTTCAGACCAAAATATGGTCTTCCTTTACAGACCTCAACAACACTATATATCTCTGTGTTATTCATAAATTTAAAGACCCATGGAACTCAGAGGAAGGAGCCTGAGAAATCTTCTCGTCTAAACCTCTCACGCTATATACGAGTAGCAAAAGTGATTTGTTCAGGGTTTCATAGCAGCACATGTGATTCTAAGAATATTGCAAATAAAAGTATTAGAGCTTTATGTCCATTATCAACCTCTGCTTCCCTTCCTATTAGAAAGGTAACACTTGACTTGGATAGCATATTTGGGCATCGACACTGAAGACAAGAAAATAACACTTGTTTTTAAAACTCTTACACAGACCAGAGATACGATTTAGTCTTTCCTTCTCCATGATTCATGAGTCAATATAACTACTTTTCAAATATTTTACCTAAAACAAGGATAGCTATGATTTAAAATATCACTAGGACCAGAAGGCTATTAGAACCAAAAGCTATTCAAATCTGAGACATACAGTTCTAGCCTTCTTTTATGACTATAAATTCTTTCACCAGAGGAAAAGTAGAAAGAAGAATCTTGAGGACAGAGAATCCTCTGTCCTCTGTCAGAAAGGTCAGATCAGCTCTGGGAGTAAAAGTCAAGGATAAGGAACCATGGCTCAGTGTGGGCTCAGAATTAAATTTCAGGTTTCTTGCCTGAAAGGTAAGCAGCTTACCCTGTTGGGAGAAAGGGCCTGAGGAGAGAAGTGGTGGTTACACTGCAACTTCTCTCCACTGGGAATAATTGTTTTTCTCACATTATCTCACACCAAGAGGCATGAGATGGGAGTCACAAATACCACAGGAACATCACCCTTTATGGGACCCAGCCCTTCCTCCTTCATCCCACTCTGTGTCTGAAAAAAAAAATTTTAATAAAAATAAACCACATCCAAATGTGATTGCTTCCAACCTTCCCAGCTCTTTCTCTACTCTCTGAACTTAATATTTCATCCTGTTTCTTCTTGTGCCTACATAGGCCATTTCTATGACCAAAATCACTTCCTCTGACCAAACTACTCATGCAGTTTCTAGAAATACTTATAGATGCCCTACATCTAATGACCTGGAGTTCTCTTTTTCTTCATGTCCAATTCTTATCCCAATCAAGAGGCAGAACATACAGGGATAACAGAGCAATCT
The DNA here is from genome assembly GCF_902729225.1 of Pteropus medius. Lineage (NCBI taxonomy): Eukaryota > Metazoa > Chordata > Mammalia > Chiroptera > Pteropodidae > Pteropus > Pteropus medius. The sequence continues at coordinate 24,110,610 of NW_024352787.1, forward strand.
AGAGAAATCTGGATCTAAACCCTAGTTCTATCCCTCCCTGCTAAGTGGCCTGAGACAAGTCACTTTATCTCTTGGAACTCCAGTTTCTCCATCTGTAAAGTAACCATATTATCCATTAGCTAGGGTTGTTATGAGAATTATTGATTATACTACAAACTCCCTCATTGAATGACTATAACATGAATGCATTAAATAAATGTTAATAATTATTATTATAACTTCGATCTGGCAGTTTATTTTAGGACACAAATGTATCTTTAAAAAACTGCCCTGAGAGTCACATTTGGGGACACTCCCTTGAGACCCTCTGAGTCCATGCTGAAACCCATCACTCTAAATGTCGTTTCAGGAGTATATCCTTTATGACACAGCAGGTTGAACTCTGGCCCAAAACTGTCCACTAGATCTTATTGAGGCTTTTGGCCCTTCCAATCTTTTAATTAAAAATCATCACCAAAAATATACTCTTGATGCTTTACCAGAATGATTTTGAAAGTGGCCTGACCATTATCAAATAGGAAATTTCTAAGACTACAAATATCTGTGCCTTACCCCCTAGAGAATCTGGTTCATTAGGTCCTAGGGAAGGGCTAGGAATGTGTATTTTATTCATGATATGACTCTAATGATCTGTAATGTTTAGGAACCACTGCTTTGTATAATCCCAGGTATTCTCCTTCTGCAGAAACATCTGCAAACTAGAAATTACCTGTTCAGCTTCTAATTAGAGCACCTGCTCTGCTTCCTTCAAATGATAGTTAACCCCACCCAAAAGTCCCTCCAAAAACAAACAAAACACAGGTAACTGAGCAGGCACTAAAGCCTCTGGATTTGTGCAGAAAAACTGCTATAAGCAGCTTCATTTCTCATTATTAATCCATCTCATGTGGGGATTTCCACAGGCAGAAAGGCTCCCCAAATGCCAAGAGCTATATTTTCTTGTGGATCATTGAAACCTAATTATTAACAGACCAGTAAGCCCAACTACCAGACTTTCATACAATCAGCAGATCACAAAGATCGTCATGAATTATGGGCTATGGAGAACAACTAAAAAACTGAAAGGCAAATTCATTTCTTCACTGCTGCTCTCCCACATGCCACAATATTTGAGCTTCCCTGGAAGATATAAATCTTGTGCAAGGCACTGCTCACATGCAGATAACCATGTTTAGCACCTCAGAATCTTTAAATACACAGTGTCTGTGATCAAATCTGCCTGTTATGCGTCTCCTAATTATGAGACTCTCTCCCCTACCAGCCCTAGACTCTCATCAAGGCTTGAGTCAGCCTGCCCTAAACTTCAGCAGCAGCAGCAGCAGCAAGCTTTGTTACACAGAACACATCTGACTAAAATGGTACGTTGCTGAAGTTTCAAATCATAATAAAAACGCTGAGCTTGGTTTGGTATACTCTTTTAGAAGTAAGCACAAAGATTTCCACCTGTTAAGAAGAACCACAGAGGAACAGGCACCTGAGGAAGGGATTGTGCAGCCATAAAAGAGAACAAACTGAAGCTTCCTCACCTGTCTGAGTCCCTTTGGCATTTTCTTTCTTTTTCCGAGGTGCTGGCAGAGATTGCGGTCATTTTCTCGATCTGAGCTGTAGTGGTGTGGGTGGCTGAGTCGGCTCTTCTTGGAGTGAAAAGACAAGCCGTTGGTAAGTGCTTCTCGTTTCTTCTTGGTCAGAGGAGTCTGGCGTTTCTCCACACGTTCCTGAGGCTTAAGTGCTACATCTTTCTGTAGAAAAGAGAACGAAAGGGAAGTGGTGGTTACATAGCTATCTAGGGTCACGATCAAAATACAGGGTAAATGGGGTTACTAAAAGGGAGGAGAGAATAGGGCAGGAATGTGGGATATAAGAATACTTAACACTAAGAAACATAGCTCTCAATTTTTCTGAATTCCTAATGCTACCACAAACAGATCCTTTCTACTCCTGTTGAGTGAAAAACTCAACTAAGCACAAAGTATCTGTCCATTAAAAATTATTTTACTGCTGCCTGGGACAGTGGCTTTCCATCTGATTCTGTGCTGGGTCCAGTACACCATATTCCCCAAGGAGGCTCAATACATTCACTTCTCAATATTGTACATCAATTATGTTTCGGAAGAAGAGTACTAAGTGCATGCACAATTCAAAAAAGCAGTACAAGACTAAAAGTATCAGGGCCAGGTGGATGTGAGCCAGCAAGAAAGAAACTGTCAATTCACACGATTAAAACGTTTCCTTAATGCATTATATTTTTACCACAAGTTCCTCTCAGCATCCTTAATTCCCATCTTCTTTGCAAAATGTAACAATATTATCACCAAGATCAAAAGCAACTTTTCATTTATTCCTGTGTGAGGCTGGGGGTGGGGTAAAAGGGTAGGAGAAAGGTAATGAATGTACTGGAATAGGAAGCAGCATCTATAGAAACTACAGGCAAGCATTTCAGGCCACAACCTAGTGGAGTTATGTACCTGCAGGCAGCTCAGGACATACTGAGATCCCAAAATACTTAGGTTTGAGCCCTGACACTGACATTATTCATTATGAGACTTGGAATAAGTCACTGCAACTGAACCCATGTGCAAAATGGGCTTAGATATGACTTGATTCCAAACATGTGAATATCCTTTGACCCTTGAGAATTGTGGTACACAATAAGCACTAAAATTAAAAGGATCTGGTACTCAGTCATGTAAATGAGTGGATACAACGTCCTTTCACTGAAAATGCTCCTTCATGGAGCCTCGCTCACCCTCACATAATTTCTCAGTGTCTGTAGTCCTAAATGCACATTTTAAAATAATATAAAACCAGAACAAAAATTATCCTTTACCCATTTCTTCTTTTCAACATACCACTCTTTTTTCTCTTTTATAGCCAGTATTCTTGAGGCTGTTATCTATTTCTACTGCCTCCTAATATCCCAACACTCCCCACTTGACATACACGGTACTCCTTGATGTCTTTCCCCAAATCAGCCAAGCCCATTGGTTTGAGACCTTGGACTTTTATGTCTGTTTGCTTTGGCCTCAAAAGCCCTCCCTTTAACAACTCTCCCTTTTCTAGTTCAAGGACTCTTAACAGTACTACCTGCTCAAGGAGACCTTTCTATTATGCAAAAGTAATGTCCTCAGGCCTTCGTTCATTCAACAAATATTTTTCATGTACCCAGAATACGCCAAATACAAACTTAACACTGTCCTATAATGCTCAGAAAACTGTGGGGGGGGGGAGTGGAATCCCCACCTCATGTTGCTTAGAATTAGGGGACATATATTAATCAAATCACACAAATACATAATTGTGAACTGAACTAACTGCTCTTAAGGAAAGGCTAGGGTGCTGAAAACTGGGGAAAATAGTCCAGTCCAGAGGAGGGGGCTGTGGCTGAAGGACTACCATCTGACCTGGATTTGAAAGTATGAGCAGAGAAAACAGCTTGTACAAAGTCCCTGAGGCGGTTAGTAGCACGAACCCTTGAGAGAATGAGGGCAGGGACTAAGTATCATTCCTCTCAGTAACCCTAGAGCTTCATATATAATTGGGCAAATGATAGATAGATAGATAGATAGATAGATAGATAGATAGATAGATATAGATACACACACACATACACACATACTTGCTAGATAAACAAATAAATAAGAACTAATTAAAGTATCCAAACCTACAAATCGTAATAGTGATTTAATAATATCCCAAGCCATCTCTAACACAGAGTGAAGCGAACTAGAAAAGCTACTTGAAGCAGGAAACCAAGAAACCTAGCAGGCACTGCTGGCACACAAGAAGGATCATAGCAAATAGGAGGAAGCCCCAGAAAAGTAAAAAGGCCTTGTCATTCTTGGAGCAAAAAGATAGAAAAGATAATAATCTTGTAATGCGAATGAGTGCCTCTGGTCTAACTTCTAGCTGCTATCACCACAGATGATTTACCCTCTGCCACCGGAAAGGTAGCTCTCCTGAGGCAATGAGGATGTGGTGAGAAGTGTTTAGGGGACAAGCTGAGATCAAAGTGCATATGGCCATTGATTCCAGTCTCAGAATCTTATACACTATGCCTAACACATGGTAAATGTTTAATAAAGTCTGCTATATTTAATCCTTTGTCTAGTGTCCACTACCACAGTCGGCTATGTCAGACATCTGCTCAGCTCAAACTATTAAGTGCTTAGCCTCACATGTAATCATGATAGACAGCTATCATGAAAAGACACTCAGGTATAATGGCAATGCTACCAGAAGCAGCCAGGTGAGTTCGTCATAGACTGCTTCTATATAATATGATTAAATTGCACTACTTCTAAGAATGATATATAAACTCCCCAACATGGTAAAAAAATAAAATCCTTTCTTTGTCATGCAACCCAACCCACCTAGTGCCCTGCATCATATGCATGTAGAGTATTAGATTAATAAACAAATGACATTTAATAATGTTCAACTGTGCTTTTAAAAAAATTATGCCGTTCTCTTCAGAGACCAAATCTTTCATACTGAAGGTGCTCCAAAGTATATTGAAAATTATGTGCAATTCCATACAAATGTGAATTAATATTTATGAGAGTATGGTATAATTTTTTCCAAATCCATTTTATTTTCATGTAGCATATTAATCAAGACATTCTCACTGCACTGCAGAATAGCTACACAGAGCAAATGGACCCCATGCCGTGACATTAGCTTGTAAGAGACCTGCTGAAGTCTTAGCAGCAGCAGTACAATCATCTTAGCACCAATTAATATTGAAATTTTCAACTCTGGAGGGTGTGTGGGGGAAAGAGGGGAAGAGAGACAGGATCAAAGTGTGTGTAGAGGTGGTGGCTTTAGAGGTAAAGAAGAAATAAACAGTGTTTTAAAAGTTTTTTATTATGTAAGATGTTTATATTTGCAAAGACTAGAGATTACTTTTAAAGGTCTAATTTTATTTATAAATTACTGTATAGACCCTTCAGAACAATTTCTAAATAAACCAGGCCACTGTCTGTTCATTCCCTGTATAAACATTTACTGATTGGTTAGTATGTATACAGTAAAATAGTCATTTTACTTTTCGGTGGCTGTCTTGGGGGGAAAATGACAAAAACTATCCACTATAAGCAATAAGAATTAAAGACACATAATATTCTAAAGGGTTGTGCATATGATTACATATATGTGTATGTGTGTATATATCCATCTATTAACCGAGCACCAATAAACTATTAATAACTAATTTGAGCATTTCCTTAAACATCAGCAGTCTATAAAACACTGCTACAACGTAAGGAGGAAAATTATATGGTTTATAAAATAACTTTTTAGGATCAATGAATGATGATTATCCAAGGCCCAGGCTAGTGATTCTCAAAGAAAATTAACGTCCATCAGAATTATCTACAGTGCTTTTTGAAAATAAGAGGACTATGCCCCATATTTGAGAAGGGAAGTATTTATCAAACAAGCACTGAGAGGAAAAGGAGAGGAGGGCACAAGGATAAGAAAGAGATCTGGAAAAATGCTTTAAGGCATTCATTTAACAATCACAGAAGAAGCAAGGAAAAAAGCAAGAAAGCCAGCCAGTCAACAGAAGGCTGGCTGTGAGGTAAAAAGATTTAGACATATTTGCTGGCAATAGAGGGGGTAAGTGCACAAGCCATGCACAACAGATGGGAATAGGTTTTGAGAACAGTTGAAATTATGTGATTTTTAGGTCACTGGTGATGGAGGGCAGGGTCACAGCAGAGCATATGCTGAGAGGCTCAGAGACAGACTAACCAAAGCAATTTCCTTCAACACTCAGCCGTCTTCAAAATAGATGATCTTGCTCTCGACTTTCCCTTCTCCCAAATTACAATCTTCCACCAAAGGTTTCCTCTGCCACTCCTGAATCTCGAAATGAGATGGTTCAGTGTTGTGCAAACTAGAGGAGAGCAACAAATTGCAGATGAAACTCTACGTGAGCTGCAGGGCTCCATTTGCTGATTACAGATGAAGCCAGAGACAATAGAAAATGAGGGCACAATTTGCCCTTCTTGCATGAAACAGGTTTTAGAGAGTCTCCATCTGATTTTCCTACCAAACTAATCTGAGGGCAGCCCATCACTTACAAAGCATCTGTGGTATGTGTGCCTGCATGTGTCCACATGTACATATATTGTGAAAGAGGGGTGCAATTCAAACAGAATCTGTTCTGTTAGTTATTTGCTCTTAGGGACTAGCAAGAAAATAACAAAGAAGCCAGGGGATGGGAAACAAAAGTGCTTTGCCTGTCACCATCAAAAGACATTAATGGCTGTGTGCTGTCATTTTCATCTGTCAAGTCCTTTGTTGGTTTATTGCATTTTTACTTGCTTTAGAATAGTTCTATAAACATTGATTCCATCATTTCTCTTAAGTGCAAAAGAAGTGAAAGGCTTTACAGTGATAATAAGAAGTGAAAAATTAGCAAAGAAACAAAACTTAACTCTGTATGGATATATTCACATCGGTCTCCCACTTGGATTTTTGAACAAATTTAGAAACCAGCTTTCAAAACCTAAACTTTTTAGAAAGTAGAAGAGACTACAGAAATTTCCAAGCAAAATAACCAGTATGGCATTCAAAAGATAATTCCTCATGTTCACTCTTTTAAAAACAAAAATCAAAACACCTACTATGTGCTACTCACTTTGCCACCTGTTAGAAATATCTGAGGAAGGATCCCTGAAATCGGGCTGCTTACTCAGGCAGCCCTGTACTGGCATTAAGACAGCAAAAAAGATCAGTGCAACAAAACAGAGAATCTAGAAACAGATCCACATACATAAGAACTGGTTTGCAGCAAAAGTGCAAAAGCAATTCTGTGGAGAAATAATAATCTTTTTAACAACTGTTGATGAAACAAGTAGATATTCATATGGAAAAGAAATTTAATTTATCCACATTTCAGTCTAATTTAAAAAAAAAAACTCAAATTATATCATAAACCTAATTGTAAAACCTAAAACTACAAAACCTGTAGAAGAAAAACATAGGAGAAAAGTTTTGTAACCTTGGGTTCTTAGATGTGATATCAAATGTACGATCCATAAAAGCACAAATTGATAAATTATACTTTATTAAAAATTAAAACTTCTCTTCAAAAGATACTGTTAAGAAAATGAAGAGAAGCCACAGAATTGGAAAAAAAAAAGTTTGCAAAGTGTATATCTGATAAAACTTTTGTATCTAGAATATATTTTTAAAATTCTCAAAACTACATTAAAAAATAATTTTTTAAATAGGCAAAAGATTTAAACAGACATTTAACTAAAAAAGACATATGGATGGCAAATAAACACATGAAAACCAATAGTAATTAGGGAAACATAAATTAAACCGCACCAACAGTAATTAGGGAAACATAAATTAAACCGCAATGAGATATCACTACCTACATATTAGAATGGCTAAAGCGAAAAAGAATGACCACCCCAAGTGTGGACATGGATGTGGAGGAACTTTCATACACTACCTGTAGGAATGTAAAATGGTACAGCCACTTTTAAAAAATATGGCTATTGCTTTAAAAGTTCTAAGTACACCTACCATATGATCCATCCATTCTACTGCTACGTAGTTCCTCAAAAAGGCAAAAGCACATGTCCACATAAAATTTGCACATGAATGTTCATGTCAGCTTTATTTATTATAGCCTAAAACTGGGAACAACTCAAATGTACACCAACAGATGAATAACCTGTGAAATAACCATTCGACAAAGTATTACTCAGCAAGAAAAAGGAATGACCAATTGATACACAATGTAACATGAATAAATATCAAAATAATTATGTTGAGTAAAAGAAATCATACGAAAATAATATATTCTGTATGATTCAATTTATACAAAATTCTAGAAAAAATATAATCAATAGTAACAAAAAGCGGAGAGACAGGAAGAGGAGATTATAGAGGGATATGAGGAATCTTTTGGGATGATGGACATGTTCATTTTTTTGACTGTGGCAATAGTTTCATAGGTGTATATACATGTCAAAACTGATCAAATTTTACACTTTTAATTTATGCAGTTCACCGATATGTCAATTATGCATCAACAGAGCTATTCTTTTTAAATGGCAACGCTTGCCATCATATACAACTGGCATATCATCATTACCAATAACAAGATTACATTCAGTGTCCATCAAAAGAAACTTATCTTTCAGATTCCTGAAATGAATGTATGACCACATTCTGGAAGGACTGGTTTTAGCCTCTACTGTAGCCATAAATTTTGCACTGGAAACAACTCAGCTATGAACACTAATGTCTTGGTCACCCTGAGGAGCAGTGTCCGGTCATCACGTCATTTCCAGTGGCAAGGAGGAGTTCACATTGGTGCCTTATTTTCCTCCCTTCTAACAGTCAATTCTCAGTTAACCTTTTACAAAGCTTTCCTATCTTTCTTTTAAGTAACCTGGTTAGTATTTGGTCACATCCTCTCTCGTGCACACTTTAATCAAAAAGCAAAGAAAGAAACCAATTATTTATAGTTCATAAATGTAAAAAACTTGAGGCGTTTTATTAAAATATACATAATACCTGATACATATAAGGGAATTCAAATGGAGAGAATAAAAAAGGAGAGAAAGAGAAGGAAGGAAGAGAGGGGGAAAGGTCAAGTACAGACAAATTCTGTACATAAGAACATCTGTCAAAGTTGTGGTGCCATTGTCAGAGGTGAGGAGCAGAAAAAAGGGAACACAAAATTGGCCACTGAGAAGATCTCCTAAATTCGGTTATGAGATGAAATCAAAACTATCAGTTTAAATGAAACTTCTGCACTCTGTGAACTGAACGCACCCCAGCAGTCTCCCATAGATAATCGAGAGCTGGCTGCCCTTAGACTTTAACACGCTCAAAGTAGTTGAGTCCCTAGCAACCAGATGCTACCGCTTAAAACAGTTTAGGCTCTTAGCCCTGAAGGATTCCTAAAATTGGATTACAGTCCTTGCAGATAATCTGAGAAATATAGCATGACGAGAAGGAAACCTTAAAAAAATTAACTCCTCCAGAACAGAGACATTCTGAAAGCTGAGCACAGCATGACTGAGGCAGAAAATCTCATCAGCAAGGGCTTAAGGGCAGAAAGGTACACAAAGGGTGAGACGAAAAAGGGAAAGAGATCCACACAAGAGGAGAGCACAGTGATAGCCAAAAGAGAAAGTGAGCACGATGCAATTCTCAGGCCTTTCAGAGGGCAGAAGCCTAGTTTGCTACCTCAAAGAGGCAAGCAGAGCGTAAAAATATCTATTGCTTTTCATCCACTCAAATCTAATCCACAAAAGTCACACATACACTTGAGAAGATGTGTAATTCTAATGATATCCCCTTTTAATTGGCCATTATTCATTATTGACTAGGTATTCCACACAAAAGATGGGAAAAGAGTTAATTAAGGTACTTATTACACTGTAGCCAAATAATTAGTAATTGGATCTTCCCCGTTATACACAGGTTTAGCTTCACAGTGATGGTGGCTATGACTTCATCATCCCTAAATTCCAAGCAGAGAACACTGTATGAGGCACACAGTAAGCCAGTTTTGAACAAATAGAGAAATGAGAATGCCATGTTTTCCTCACTCTAGGAGTCATTCCACCACATTATGAATCGTATTACTCCATTTCTCTTTCTTTCTTGGATTTCCATCCAAGAACTCTCAAGTGTATCTAATTATAGCCCCTCATTCATCCTGGTGAACCATTACTATTCACCTGGATACAAAAGATGGGGAGAACAGATGCTTCAAGAGATGCCATAATTCACTTTATTAAGTCCAAGAGAAGACAAAACAATCATGGGGACTAATTCAGAAAATGTCAGGTCTTGCTATCATTTTTCATGGCTTGACATCAAGGCCAAATGACCATTTACTGGGTCTTAATACCTCCCTATTCACAGAAAAATCAAGAGTAGCTGATACTATCATCCAGATGTTCTAGACAAGAACACTGATTGGCCAGTATTTGAAAACCTCTTCATATCCAGATAATTGATCCAAATTAGTAATAAGGCACAGACTGCTTTTCTTCCCTTAAAATGTTCCCAACTTCTCTTCCCACACACTATCACGCCTTCATTTTAAATGACCATTGTCTCTAGAAGTGTTCAGCAATTAGCTTACTGATACTGTTGCAGGTGCTGTAAGTGGTATGTGTTGAATAGTTACTTCCCTGTCCTGGAGAAGTCCTGGAAGAAACAGATATTCCAGCTTTCATTTGTGAATGGCAGCCTCCTCTGGGCTTGCATTACCACTAAGGGTAAAACTAGAAAAATGATGTATGTACCAAGAATCTAACATATAATATGGATATCTGGCTCTAAGGGAATCTTTCATTTATTTGAGAAAAGATACAGTGCATCCATTCATTTCGCTTTTCTAACAGAGTAAAATTAAATTAACCACAGAAGATAAAGATTGGAATTTTGAGTCATGGAAGAGTCCTCCCCATTCTTCTCTGCCATGCTATACCAGTTCTGATCTTCATTCTTTCCCTTAATCTTCCCCAGAAGAGAGGGATGAAAATCCTGATGTGATTTCAGAATTTTACAAAGGGAGGCAAAAGAGAATACCACTAACAGATACTTCTAGCTCTAGCTCTGGTTATTAAGAAGTCAAACCTGCATTAACGGGCAGCAGAGAACACCTTAATGACTGACTTTAGTTAGGGCTGACTGTGCTGTCATAGAAGCAGAAGTAATGGCTAGGAGTGAGGGAACACTTCTTGGAAAAGCCCATCTGGGAAGACAAAAATTTCTCTCTCTCTCCCCACTTCCCTCTCCTCTCCTCCTCTCCCTCCCCTCCTCTCCCCACCTCTCTTTCTCTCTCTTGTCTTTCTCTCTTCTCTCTTTCTCTTTTCTCTACACACACACACACACACACACTACACAGAATGAAGGCACATTCTATCCACTCAGCCAACAGAAAATAATTTTATGAAAGGTAATTTAATGTTTAGGACTATTCAGTGACAGGAAAAGCAACTTCTGTCAAAATTCACCTTATGTGGCTCTGAATCTTAATACAGTTTTATACAGCATATTGGGAAGGGTATATAGATAAGAGACAGTCTCTTTATGGCTCATGTTTTTCAGGTGGTACGGATAGGTTTCTAGGGACCTATGAAATAATTATTACTTTAGTAATAATTCTATAACTTTCTCCCAATTTTCCAGAAACTGTAATCAACTTCCCATTGGAGACAAGAAGGCATATCTTCACTTACAGAGCAGTGATGTCCATGTGCAAACACTTCCTTACACTCCATAAATAACTGTTCTATCTCTTCTCAAGCTAATTTTAATTGGCTTCTCAAAGACAGAGACCAATCTATTTCAATAGTTATAAATTCAGGGTCCTCCATGGGATGATCTCTTCGGTTCCTTCAACCTCTCAACTATTTAGCACATACAAAATGCTCAACAAATGTAACTTAGAGTTCACTGATTCAGTAGTTTTCTTGCAGATCATAATTTCCAGACCTTTAGATATCTCTGAGATTTCTCATATGTAAAGCATCCTTCAAGTTCTTTTGCCCCAACTTGGTTTGGCTTTGAGAACTAGACATATTTACTGAAGGGTGAGACGATTTCTGAATATAAAGCAAAGACTAACTTATGATTTTTCATAACCACTAATATTTGTATAGTAACTCAGTGTTGAGAGCTTACAATAAATTTTTAAATTATCTCATTTGATTTCCTAATAACTCTATACAGCCAGTGCCATCATTTTCATTCCCTAAATGAGGAAACTAAGGCTTGATAAACAAGTGACTTCCCAAAGTCAGACAATCAGCAATTGATACACACCTGGAGCCCCATGGCTCTAATTCTGCTCTTATTCCCTAAAGCCAGGTCATTAAAGCCTTATTTGTAAGTGTCAGGATTATGATCTTTAGTTAGGAAAAAAAAATTTTAATTATAGTTTAGTATTATCTCATTATAAAATTCTTTATTCACCTCCATTTCCCCTCCAAAGCATAATTAGAGAAAAGCCATACTTCTTATGTCAAACATCTGAACTCTTTCTGAAGGATTTAAATTGGAAATAAAAACCTAGACAGAACTAAAAGCTTCGGCTTTTCTCTAAAACTGACAATCTTTACCATTTTATTTCAGAGGTGAAAAGTGGCAGACGCTTTTCTGGCCTTAAAAAAATAAGAGGCTATACAAACGCTCCAGACCCTGAATTCCACATGTTCTGCCTATGTGGCTCAATACATATTAATGAATAATGACAGCAGCTACAAATACCTACAGGTGCAAGAAGCAGAAATTCCTGTTCAGTGCATATTGCAAATACTCTATCACTAAAGAGACACTTACATGGGATTCATGGAAAGTTTTCCAAGTCTTGGAGCTTTTTCACACAGCTCCATCCTATGACTCTGCACACTCCCTTCTCTTTCCTGTCACCCCTAGTCCTCTATTTCAGGATTTACCCAGAAGGATTTTCCTTCCTTTAGCCTCATATGTGTGAAAATAAAATGAACCATTTTGCAGGTTAACACAGAACACAGAAAAGTGCTTAAGATGCACCCACTGACCTGAGACAAAGACCAAAAAAATACCTCAAGCTATTTCTGCAGCAGGAGCAATTTGACCCTACAATTATAGTTGAGGGAGGAAAAGAGACTGTCCTTTCTATTGGCTACTACATTGATTTGAAAGATGAAAGGCAGTGTCAGTTTCCATAAAGGAATCAGAAGCTAATATTGAGGTAATTATGTCATGCAGTGATGTTCAGCTTTTTACTCAGTTTCTTGAACAAGCCACAGGCATGTCTCTATACCTATAGATAGATTTAGTGATGTTTAGGTACTTATTGGGTCTATCAGATTTGATAATGGAATCAATCTCTCTCTTTAGAAGCTCTGGGTTAATGGCAAAGTTTATTAAACTGCAGGCAGTCATTCAGAAAAGATCAATAGAGACATGATTACAGAGTAACCAGAGGATTAAACATGAGATTTATCACAAAATTAAACTGAATTAAATGTTCTCTGATAGCACTTGAAATGCTGTCAATACTTTTAACTCACAATCTATGCTTTCTGTGTTTACCTAATAGGCAATAGGGATGTCTGATTTGAGAAAATGACTGCCATATAAAAACATACACCACAGAGATTTGCTGAGAGAATTGAGAGTCCCTTCCGAAAATGTTCTCTCATTTTTAAGCAGCAGCATTTTAATTTATCTGTAAGCTGTATAGTTGACTCCATGTTTTGAGTTTCTAAGTGCATACCACATTCTGCCCATCCCTAACACAGGCCTATACATCCTCACAGGCATGTATCTCAAAAACTCTGTTTGCAAATTACATACTTTAAACAATTTCCTTCTCTTCTTTCACACAGAAGCATAAAGTGTGACATTGGCCCTTGGTCACATGAGGAAAGGGGGCTGGAAAATGTCATCTTGATGTAAGAAAATCAATTCTTCCTCATTCAGGGAGGATTTACTGATGCCACCACAAGCTCAGCAAATTACATGCATAAAAGTGAACTCACCATCACAGCTAACCAATGGCTAAACAAACTAGCAACAGCATATACACTCATAATCAGTAGAGGACTTGATATACATGATGGCTGTTAGAATTGATATCAATTGAGAGAGGAGAGCTCTGCAGGACCTGAAATGATAAAGGCCAGGCCTGCTGTGTGAGGTTGGGAGGGTGTGTACATGAGCCAAATGGGTTGGTAGAGAAATCAGTTCTGGGGCAAAAATTGAGCCTGTGGTTTAAACTACACCTTGGATGGTGGTATGTATAGGGACTTTTTATTTTTTCTCTGTCCTCCTGCTATCATAATGCTAGTACAGTTCATTCCACAAATGGCATCAGTTCTGCTCTGATGGCCAGCAGGCTCCAGTGATTTCAATAGTAATCCAATATGGCAGCTACTTTGTTAAGAGGGGGAAGAGCTGGGTTGAAAACAAGATGCTGAGGCTTGATACAACCCTGCAATTCTATCATCTCCTGGTCTGCATACTGATTTACACCATGGTAACTACTTTTCTCAGCAGTTATTGAACCTTACAACATCATTAAGAGCTATGGGTAGTCCCAAATATTTCTCAATTCCTCAAGGGAAAAGAATGCAATCCAGCCTGCTGAAGAAAGGGACTTTGCACCCCACCCTAAAAGCTGGGGCTGCTTTGAAGTACAGAAGGTTAAAGCTTCTTACTTCAGACTCTTTTATTCATAGAGATCCTATCAGTTTCTTAGATTATTTCTCACAACAGAAATTTCGCTCCAAGAAAACCACAGCACTTTACTGCTGTCCATAGTCTATTCATTTCCTATTTCCTCCTCTGTGTCTTGGATCAATCTAATCTGATACAAGTAGATGCTCTGGTGGCAGTTAGATGTGGATTTGAGGACTGGTGTTGCTTCTTTGTGACTTTGTGACTTTAAGCAAATCTCCCAGCATGTTTAAACCTCCATTTCTATCCCTAGGATATAGGAATAGAGTTAGAAGGTTTAATGAAATCTAAGGAAAGTGCCTGGGATGTTTCCTAGCATAAAGTAGGCAATAAATAAGTAAGTGAGGAATTCCTCTTCCTGACTAATTCATTCATGTTCTCACTCATTATGACAAGAAACAGTCATTATAAAAGGTTATATTTGGCACTGAGGATTAATGGTGGGATATATTCTCCATATATCCTCAAAACTGTGGTTACTGAATGTCTTTCAGTGTATCAAGTAATGTACTGTATGTTTTATTTATAACATCTATTTTAATGACCACAATGCCCTGTGAAAGCCTCCATTTTCTCATTTCTATAAAATGGGGGGCTAATTATGTCACCTAACTTACAAAGCAATTATTAGAACTAAATAAGCTAATATAATTTCTGGACTATATTAGGGTTAGTTATTTTATTACTCTGAACTAACTTGAACAAGGTCACATAGCCTGAATACAGCACCAGGACTCAATGCAAATCTGCACAGCTCTAGAGCTTATGCCATCATGATACCTGAGTGGAACTGAATGCAGAAGCCTGGGATGTGTCTGAGGGCTTTCCAAGACATACTGTGGTTTGGGACTCAATCTTTCGGCATTTCTCTATTCTTTTTTTTTTTTTTTAAATAAACACATCACTTGGTCTATCTAACCTGTGAAATAATGCAAAGACAGTATAATTTTCTCTTTGGAATAACAACACCATATAAATTGCCATCATTTTCTCCCAAATCTGCCTTCTGTAATTTACAAGAAGTACAAACGAGAGAAAGTTGCCTGAAAAAGAAAGCAAGAAAATACATTTCATATCCTCACATGCAATGAGAAGATGGACAACTTCAGAAGAGTTTGGCCTGGGAAGAGAGCAACGTTCTGTATTCATGATACATCCAACATTAAAGAGACCACCATGTAAACCATTCTTAGAGACAGGCAAAAAGAAGGCCTGAAAAAGCATTTGCCACTGATTCCATCGTAAATCTCTTTCAACTGCTTTACCCCTGCTGGTTTTCCAAATGAGACATCTGTCCATTTCCAAAAAGAAAATAAATGCATACAAAATAGTTACAATTCAACATGAAAAGATTATCTACCTTTATCAGCCTGCCAGAGACTAACCTTGAAAGAAATGGGTTTCTTGGACTCTATTAGGGAATCCCTCAATGTACCATCCAAAGCCTTCCTAACACAAGGCTTAATGGAAGAGGGGGAGATGGGAAAAAGGAGGGGGAAAAGCTCTCCTTCCCAGCTGAGCACTGACATATACAGTACCGTTTGGGAGGCAACTTTATGTGCTCTTAGTAGTAGATTAATGAATGTAATTACCTAGCATTGTGGCTGTGAATGCTGCAAAAACTATAATTTATAGAGTGCTGTAAAGTTCTAATGTGTTTTTATGTCCATAAGCTGCTTAACCATAATCTAATGCATTTGTACAAGAACGGCCTAAGTGGCTCTCAGCTGAACAGTGAACACAAGTGTCTGAACCTCAGCAATTCTACTCGTATGTCTTTATAACCCAACCCTGTGTGGTAAGCATCTGAGGGAAACAGCTGCTGAATTATACAAATAATTCTAGAGACAGTGACAAGGCTCTCTGCCTCTCTCACCATGAGAAGAATGTCTGGCTAACAAAGAACTGCAGGCCTTAATTAAATGCTGGAGTGGTTCTCTACACACATTTGGTGGTTACTTTTCCTTTTACCATCACTCTCTTCAGCCTCTCCTCCACTCCGTCTACCCTTACCCCTGCCCCTTAGAGGGGGCTGGGGAGGGAGGAAGGAAGGGTGACGAGGAGAGTACAGGGAGGGGAAATTACTTTTCTATCCGAAAATATCCTACAGGACTTCTAGCTCTGAAAAAAAGTTCATCATTTCCAATATTTCCTCTTTCCTTGCTATTATATTTTCAAGAAAGGGAGGTAGAGCTCAGCAATTCTTTGACATCTAAAGCAAACTATCCTTTGAGCCTGACTGCCTTAGTCAGGGGTTTGAAGCATCTCATAAAGCATCTCATATGATTTTATGGATAGATGATTATGATAATGATGATGATGATGATGATGATGATGAGGGTGGTAGCGATAGTAGTAGTGGTCACGGTGATGGTCACCAGGGTGGTGATGGCTGATGCTTAATGAGTTTACTACATGCCAGTGTTGTACAGCTACCATAATCCAGTGAGCAGATACTATTGACAATCCATTTTCAAATGAAGAGACTGAGTGGCAAGGCAGGTGTTTCAGTTCAGCTTTTCACTCCAGAGTCTGTACTAACCTCATCAAGCGAGTTACTTAAGGATTTCATTGTCTGTAACATAGGGAAAATAATAGCATTTACCTTAGAGGAGTATTGTCAGAGTTAAATAAGTTAATACATGTAAAGTGCTTAGAATAGCGTTAGGACCTTAGCAAATGCTTAGTCCACACTGGCCATCATTACAATTACTACTTCTAGAAACAGGTAGAATATGAATATTCTGGCAAGAGGGGAAGACACTGGAAGGGACACTAAAACCTGCCCACATTTTCTAGAGACAAACATTCAAAGTATCAAACAACTGGGAGTTCCAGAAACACAACAGTAGCAAATAACAGATAAAGTAGCAGCATCAAAGCACAACAGGACAAGGCCTACTCTGTTTCCCAAAGCACAACACTGAGTGAATGGCACTCCCAGAGGGGATATTCCAAAGGGCCCTCAAGTGTAACAACAAAAAAGAACTGCACAGCAAGAGGAATCCCCACTTTCTCTTCCTGTTTTCAGTAGCAGCACAATATGATAACTGTGACTAAATATTTTAGTACACGTTAAAAAAAATAATAGCTTCGGGAAAACATAAGGCTAGAAAATCTTCAGAGCTCTTGGTTGAATACAGGAGCACGATGGCATTACACCAGTGGCTGCGCTGGGATGAACAGCCAGCTCTAAGACGCACACTCAGGGTAAATTAGTATCATGGCTAATAAATAATTGATGCTCTTCCTAGTTAAAAATGTACTGCTCTCCAGCATTCATATGATGAGATGTGATTTGGATTCAATTAAAGTTCTATCCTGACCAAGGGAAGAAATTCTGTCTCTCAGACAGAGCCATGTGGCTGCTTCTTTACTTTGTATGCCAGATTGATCTCTGGAAGCTTCAAGATCCATCACTCTCATAGGAGCTGTGTAGGCAGCAGCTATACATCTATCTTCTCCAGCAGGAGAGTGAAAGGGCAAAAGTCTGAAAGTAAATAACAGAACAGGGAAAGTATTTCCCACCTCCTGAAAAATTAGCTTTGACCTGGATGTGAGCACTGGTTCCTGTTATTTAGTCTAAAAGAAGAGGAGGTGGGAGAAAATAAACCATTTCCTGAAAAACACTGTTGTAGTCCTAAAAAAAAAAAGTGAAGTGGAACTGAGCATAATAAAGCTTTGGGTATGTGGCAAGTTCTTCCCGTCTGCCTCCCCCATCTACAAATTATAGCGGTCTACAAGACTTACTTCCTCCTTAGTAAAAGAAAGTTGCTAGCCACCTGGAAGTTCCTAAACATTCACTAGTTCCTCACTCTACCTGACACCACCCTGCTGTCTGCCTTTCTCTCCCTGCAATTTCTCTGTGCGAATAGGACCCTAACCTGTCTCCTCACATTCTCTCCATCCATACACCATCCCGCCCTGCCCTCCACATCCCCTAACCCAGTCCATACTTAGGCAAGTCCACTTCTATCTCATAATTCTCTGTCAGAAATCCATGGCTTCCTACTGCTTGCACCAAACTGATGGGATAAACTCTATCTTCCCCAATGGCCTGCTACTACTCACTGGTCATGCCTCACACATAACTCCCTCTCCTTCCATGTGTCTTAAGAATGATTTCTCCCTTCCAAGCACCTTTAGCACTTTCTACCTATACTGTGTCTGCAAGACATTCCACTGGAATGACACGAAACTACATTAAAATGTTTACTTGTATGTACTTTTCATCTCAAAGTTTCTAATTTTGTATATGTTTTATGTAGTATATACATAAAACTAAAATGAATTTATATATATATAAAACAGGTGTTTATTCTAAGTGCTTTTGCCAATAGGCATAAACAATCAAAAAGTATGGAGACTTCAGTTTAGGCTTTGCAGAGGGAAGCAAGCATCTTGGTAGCAGCAACCTTTTCCTATACTTCTTTGAATGCTCAAAGCTCTTAACACTCAAAATGTCACTAAGTGATTTATTGACATAGTAACTAGACATTACAAATCACAGCCTACACATCCAGGGAGGTTTAGAAAAGGATCCTCTTTGAAACCAAATCCTAGCATTGGGCAAATAAATAAACCATTAAGCTGCAAGAAATAACCACACTTAGAACAAAGGTCAGGGGATCATCTTTTGGTATTAACAATGCAATGACAACTTCAGAGGGTTATGAGACTTCTAGGTAACAAGTCCCAAGCTAATTAGCGGGCAGCCATCAAACATACCAAGGATTATGTGACTGGCCCATAGATTTCTTTTAACAAAACATCAGGGATTTGCCTATTTGAATAGGATATTGTATTGAAACATAAAATCAAGGGAAGAGGTGATAATACTTGCTCACCAACACATGTTTTTCTCAGGAGATAAAGTAATCCAACTTCCTACCATCATGTAACACCCAAAGTCAGATAGGTCTGTGTAACCTGGCATTTCATTAGGGAAGCTAAAAGTTTAATATCCTCATGGATATTGGGTAGATGCTTACTGGAAAAAGGCCTAAATCCTTATTTCAATCCCTGTAGTAAAAGTTTCATGCAATTCCAATCTAACCAGGTGGCCTGTGCAATTACATCACTGCTAGAATATAAGCCTAGAATATGAGCCCACTGTGGGAGAAGATTGTCATTCTACCAAATCTCCTACAACATCATGTCTGGTCCATGGTAGTCACTCAATAGAAATCTGTTGTATAAACACTGAACAAAAATATTTTTAAAACTTAAAATACAATATTTGATAAATAAGTCTAATATTCAATATTCAATAAAACAAGCCCAAAGTCTCCAAATATTTTCTACACTTAACCCATAGGGCATCTATCAAGCTATCTGTGTCACACAGAGATCTGTAAACCATTTTCAACCCACAAGCTCTACACGAAAACAAAACCAAAACTGGGCATAATAAACTTTGAACTTTTTTAGCCCCGTGGATCTCATGATAACCTGATAAGGGCGATCATAGTTGATTCAGCAATAATAATAATCATAATAATGCCATAAACCTTAGCACTGAGTTTGCCATCTGGCTGCAACAGAAGAAACAAATAATTTCTATTCTAAACCACAGAACAAAATATGATTGACATGACTATCCTCAATGAAGTACCAAACCAGTACCATTCACACAAATAGAGAGAAGCTAATTCCTTATACACAAAGATTTCTTAGTCTGAGCATCAAGATTCTCTCCAGTGGTATGAGAAAGGCTGACCTAGACTTTCAAAAGCATATATTTACTTGATATACTGCCAATGTCCAGTCAAGGAGAGCAAAACATTCATCCAGGAAGAATTGGGGGGAGGGGAAGGGTAAGAGGAGAAAATAGGAGGAATAAAAATGCAAAGCATTGATCACAATGAATTTAGGTAGGAGTCTAGTGAAAGATAAAATGAAAAGGGTTGGGGCAGATTATAGTCAACAGAGAGCCACTGGAGGTTTTTAAAGGGGTATCACATGTTGAGAGTGGACATGCAGTATGTCCATCATACATACTTACCATCAAGTAGAATCAGGCCTGGGGTTGACTCCAATCAATTCCACTTTCTTAATCTGCCATTTGTCCACCTCTCTCTGACTCCACTGTCACTATCTTAAATCAGACCTTCTCATCTGGACTTCTATTATCAACATCCTAATTGGTGTCCATATCTCCAGGCTTTCACCCTGTTGCAGGACTGGTGACATCCCTAAAGTACAAGTCTAAGCATGTTACTTTCTTGTTTGAAACCTTCAATAGCTATTCATTGATCAAGTCCAATCTACCTTCTTGGCCAGGATACACAATGCCTTCTATGATCTAGACCCCGCTTATGACTCTAACCTCATTTCTTGTCACCATCTCCTACACCTCCTTCCCAATACACATTTACATCCCCTGCACATTAAAGTACCGTAAGTTCTCCAATTGTGCCAATTGTCTCTTAACTCAAGTCTCTTTAAAACTATAATTACCTCTGCTACTAATATTATTCCTCTATAGCCCACTCAACCTCCTCAGCTTGGCTATCTCCTACTTAGCTTTAAGGTCTCCACTATCCTTAACAAAACACTCATTCCTTTTGGATTATAATTCCCATTTACTTTTCCATCCCTTTACCAATCTATAGACCCCTATGGGGGCAGGGTTGGAGCCTTGTTTGCTATCATATTCCCAACATCTAGGAGAGGGACTGATAGGTATTAGTGTCAATAAATATTAGATGAATGAACAAATCAAATTTCTCCTCAAAGAAGTATCTCTGCGGATGACGCTTTTACATAAAGTATGTGGTTCCAGCCCTTCTCTCACACACTCTCCCTGGAAGGCAGAATGCAAGAAGCTATTCATGATAGAGTATTCTAATCAGATCCAAATCATTCCCTTAAGATAGGCATCATTTCTATCCCCTGCAGTATTCCTAACAAATCAGTCTATGTTTTAAGCTTAAGAAATATATGCCAATTTAGCGTCCAATGTCAGCAAAGAATCAGTAAGGGTGGTAATAATAATGGCAGCTCACATTTACTACATACTTACCAGTGGCCAGGTGTTGTGCTCATTTATGTAGACCTCACTCCACCCTATACATTAGGAACTCTGCTCCTCCCACCATATAGATAAGGAAGTTGAGGTTTAGAGATGTCAAGGCGGTCGTTCTCAATTCTGGCTACTAAATGGATCTTCCAGGAAGCTTGAAAAAATAATAATGCCTGAACTCCACCCAAAAGCAACTAAATACCTATCTCTGGGCATTTTTTTTTTTTAATTCCTTAAGTGTATCATCAGGGTTGACAACCACTGGGTAAGGTGATGTACCTAAAATTCCCGTTTCTATGCTGCAAACAATCTGAAGTCAGTCTGATTCCAGAGCCAAGCCAGACAAATCTGTTAAAGTACTATACTCTCTTAAACTACTTCTCTAAACTTCTAAGTCCTGGAACACTTATTCTCTGCCTTCAATGTCTGAACAGATGACAGTTTCTTGATTAGTAAAAGGAGGGTGTCTTTACAATATAGATTATGTCAAGTACCACCCTGACTGTGTAAGTCAACTTCATGATTCTCATCTGAGACAGCGAAGAGGGCTCTGCTAATTTAATAGTAATTCTAACTATAACTTCTACTCACTAGGCACTGTGGGATTGCAAAGGACCACAGAATGTTAATATGCCATCATTTAATAAAAAAAAAAAAGAGAACCTAGTTTCTCAGGAGGCACTAGAAGACCAGAATTTTCAGTGGAAATGATAGGTCAGAAGAAAAAAATAAATAAGTTTTTAACTGGAGTGGGAGGGGCTAAAATTTTTAAAGCTTATCCTAAAATGATGTTTTAGGTACTCCAATATTCCAAATGCATTAGAAACCAAACACAGAAGTATTTGATTTTAATTTCAGTGCTTGGAAAAGAATTCAGGATCACATCACGTAATATTTGACACGGATATATTAAGGAACCCCAACATGACAAAAAATGAAGGAAACATTTAAACAATTTATAGACAAAGGAGCAAAAGTTGAAATATATTTTTGTTCTAATCTTTCCTACTTCTGAAGCCTAAGCTTCAAACAAAGAAAGAAAAAATTATCCATGCTTTCCTCAACGTAAAAACAGAAGAGGATATTAGGATTGGCATATATGTCTCTGACATGCTTTCTTACCTATTAATAAGTTCAGAGCCAGCTTCCTGGGGTGTAATCCATGCAATCACCCAGGGCCCTGTACTCAGAAGGGCTCAGCAGTTGCTTTAATGCTCTATAATTTTATCTTTGAGCTTGTGTTTTCTAAGTGAAGTCTGATGAGAGGGTGGAGCATGTGTGTGAGTAAATTTACAAAACAGGCGCATCCGCCACTCTTTGCTGCCCCATTTGCCCACAGTATTCACGATGCCCAATGAACACAAAATTCCATTAATGTGAGAGTTCAGTAAGACTCAGAGGACAAGGTAAGCATATTACACCTATGATTGAATAAGAGGACACAATGACAGTCTTGAAGACCAGAATTTGGCTTAGAACATAGAAAGGAAGCAATGGTGTTCTAAGAACACTGACCTTACACACTTGGAGAAAAATACATACAAATGGGAAATTTTCAAAATAAAAGAATTTCAAGTCAGAATTAAAATATATCCAAAAATGAGACAGCAATCAAAAGTGCTTAGAGGTAGGTGACTAGCAAAGATATCAGGGTAGAAAGGGTTCACGAGTAAGACTCAACAGACTTTTTGACATCACATTATCTAGTACAACTCCCTTGCCGCATTCCCCCCTCCAAAAAAAAGAACACATTATAGATGCTTACTAAAAGCTGGTGGAATTGTCTCTTGTCATCCCTCCATAATTTACCCTATAATTGTACAGAATATCATTTTCCAGAATCTTTTGCTTGTATAATTCAGGGGTCAAGCCGCATTTTCTAACAACACCTTCCCAAGTATTAACAGCACACTGCTTCAAACTCACATGTCAATAGTGGCTGATCTGTTTCATTCAGAAGTGGTAGTACAGGGGCAATGATTATTACAAGAAGAACTGAGGTGTATTATAGGCATGCTCTGAACTAAAGGCAAATACCTCTTCCAGCACGATGCACAGGTATAAGGACAACTCTTCATTTTCCAAGTTAGCAGAGGGGAACACTGGTACAATTACTCCTAAACTGCCTCATCCTCATATCGCTCACATTTAAAAGTCAATACAGGTAGTGAAAAGAGCATTGGCTCAGAAGGCCCAAGATCAAGATTTAAGTTCTGCTTTATCTTATACAAGCCATTTCACTTACCAAAAATTCAAATTTCTCATTTATAAAATAGGAAGACAAACCATTGCTGTTCCCTCATAGGTTATCGTGAGAATCAAATCAGAATGTGCAAAAAAGCAAAGCATGGAACAAATGCTACAGTATCATTATTAGATTTTGAAGTAGTCATAACCATATTTAGCTTCATAATTAGCCTGTATTCCTGCACATAAGCTAGGTGGCAGAGGGAAGGAAACGAGCCATGGATAAAAGCATCAGTCAATCAAGAATTGACTGTCTTCACCATCTCTATGTTTGTGTTAAGAATCTTCATGAAGGAAGAAACTGTGCTAAATATGAGAACTGGACATAATTTGAAGGAAAAATAATTCTACTCAAGAATTTTAACATTCATCTTTGAAACATGCTTTATGATCTATCATGTGCAACAAGTAGATACTTGTGATATATTTACTGTTTGAGCCAGATATTGTCATCCCAAAATAAGCAGCATCTTCTCAGAGAACAAAAAGACAAAGCTGAATCTTAGAATAAATGAACAATTCCGATAGCCAGCAGCAGCTTATACTTAAATAGCATATAATACAGTATCTACCAAACTTAGGAAACATAAACTATTTCACAATTTGTGCATAGCAAAGGAACTTTAGGGGTATTTAACATACGGTAAACTTAGATTTACTTCTTCATAACATTTTCTTAAAGGTGAAATTTTATTTCAAATATGTGCCTATGTAGGGTTGCTAGATAAAATATAGGATGCCCAACTAAATTTGAATTTCAGATATAAATTTCTAGTTTAAATATTCCAAAATATTACATGGGACATACTTATACTAAAAAAAATAATAATAATTTTTTGTTTATATCAATTCAAGTTTAACTGATATGCTATATTTTCATTTGCTAATCCTACCAATGCTACCAATTTCTAATCGTTCCTGTTACTTTAATTAGGGGAAAAAAAAAAAAAGATGTTGGGTAGAGGGAGAAGGTGAAGCACAGAAAAATGTATACCGTTAAGTCAGCTAAGAATAACAAAAGAAATTTTTCTGCCATGCAGTCTTAAGTGAGGTGAACAAAGATAAAATGTTTATCTGGTTTTAGAACCACAGTTCTAAAGGCAAGAGCAAGAGGCCAAGGAGGAAATGCTGTACCAGAATTCAGAACCAGAATATTACTGCCCTGGAGAAACCGAAAAGGGGAAAATATCTACAATCACATACACGAAGTAACAAATAGATATAATGCAAGAATGCAGGCAGTTCTTTTTAAAATAAAACAACTCTCTCCTCTTAGTCACCGAGTTTGCTCATATTAAATGGGAGTCAATATAATCTACTTATAAAAGCATTACATGGAAACTGCTCAAGCTCAGTTTAAGTAGGTGAGCAAGGAAGGCCATTTAAAGATCTACCCTACTGATTAACTCAGGCAGGCAGCCCAGGGACAATGGCCCCAGATTACAACCTTCCACCAAATCCTTAGGCCTGCCTGCCTCCTAGACTCCAGCTCAACAATAAGCTCAAGGAATCAGGATCCTTTAATAGCACAGAAATGTGTCCTGACCCTCAGACCACCTAAACTGGCCCATAACAAAGCAGATGAAAAGATGTCGTTGGTCAACACAGCTCCCATTGCTCCTTACACCTCTTTTAAAGACAGACCAGACCAGGCTCCAAACTCACTTCAGAACACAGTGAAGGCTAAACCTGGCAGAAAATCCCTGTCTCCTGGACTTCTTTATCTAGCTCATGTCTGCTGAAGAAACACTGAATGACCCCATGAGTCCCTTTAACAGGCTGACAGAAGCCCTGTCACATGAAGCATCAAGTGCCTGGAAAAAAAGGCTAAGAGTCCTGAACCCCAGCCTATTAAGCCAGGATCTAAGTGCTCATTAGACATATGTGACTAGATGCAAGCACTGTTGAGCAAATCACAACCCTGGGCTACACTAGAAAACCTCTGGGCAGAAAAACTAACTCAGTTCTCAATCACAATTGAAGCCAACCCAAACCCTGTGCTCCTCTGTTTCTAACCAGCCTTATCTGGCCATAAGTGAAGGACATATATCATGACAGGAAGACTAAAAAAGGCCTAAAAAGTATATCCCATAAACTCAACCTCACCTAGGTTTCTCAAACTAAAGATGTTCTAGCACTTGTTATGTGAAAGGGCTTGCTCTACAATTTATTCTCCCAACAAGTACGTCCAACATTTTGAATTAAAAGTTAACAGACCAAGCTCTGCCAAAAATACAAAAAGATTAAGATGGTCCATGCTATCTCTGCAATTAAAATCCAGCAGGGAGATAAAGTCTTTAAATAAATACCTGCAGGATGTGGCAGGTGGCCAAATAGAAGTGTAGTGGCCATTTGCTTCTGCAGAAGGGAGAGTACACTCCAGTGGGCAATCATGGAAGGTTTCTTGGAAGAGGCATTTGAGCTGCGCTTTAGAAAGGGTGGGATTTGGAAAGGCAGACATGGGAGAATTAGGAGAACAAAACAAGCACTTATACGGAAAAATTAGTAAAAGATAGGGCTGGACTGCTGCGACAGGGAAGGGGCTGCCTAATCACCAGGCCTAGGAAGTTTGGATTTCACCTGTCAGGCAACAGGGAGCCATGGAAGGCTTTTGAACAGTATGCTGAAAAAAGGAGACAAATGGAGGACTACAGGAAGGTTTTGGGGAAAGAGATAACATAATTACAAGGCCAATTAAGAGGCTACTGAAACTGTGCAGATGATGTGTAATGAGGATCTGAACAAAGCAAGTAGCGAAAAAAAGTGGGGAGGAGGAAAGGACTTACAAGTGACAAGGAGCAGGAAGAACTCATAGGAGGCAAAGAAGGAGAGAAGGCTACAAACACCAATAATTTTTTTAGCCAAAAAGGCTCAAAGAATGTAGGAGCCATTATTGAATTGAAAGAATGAAAAAGAGTTGAAGATAGGGTACATTTTACTCTAAACATATCGAGCTTCTAATGAAATATCCAGAGAGAGAGCAAGACACGAAGTAGCTGGGAAGGAAAATTTTTACTGGAAATAAAAATTGAGCAGTAATGGCATTTTGATCATGGATAATGTGCACTGATGAGGTCTGCAAATGAGAAGTGTCATCAAAATAGAACTCAGGGCAGTATGCACAGTTAGGGGTTAGGAAAGGAAATGAGACTGGAAGAGAAATGGCCTTGGCATGAGATATGGATAAAGAAAAAGAAAAATGTGATGTCATAGAAGCCACAGCAAAGAAAACATTTCAAGGAGAGAACCATTAACCCCTGTCACACACTTCAGAGACTTTTTGTAACAGGGGAAGAGGATTGAGAAAGGGTCCTTGAACTAGAAGATTAGAAGGCCTCAAGTGAGATTTCATCCATATTGACATCAATGACCAGGGTGGATGCCACCTGATATTAAGAGCCCTCTGCACTCGAAACTCGTTTAAGAAATTCTGCACAGTATAGAGAATACAACATCAAAAACCTAACATCAAGTCCAGACACACTGAACAACGGTCTGGACACCAGCTGGAAACATGAAAAGAGCATGGGCGCAAAGAGCATGTGTAGCCCGAAGGCCCAAAGACCATACTAACCAATGGTGTCTCACAGAAACCCTTTTCCACCTCCCCAAAATCTCACTATCAACTTGCTATTTTCTCCTCCATAGAAGTCACAGACATCAAGCAAAGCTGTGCAGAAAATATCACAATCTAAATATATAATTCTCTTTAAAAAGAAAAAAAAAGCCTACCATCTTATAATATTCCACACATGAGACATAAATCTTTCTGTTCATTCATGTCTGACTGTAAGTGAAAAAATAGTTGAAGGCAGAAATATGAACTTCCTATCCACCCTGCGGGATATTTGTAATATAGAGAGTAAAACTTACATAATGTGTATACAGAAGAGCAGATGGGTCTTCCAATAAATGAAATATGATCTTACACATTTTCTCCCTCTCCCACTATACTTTTAATTCACTAGTCGCGTTGTCTATTTCCAGGAATATTCTCCTTCTATACTCAACTCCCATCTATTTGGATAGAGCATTATCATCCTCACAAATCATGGCTTCAGTGCCAACCCGAAAGCATTATGCAATTTACTGCATGGTACCTGGCATTAATGCTCCTGTTATCTGATTTTAGCAGTCATTATTTCAAATATCTTAGATAAAATATGTTTTCCCTCTCAGTATAGAAAATGAAAAATAGTTTGCAAATAAATGCAAGAGTCTCCACTTAGTATGCCAAGGAGTAAACAATGCTCCCGCTGCTGGGGCCCCTTTTATTATTTGAATACTGAAGAAACTATTCTGCAAACAGCACGGATGCAAGATGACATCTGTGTGTTCATTAATGCATCATTTCCTCTGCACAGAAGCCCTACAACTGAAATTTAATTCTAATCTTTAATTGAGCAAAATTGCTTTCAGATGACAAATTAAGGAGAAGGAACCACACCCCAGCAAAAGGCTACATGCAGCAAAGGAGAGCTGCATTTTCTCTTCTCTAGCATGGAGGAAAACAGCAACAACAACAAAAAAACTGACTGTGAACTGATTTGCTCTCACTTGGCAGCACTATGGAAATAATAATAATAATAATAATAAATTGCTTTATTATAGTTATTTCCTAAATAAAGTGAATGTGGGAATATTCAAATATAAAACCCCACAGTAATCTATCCAATATTGGAACAAAGTAGGTGTTATTGGAGACATGGCACTCACTTGACATGCTCTAAAGCCTAGCTTTGAAGGCAAAAAGACATATGTGGGTTTAAAACCTGTAATGCCTAGTAGGGGGAGAAATCTGTTTTCTTTGGGACTAAGACTCCTGTCCCCCACTCCTCCGCCACCCCACCCCCCGGCCCACCAACACCACACTACTTCCTAGTATTAGGACCAAAGCCCAAGTCAGCAGTCAGTCAGAGACACAGGACAACAGACTGCAAGGCTGAGTGACCCATAGGTTCCTGAGCACCAAACACAGAAGGCAGAGGCCTCTGGGTCACCCTCTCCCCAGGAGGCTGCTGGACTTAATGGTAATATGGTGCTCTTTGTTTCTCTGTGGCTTTATTTCAGTGCACCCGCAATGCACGCAGGCTTGGTGTGGAGGGGCATTCACAGAGCCTTCCAGCTCTGGGGCAAGGCTGTAACACCACCCAATCCAGCTGTGGCTACCACAGTAGACTCTATAATTATAGGCAGGATCTCGATCTAGACTTCTTTTTTAAGTCATGCACATAGAAACACATAGATTCTGAATAATTACTGAGGACATAATTTCCAATAAGTGGCTCTTAAACTTTTAGAGAATCATAAAACTCTTTGAGAATACAAGAATCTGATAGACCTCAGAAAACTGCATACAGTTACTGAACTTTTCAGACCCCCGAAAGCCAACCTCTGACTTATATGGCATATGAATACATATTTACATACATACATACATACATACATTCATATACATATATATACAGAAGCACCCCACCACCACACCTCCAGAACTCTAATTAATATCTTTGGAAGACTCAGGTGACTATGTGTGGTAGGTCTGGATGGTCCCTGAACAGACTGTCTCAAAAGTCCCTCGCTAATCAGACAACTTCCTGGCTCAGAAGGCATTTTTCCAACATCTTTTAAAAAGCTCAGCTTGGCAATACTAGAAGAAAAAAGGACCATCCATTTAATAACAGGCTCCAGACTTTGCCCCTTAGGTAATCTTAGAAAAAATCCTGCTGCCTTTTCACATCTTTATGAAAAGAGTGCTCATAACCTAAGTGCCTATCAGGAGTAAGGCAGTGCAAGGTGACTGGTCACATGCGGCTAGAGCTCATCTCCAGTGGCCTGGATCTACCAGCCCTTCTCCCCATTGATCTTTAAGCTCTCTACTAGAAAGAAAAATAAGTCACATAATTGATCTCTAATCTACTTTGAAGAGACAGTATCATTCTAATGCAGGGGTCTCCAACCCCTGGGCCACGGACAGGTACAGGTCTGTGGCCTATAAGGAACCGGGCCACACGGCAGGAGGTGAGTGGCAAGGGACTGAAGCTTTGCCTGTATTTGCAGCCACTCCCCTAGCACTAGTATCACTGCCTCGGCTTCATCTCAGATCCATCAGGCATCAGATTCTCATAGTAGCACTGGTCCCTGGTGCCAAAAAGGTTGGGAATCTCTGTTCTAAAGAACTGGACCAAAATCTTACACAAAACTGTGTAAGAGGAAACCTCTGACCCTGAAATTAAGCAAAAGTGATTACTGGACCTCCTTTCCAGGAAAGCTGGAGCCGCTGGGGAGTATCTCATTAGATAGGGAAAAGTACCTCTGTCTTTGACTAAACTATTTACAACTCGGTAAACGGTTTATAGATATTCAAAAAAATTTCTATCCTCAGGAAGAATGATCCTATCCCTTCCCCTGAAAAAGTCAGTTTTATGCTCATTTGACATTCTTTTCAACATTCCTTTACTCCATAGAAATTTGTGACTCTTTGATTTTTCCTTTGAATCTGAAGTAACATATGCCTGGTTCCCTCATTTAATAAGTTAAATACACCCTTTGACATATGTGCATTTAATATCTGTATGAAAGTTATAATTTTAACTTTTTTGAATATTATTCTTTTAACTATTAAGAGTGCTACAACTTGGACCCAAGAAAGAATAAAAGCATTTCCCTAGGATTCTGAATTCTAAAAATACTTTTTTCCCCCAACAGTAAACATGAGGGGATAAGATGACTTGAAGATGAAAAGTAAGGAAACTAGAGTGTCCTTCCAAAGGACGCCATCTTTAATGTTCACAACAAGAGCCCCAAAATGATTTTTCCCAAAGG
Organism: Pteropus medius; assembly: GCF_902729225.1. NCBI lineage: Eukaryota > Metazoa > Chordata > Mammalia > Chiroptera > Pteropodidae > Pteropus > Pteropus medius. Next base: position 24,140,920 of record NW_024352787.1, read on the forward strand.
TCTTTTTAGGAAGAGTGTCCAATACTAAATTCAGAGACAAAGTAAAAAACTTGGTCATAAGGCAAACATTTCAAGGAAGCTGACTCATGTTCCACTAAATGGCACACAGCAAACCAATTCTATCACCAGAAGTCTGAGTAAATTATCCAGCCACCTTCCAAGACTGGAAAAGGCCAGGAGAGCAGCCATGATGGTCTCTTCACCCACATCTTCCTCAGGATGTGAGTAAGCCATATTTTAGGACTGGCAACTCTAGGAGACTCCAAGGAAAGCTTCAGAGGTGTTAAGAAATAATCATTTATCTGAATTAACATTCCACTCCAGATGAGGTAATTAATTAGGCAAAAGAAAACAATCCTTAGTACTCTGCTCTGATAATTAACAAATGCTAAATCTGCCATTGGTAATTTACTACACTGGGAACAGAAAATTTCAATTGTTCAACCTCAACCTGCAAGCCTTTTATCTCCTGGCAAGCTTTTTTCAATAATCCTTTATCAGCTGACATTAAGGAAAGTACAAAAGCAATGGGGCACTGTTCAAGATGCTTACTTAACCTTTATAACTGCAAGATGGTACAGTGTATGCATTTTTCAAAGTGACAGGCTGCTTTATAGGGAACATCCGCAGATAAGAGAAAAGAGCACCACGTCCATCCAAAAAAGAGATCAGCATCCTCCCTATTTTCTCAACCACCATGCAGGGAAACTCCTATAATTCTACGTTAATCCCTGCACTAGGACATGGCCAAAATCCATTTATAGGTCCTTAATGCATTGCTTTCAGAATATGGTAAAATCCAGAAAGGGGTGAGGGGGTAGGGGGAAGCAGCAGTATTACTTCCCACCCCCTCCTACAAATCAAAGGAAATGACAGACTGAATCCTGCTTTTTCAGTAACTTGAAGCCCTGCAAAAAATCTGCTTGACAGCTTCAGCCTGAGAACCAGTTTTTTTGTATTTGTTTTTTTTTTTTTTTAACTGCATTGCCTGTGAGGTGGCTCTGTTTGGGGTGTTGTTTTAGTTATATTTTCAGTGAGTCAATCACTATGGTTTGGAGTGCTATGCCCATTACAATGAAATATGGGCCTCTGATTTAATAAAATCATGAAATTAAAAAAAAAAAAACTTCTGAAGTTCTTTCAGAGGAAAAGTGGCATCCGAATAATTAATATCATGGCATATGCCATGTAGCTTAAATATGCTTTTGTATAAAAGCAGCTGACATTGCAAAAGAACCCTCTGAAAAGGGACATCCTGTGGGAGTTGGCACCTAGCTCCTGGTGAGGCAATGGCACAGAGTGCTCACTTTAAAGAAACCCAACATTCTGTTGAGTTTATGTGGGAAAAACTTAAGCAACATATACCCTTGTGTATGCTATAGCTCTTTAAAATTGAATCTAAAGCAGGAAACAGTGAGAGGGGGCAGTGTGGGGAGGAACCGGGCCAGTGACAGATGGACCAGCTCTCCAAGTAGTGGTGCCTTGGTTCTATGGTAAATTGTGATTACAGTGAGTGTGTTGTGGGGGAGGGATGGGTGGAAAGGGCTATGAGAACTCCTGGGGTGACCTGGGTGGTAGTGACCTGAAGGTATATATATAAAATTTTATCAAGCTATCCCTTAAGATTAGTACATTTTATTACGTTACCTCTCTTTAAAAAAATGGTTCAGAAATAATTTTTTAATCCCTAATTTAAATTAGGATGCTCTTGCCTTACCATTTAGATATCATCATGATGTAGTATGAAAACCGTCACACTGAGACTCAGAGTGAGCATCAGGCTCTGGACCTCACTAGCCATCTGTCTGTGGGTAAGTGCCTTTTCCTATTTGTAATCAGGCCATCACACTGAAAAAGATAGATAACCTGAAACATAGGGACCAGGGTCCCCCAAAAGGCATCAGAATCAGCTCTCAGAACTGTCTATCAGGCAGGAATAATGTCCTGCAAAATTTCTGAATTCGAACATCTCTGCAGTCTCCCAGAGCCCTGTGTTGTTTCCTGTTGCCTACCCCTGCCCAATTCATTCACTTATGCTTCCTGTCTAATCTCAAGAAATATGTAAATTTGGGAGCCCTGCCTTAGACCGTCAAAGTACATTCCCACCTCAAGACTCCATGATTTAAAGTTCAGATACTCTACTGGGATTTTTTTTTCACTCTGGCCCTGAAAGGCTTAACAGAGTAGAAGAAATTAACAGAGGAACATTAGAGCAGGTTTTGATGTGACATTATCCAGTAACAAACAACTATTGTGTGCAACCCAGTTTGCTGGCTCTTGAAGTCAACTAGCTGGTGACAAACTCTTTAGCTGGTTAACCAGGCATGGTTACATGTTCTTGTTCTCCTAAATCTACCAAGCAGGCATGTACACAAGATTAAGATTTAATGCCAATTTCTGGATGAAGATGAGGATGGAGGTGACTAGAATCAACAGCCACAAATAGATGAATATGAGTCTAAGTACAAGGACCTCTTCCAGTCAATAAGATACAAGTTTGTCATCTTGTCTGACATTTCATCAAATTCTCATATCAGTTCTTCAAGATGCATTGAAAGAGAATTATCGTGCAAAACAGGATACATGGAAGCTGACGATTTCTTGTTTTAACTTAAAAATGAACTTTAATATGACTATGACATAAAGCTCTTACTTCTACTGTCTTTTCACCTCTACTCACTTCTTTATATCTACCTCTGTTTAAAAATATTTGTCTTGAGAGACTTCCACTGAAGAGATTTCCCAATGAAATATTTTTAAACCCTCTTTCTTTTGAAAGTACAAAATCCTTAACTTTTATCCAACATTAACAGCTCTTGCTTTCATTCTGTAAGTGTTGGTAATGATTGTCTTGACAAGGTTCTCTGCTTCAATGAACACAATATTTAGAATGATGATGAAGCTACAAGCTTGGATCTTTTCTACATAATATTTAATATAATAGTCTTATTTACTTGACAAGTGCAGTGATTTCCAGGAAGTTAAAGCAAAGCAGAAATAATTAGTACCTACATGATGTCCAGTCCTATATAAGGCATTGACCTATACAAGGGCAAAGAGATTATATCTAAAATTCAGTCTCTGGCCACAAAAGGCTCAAAATAGGTACCAAGACCAATTCTTCTGGACTTCAAAGAGTAAGACAGGACTGGTAACTACTCTGTGAAATCTTTTTTTAATCAAGGGCTGCACTCCAGGTGTTCATTTTCTTTAGTGCCTTCACTCTTCTTCCTACTCCAAAGGCTATTTTGCCTTCTGGCCACCATCCCTTCTATTAGCACTCAATTAGAGCACCCCGTGGTAAGGGAAGAGACAGAAGGTACAATTCCACCCATCCTATTCTCAACATAACAGAGCTAAGCAGGGGAGGCATTTAAAACTAATGCCTGAAATAGGATTTAGGACTTACCTTGGAGTTAGAAAGGCAGAGAGAATAGACGTAAAGGCCACCAAGTCGACCTCTTCATTTTACAGTTGAGGAAGACCCAGAGGAAGTAATAACATCAATAGCCAGGTTGGGGGAGTTTCAGCTCCAGCTTAACTTGAAAAGTAGTGCATGGCCAACAAGTCTTGGAACTTTTAAGCTACAATTTGTGTGTGTGTGTGTGTGTGTGTGTGTGTGTGTGTGTGTCTATATGTGTATACACACACGCACACACACACACACATATATAGTATTTTTTACCATTATCGTTAAACTCACCCCAATGCACTGACATCCAGGTGACTGTCCTGACACAACAGCAAAAACTAAAGCTTCTGCTACCCTGAACGTATAAAGATGATATTTTAGACCAACAACATGCAAGATATGCACTCTGTGCGATCTCTACAGAAGTGGTGACAAATTTACACTGAACTATCCACACCCTAGATCCTTGTTGGGGGTCTGGGGAGGAGACTGTGAATAGAAAACAGGGCATGGCTCAGCAGACCCTACATTTCTAATACCTGTGCTCATGGCATTAAGAAAATGCCTATGGTACCATCAGACTGTCAACAAGGCAAAGTATGGGGTCCTGGGGTTGCCAAGAATTCACTCCTGAGCTTGCTGCAGTTAGCAGCTTGATTTCCCCTAACCAGAGACAAAGAGAAAAATCTCTTAGCACATCAGTGCTATTCATTACCCAAGAGAAATGTCTTATCAAAGTAAGTCGTCTGAAACTACAAATTAAATTCCAACTATTGGGAAACAACATCTACTTATATTATTGGTAGCATATAGACCACTTTTATGGCTATCTTAAAATCAGATCAATTTCAGCTACTATATCCTTCATCTCAGAGGCTGATAAGTGAACTTTTGTAAAATAAACTAATGATCTATATCTCCAGGACAATAAATAAAATTTCGAGCACTCATTAAGACCCTACTTCAAAGAACTAAGTAAAAACAATTATAACCCGCCCTGTATTCAGCAAGAAGATAATGTTCTGTCTTTTCATTGTCTCAAAGTGGGTTTGCCAGGCAAGTCTAATGCCACACCTATGAAGGATAGTTAGACAGCAAAGATAGCTCACTGTGATTCAGTTGTATCAGCAAGGCCCTCATTTGCACAACACTGTCAAAACAGGCAAATAAAAACCAACATATGCAATAATACCTCTTCGGGCTCATTTCCAGGGCTTCCTGCTTTGTTTTAATGCCTCATGCAAGAGCATGGATTTCATTAGATATTCCAAAGGGGCTGCTTAGCTTGGAGGTGGAGAGGAAGAGCCCTGTGCATGTCTGAATAGACTGCACATGTCTGACTCTTAACAAATTCATCACTCCAAAGTACCTAGGGCCAGAGAAACTAGGCAAAGGACTTAAGGGTTACAATGCACATAGAGTCTCTCACTGAACTGATTTCACAGGAAAAATAAATAAATAAAAATTGCTCAATTGTCCTTTCCTCTGGAGCTGTGGAAGTCCTAGCTTTCAAATGAGAAATTCTAGTTTCTTGAAAAATAATAAATGTAGGCATTTCAAATGCCTGTTAGTCTATGTCCACTGTGTATAGATGTCCCGATACATCATGAGTCAAAAGCAATCACCACCAAGGGAGCCTGTGGAAGATTCCAGGCTAGCACTCACTTGGCTGATCGAACTATAAATTCTGTAGAAACGAGGGTTACAGCAACAGTGAGATGTTATATTTACAGGACATTTTATTGTTCACAAAGAATTCTCATATGCATTATTTCACTTATTTCCTACATGAGTAGGTTTGACGCAACTCATTACCCAACTGAAAACGCTGAGGCTGAGAGTACTTAAGGGACATAAAACTACAGTAGTGCATCCAGCTCAGTTCTGTAGGGTTTCCTCCTACACAATACAAAAGGAATGACCAATGCTGAGGTGATATACAAGGAGAGGGACTTCAGGAAAAGATTAACAGGTGAGGACACAGGAAATGTATTATTACAGTTTGCTTCTCAAAGCCCAACTCCCAGGCCCCAAGCCTTGGGGATCGCTTGGTGAGGTCTAGGTTGAGGGAAGAGGTCCCAGGGGTGACTGCTGAAAAAGAGAGACCAGCTTGCTCCCTTAGGACCTGGACTATTTCCCAAGTGCCCATTTAAGTACTGGGGCTCACATTAGGAGGGATATCAAGAAAATAACGCATATAGAATAGTAAATCATCTAAAATCAGGAAAGAATGGCTCTAACAACCTGGAACATCTAGGCAGAAAACAGGGAAATTTAATGTATTCCATCCCATCCACTCAGAAGAATCACTCTGAGGAAGCTACAAGCAAGCTAATTGTGTCTCAACCCAAGGAAATAAATAAATACACACACACACACACACACACACACACACACACACACACACACATTTTTTAATGAAAGCCATCCCACCGTGAAATGAGCCAAACTAGGGTCCACAAGGACTCTCTATCCCTGAAGACTTGAAGTATAAGTTGGTTGACAAGTTCCTAAGAGTGAAAAGGCGGAGGGACTATGACCAACAACTGAAGTCCAGCAAGCTAATAAACAATGATGTAGATTAATAAAACAACACATAAACCTATATAGAGTTCAAATAGGAATGAACTATGTAAAGTGCCTTATCTACAATCCCTAGTTGAGAAAACTGAAATTCTGTAATGGAAGAATCCTGGGTACATATGAGACTAGAATGAAGCATTTACAGAAAATCAATACTGCTATTATTTATGCCATCATATCAGAGTTCAACAAAAAATATTTACATATGTTCCAGGCAATACAATAAAAAGGGCCCAGGACTTCAAGTTAGGAGGCTGAGTGCCAGCCCTGCTTCCATCATAAAAAGGCAGTAGAAATCACTTCACCTCTACAGGTTACGGGTTTCTTCTCTGTAAAATGAGTGGGTTGGGCAAATGCCCTCTAAGGACCTATCCAATAATAAAATTCTACAATTCCACCCCAATAAAGTAGAAAGTATTAATTTCACAATAGCAAGATTATTACTTAGTGTACCCATTAACTTTAAGCTTTGATTTGTTTTAGAAACCATTTTCCTCTAGTTTTGGAAGCTTTATTTTATACAGACAAGGTCTACCAGGCACGTTGTCAGGTCATGTTCCTACCAAGAACTTTTCTCAGCATTCAACTTTAGAGTTTAAGTGATTTGTTTCCGCATATTGACTCTCCTATCTCAAAACACTCATGGCTTAAGCAGCAAAACATCCACCTACGAAGTCTCTATTTGCGTTGAAAAATAAGCTGTAGACACTGGTGTACCTAATTTGAGGAGAATCAGTATCTTCCTAAAAATGAAACCTAACTCTTTCTTACAAAACACACATGCTTTCTAGAGAACTACCCTTTTGAAATTTAAAAACAAAAAAAAGGAATAACTTATTAATGACTTGTGAATTAAAAGATTCCTAAGAAAGATATAACTAAGGTCACAGAACAATCTCAATAACAAAGAAATATGTTACTGAAAATCCCAGCACGCAGCACAGTGATTACCAAACAGTAGTGGCTCAATAAATAATTGCTGAATTATTCACTCAAGCACTCTGCAATAGAAAAGTGACTTAATCTTTCAGAAATAAAATTAAAGTGACACTAAAAATGAATCAATTGGGAGAATACAGTCACTTGGTCACATCTTAAATTTTACCAGAAATATTAAAAACCACACAAATACACTTGCAGATAAAACAACTATGGCACTTTGAAAATATAACACTGGATAATATCTTTTACCTTTTAATGAATCAAACAAACAAAACAATAAAATACTTAAAAATTCTGACTAGATACCCTAACCAACAAAACAGAAAGCTCTAAAGAGTTTGGCTTGATGAAGTAAAAGAGAGGATGGAGGTAAGAAATAGAACATAGAGGTTAAGAGGGTGAGCTTTAAACTCTAACACCTGCGTCAAATCTCAGCTTTCCCACTTACTAGCTAAGTGACCTTAGAAAATTACTTGACTTCTCTAAGCCTCTACTTCCTCAGCTACAAAACAGTATAACAGCAATCTAACAGGATGAATTTAGAAAATCAATGATAGCAACTTAGCACAGTGCCCGGCAATTACAAGGTGCTGAATTAATAGTTCAGTACTTAAAATTGTTTTGGGGGTGTTCCATGAGCAAACCACAAGTTTGAGTAAAATCTCTTTATGGAATATGCTAAAGAGGGAGTGAAAAATGGGTATGGTAGTGTCAGGGAGAAAAAAAAGAGTATGTGTGGATTTTCATTTCTTTGTAGGAATCTCATAAAACATCTAACTCTTACTTACTCTAGAGCAACATGACTCCCATAGTCCACTTAGGAATAACTGATGTCCAAACAGAAGTTAAGTGCCTAATCCTCTTTCAATTTTATCTCACTTAAACATCAAAGCAACATTGTAATGTAGGTATATCAATAATTACTATTAATACTTTTAAGATAAAGAAATAGTTCCAGTAAGAGGAAATAGATGTAATTTTCCCTATTATTTCTGATAAGTACAGTGAAAACTCCTAGATATTATATTTAAACAAACACGAGATGATTCTGGAACATAAAGAGAAGCGGCAAAATGGCTAGAAAACTTGGGACACAAGAAATATCAAAGTAATGAATTTCCTGAGTTTTCTCTTTGCATCATAAATTCCCAACTGAGCACAAGAAAATGGGAACTTGGAACATCAACTGGCACGGACAAAATAAGTCCCAAGAAAAGCCTACTGTATCTAGTCAAAGTTCCATGAAAGATACAGATTAGCAACACAAAAAACTTTCAGAAAACTGCCCTACAGCAGCCAACCACCACTGGAAAACCCTGGATCCAGCTGTATCCACTAAGAGAGCCAAGACTTCAACCTATGCCTCCTACCTGCCAGGGTAACATCAAAGTGGTGTCAGAGAATGCTGCATGGGGAGCCAAGACTTTTATCTCTCCCTAGCAGTAACAAGCCACTAACATCCCATCCTGCAATGTCAGTGGAGTTTAGACTTCTCCTCCAACTAGAGACAATGAGGCAGCCCTCTCACTCACTGGGGTGGTATTAGAAGAAGCCTACTGGAGAGTCAGGATGTTCACCACCTGGTCATCAGTTTTTGAACATCACCATTCCCAAGGTATCTGGAGACCACGTGAAGAGCAGCAACAAGACACCTCTACCTTCCCCAGCCAAGGTGGTATCAGCAAGAGCCAAATGACAGGCCTGAACTTCTACCCACACCAAGTAGTAATGAGGAGTTTCCCACTTTCTCAACCAGAGCAGTGCCAGAAAAGGTCTGCTAAAACACAAGATTTAAATACGATCCAGAGTCTCATAATACCCATAAGAAAACCACATTTCATAAGAAAATCACTCATTACATAGAAAAACAAAAAAATCTCAATATAAGTAAGAAAACACAATTAACAGATGCTAATAGTGAGATGATGATGATTTTAGAATTACATGATAAGGATTTATAAGCAACCTTATCATGTAATTCTAAAATTCATAAATGTGTTCCCAATAGCAATAACAAACACACTTGAAATAAATGAGAACGTAAAAAGTCTCATAAAAGAGAAAATATAAAGAAAAGCCAAATAGAAATTTTAGAACTGAAAAATATTATAAGCAAAAAAAATACCCAAAGGACAAGCTCAACAGCAGAATGGAGAGGACAAAGGAAAGAACTGAATCAATGAACTGGCAGGTAGAACAACAGAAATTACCCAATATGAATAAAAGAGAGAAAACAGACTTAAAAAAAAAAGAAAAAAGTTCATCAGTTATTCAAATAGTAAACTCAGAATTACTATATGCTAGCAATTCCACTCCTAAAATATACCTAAAATACCTAAAAGCGAAAAAAATAAGCATATTTGTATACTCACGTTCTTAGTGGTATTATTCACAGTAGCCAAAAGGTGGAATAACCCAAGTGTACATTAACAGATAAATGGATAAACAAAATGTGGTTCATACATACAAAAGAATACTATTCAGCCTTAAAAAGGAATAAATGTCTAATAATATTGTAACATGGACCTTGAAAACATCATGCTAAGTGAAATAAGCCAGTCATAAGAAGACAAATTTTGTATGATTCCACTTATATAAAACATCTAAAATAGGTAAATCATAGAAACAGAAAGTAGATTATTATAAAATCCCAGGAGCTGAGGGGAAGCGGAATGGGGAATTATTGATAAAAAGGTACAGAGTTTCTATTTGGAGAGATGAAAATGTTTGTAAAATAAATAATAGTGATGGTTACACAACATAAACATATTTAATGCCACTGACTTGTGCATTTAGAAATGATAAAAATGGTAAATTTAATGTTAAATATGGTTTTCTAAATAAAAAATAAAAGCACAGTAATAAAATAAAACTAAAAGATTAAACTTGAATAAAAAATGAACACAGTCTCAGGAATATTAGGACTATAAACAAAAGATCTAACATTCTTGTCTTCTGAGTCCCTTAGAAAGAGAAGAGAAAGAGGGTGGGCCTAGAAAGTTTTAAAAAAAATTATGGCTGAAAATTCTCCAAATTTGGCTAAAGACATAAATCTACAGATTCAAGAATGAGAGCCCTGCTAATAGGATGAACCCAAATAAATTCACACCAAGACACATCATAGATCAACTTCCAAAAACTAAAAGACAAAGAGAGAGATCCTGAAAACATCCAGAGGGAAATAATGCATTACTCATACTATGGGAGAAAACAATTTAAATGAGAACAGTTTTTTATCACCCCCATCGGAAATGATAGACGTAAGAAGGAAGTGCCACAGAATTTTTCAGTGGCTGAAAGAAAAGAACTACAATCCAAAATTCTATATCCAGAAAAACAGCCTGAGGGAAACCAGAACATTATCTCAGAATAAGGACAGATAAGAAAATTTTTCATGAGCAAGCCTGTCCTTCAAGAATGGCATATGTAAATTCTCTACACAGAAAATGATGAAAGAGAAAATCTTAAAACATTAGGAAGAAAAAGACACAGAAAAAGCAAAAATATGAATAAATATAAGACTTTCCTCTGTTCTTCAGTTTTCTATATTATGTTTGACTACTGAAACAAAACACTGAAAAATGTGATTCTCAATGTATATAAACATGTTAAAACAAATTATCTATTAAATGAGAGAAGGTAAAAGAAGGTAGGGTTTCTATACTTTACATAAACTGGTAAAATGTCAAAACAAATAGATTGCAATAAGTTATGGGTGGGTAATATACACAGAGCAACTACTAAAAAAATCTATACAAAGAGAAACAGTCAAAAACATTATAAAAAACAAACTGAAATTCTAAAGAATGTTCAAGTAACTTATAGGAAGTCAAGAAAAAGAAAACAAACGAGAGTCGAGGCAACAAACAAAAGAAAAAAAGGCAGGCATAAGTCTAATATATCAATAATTACCTTAAAAGTAAATCAAGTAAATACAATATATTAAAACAGATTGATAAAATGGATTTTTAAAAAAGCATGACTCAACTACATGCTATATATATAAAACTCACTTCAGCTGGAATGATCTAAATAGGTAGAAAATAAAAACATGAAAAAGGTATATAATGAAAACAGTCAAAAGAAAATAAGAATCTCTGAATTAATATCAAATAACAGACTTCAGAACATAGAACATTAACAGGAATCGAGAGAAACATTACATGATAAACAGGCATTCCACCAAGAAAATATAATTCTAAATGTGTATGTGCCAAACAACAGAGTTGCAAAATGTAAGGCAAAACTGATAGAACTGAAAAAAGAAACAAATACAATTATAGCTGAAGACTAAAACATCCCTTTCAAAACATTGATAGAGCAACTAAACAAAACTCTCAAAGGAAGTAAAGGAGTTCTACAACACTGTCAACTATCAGGACCTTATCAACATTTCTAAAACATTCAATCTTTACAAGCAGAATACATTTTGTTTTTAAGTGACTACAGGGAAAAAAAATATCAAAATAGACCATATCCTGGGCCATAAAACAAAATTTAAATTTAAAAAAACTGAAATCATACATGTTCTTTGACCACAATGGAATTAAAGGAGAAATAAATAACAGAAAGATAACAAGAAAAAAACTCAAAAACATGGAAACTCTAAAACGCACTTGACAAATAATCCATAGGTCAACAAAGAAGAAGGCTCAAAAGAAATTATACAATGCCCTGAATGAAAATGAAATTACAAAATATCAAATTTATGGTAGTCTAAATTGTTCTAAGGGAAAATTTATAACAATAAATGCTTACAATAAAAAAGATGAGATTGATGTCAAAAACATGGCACAGAGAAGTCCCTGGATCTCTCCCCTTGAAACAACTATAAGCTGAACATCTAAAACTCAAAAGAAAACACCCAAACTTCACACCAGCATATCTGAGCGAGAAATCTGCCTATAAGAGATACCACAAGTCAGAACCCCAGGAGTCAGGCGGTGGACTGGGAGAAACAAAGAAGCTGCCTCTTCCAGTCGGAACTCCCTATAGGAGAAGGGGGATGAGAGAAGGTATGGTGGGTTCCCTGAACAGCCCTGCCTGGGAGAGCTGTAAGCTCCATGCCGCCTGCAGCAGTACCCAGAGTTCAGAGCAGAAAGCAGACAAGTGGGGATGGCAGAGAAGAAGAGACGGCAGAGAAACAACATTGATTATCACCAGCCACAGTTGCAAATGATATGAACTGCAGCCCCCATCTCCCAATCCAGAGGGTCCCTCCCCCCATATCCTCTGAGATCGAATACCACAGAGCCCCAGGAGACTCTGAGCAAATACTACCGAAACTGTCACTAACACTGACAGGGACTTTGACTGAGGGTAGTGAGCAAGATTGAATATCTATAAGGAAAAAAAAGGCATTATTAAGACTTTATATAAAGCAGGGATCCAAGAGGCTTAGATGCCACCTACTGGAAACCAAAAGGAAAACGCCTTCTTTACAACAACCTAAAGAGAGACCTTTATATAATAAATCTTTCTGGAAAAAAAAAAGCAGAATACAATTCCATTAATGCCCAGGCGGAAAAATGGCCCATTAAACACCATGAACAACCAAGTGACAAGGCATTTCAGAAAGAAAGAGAAAAATCTCCAGAAAATAAGCTTACAGACATAGAAATATGCGACTTAAATGACAGGGAATTCAGGATAGTACTTCTGAAAAACTCAATTAAATCCAAAACAATTCATATCAACAATTTCAGGAACTGAAAAAACAACTAGATGAGCAGAATGAGTTCTTCAGCAAAGAGATTGACACACTCAAAAAGAATCAAATAAAACTTCTGGAGATGCAGAACACACTGAACGAGATTAAAAATGAAATAGCAAGCTTGAGAAATAGAGTCGATCAAATGGAAGAAAGGTTCAGTAACACTGAAGACAGAAATCTAGAAATAAATCAGAAAGAAGAAGAGAGAAACTGAAGAATGAAAAATAATGAAAGAGAAACTCAAGAACTAGCTGATATCAGGAAAGGAAACATAAGAATAATGGGCATTCTCTAAGGGGAGGAAAAGGGGCAAGGATTACAAAGCATTTTCATTTATTATTATTATTATTATTATTATTAATTATTATTACTATTATTATTATTATTATTTATGCCTGCAGCACTGGGTCTTCCTAGGTGGTCTCCCATCCAAGTACTAACCAGGCCCGACCCTGTTTAGCTTCCAAGATCAGACATCGAGCTTGTTCAAGGTGGCATTGCCATAGGCCATGGACCATGGCTCCACTGGGGCACAAACCCAGGACTTTGTGCTTGTAAAGCAGACATGCTAACCGCTACAATATAAAACCACGTCCAGAAAGCATTTTCAGCCAAATAGTTGACGAGAATTTCCCAAATCTAAGGAAGGAACTGGAGCTTGGAATTCGAGAAGTCAACAGAACGCCCAATTATCTCAGCCCAAAAAAGGCCTTCTCCAAGACATATTGTATTAAAATTATCAAAAATCAATGACAAAGAAAGAATTCTCAGGGCAGCTAGGGAGAAGAAAACGGTAACCTATAAAGGAAAACTCATTAGATTATCATCAGACTTCTCAGCACAAACCTTACAAGCCAGAAAGAAGTAGAATCAAATATTCAAACTATTAAAAGACAGGAACTACCAGCTAAGAATAATGTATCCTGAAAAGCTCTCTTTTAGATATGAAAGAGAATAAAGACCTTTCCAGATATATAAAAAATTGAGAAAATTCTCCACTATAAGGTCTGCATTACAGGAAATACTGAAAGAGGTCAGGTCACCTAAAACAAAATAACAAAAAAATATATATATATATAATTAAGGGTAAGGTGACTAGCAGGCAAATAGAAGCAGAAGAGTGCAGCCCTTACTAAGAACAGGGCATTATAAACCTAAACGATAAGAAGAGATTTGCTATACCAAGACAGTAATGAATGTTCAGCATTCATAGAGACAAATTGAGACAACAATGACTGAAAAAGGGAGGATTCAAAGATCCAAATTCGCAAAGAGGAATGTAGATAAGGCACGCGCAGAAGAAAATGGACTGTATATATGTATAACTACCGTTTTCATATTCGTAATGGTTAATCACACACCAAAGATTTAGAACTGAAGCATATAATATAAAACAAGAAGGACCAAATGGGAAACCCACAAAAGTTAACCAAGATTTAAAAAAAAAAAAAAAAAAAAAACACACACAGACACATAAGGACAAGGGAAGCAATGGAAAAAC